>NC_134687.1:100213481-100559731 GCF_050947455.1 Rhinoderma darwinii | reverse complement strand
GATAAACTGCCCTTTGGGCCCATGGGAGGGCTCAGAAGGAAAGGACCACCATTTGGCCTACTGGAGCTTTTCTGGTGCTAAGTCATGTGTGCAGAAGCCCCTGAGGTACCAGTACAGTTGAAACCCCCGAGAAGTGACCCCATTTTAAAAACTACACCCCTTAAGACATTCATCTAGAGGTGTAGTGAGCATTTTGACCCCACAGGTACTGTGTAAAAGATAATGCGCAGCAGATGGTGCAGTGTGAGATTTGCAATTTTATATATGTATATGCCATTTCAGTGTCCAATATAGTGTGCCCAGCATGCGCCACCGGAGATATACACCCCTTAAATTGTAATGTGGGTTCTCCTGGGTACGACAATACCCTACATGTGGCTGTTATCAGCTGCCTGGGCATACGGCAGGGCTCAGAAGGGAAAGATGAGGGGGGTAAGCTGTGCGGAGTGCATCAGGGTAAATTGAAAATCAAGGGATGTATGATACATTTTAAAACAATCTTTTATACAGAGCCCTGGTTTTTCGGGACACGTGTCACATTGGTATATTGTGTTCTTCCTTATCCCCCTCTTATAGCAGACTCTGCACCTCTTTTGACTCTTTCCCTTTCCACCGGTTTGGGGACCTTCTCCTGGAAAGTGTTGCTCTGGTACGATGCGCCCCCCCTTCCTGGTCCCTAAAGATTAGATCTTGAAATTCCAGGAAAGTTCCCCTCTGGCCTGCACATCGACGTAGCACATACGCATTGTACAAAGCCTTCTGTATGATGTGCCCGGCCAGCTTCTTATACTACACCGCATGGCGCTGTAGGGCTTCAGGACTTGATTTGACAAGTCCATCCCTCCCATGTACCTATTGTAGTCCAGGATGCAGTCTGGTTTGGGGGTGGCCTTTCCTTCATATATCCTAAACCTGTAGGTATACCCTGATGCACTCTCGCACAGCTTATACATCTTCACGCCATACCTTGCCCTCTTACCTGGCAGGTACTGGCGGAATTGAACCCTCCCTTTAAAATGTACCAGGGACTCATCAATAGAAAAACACTTCTCGGGGGTGTATGCTTGGGAAAACCGGGCACTGGAACGGTCTAATAGGGGTCTCCGTTTATACAAACGGTCAAAACTGGGGTCATCTCGGAGTGGGCACGGCTCATTATCAGTATAATGTAAGAAGCGAAGTATTGCCTCATTTATTTATTTTTTTAGGTTCCAGTTCATTTCTGAAGTTGCTTTGAGGGGCCCATATATTAGAAACCCCTATCAAACACCCCATTTTAGAAACTAGACCCCTCAAAGTATTCACAACAGCATTTAGAAAGTTTATGAACCCTTTAGGTTTTTCACAGAAATTTAGAGCAAAGTAGAGGTGAAATTTACTCTTTTTATACCATTTTTTTTATAACACAAAAGGATTTATCAGAGAAACGCAACTCAATACTTATTGCCCAGATTCTGCAGTTTAGAGAAATATCCCACATGTTGCCCTCGGGCGGTAATGGACTGAAGCACCGGCCTCCGAAGCAAAGGAGCACCTAGCGGATTTTGAGCCCTCTTTTTTATTAGGCACCATGTCCGGTTTGAAGAGGTCTTGTGGTGCCAAAACATTGGAAACCCCCCAAAAGTGACCCCAATTTGGAAACTAGACCCCTTGAGGAATCCATTGTAGTTTTCATGGGGTGCATGCGGCTTTTTGATCAGTTTTTATTCCATTTTTAGGTGGCGTGGTGACTAATAAACAGCAATTCTACTATTGTTTTTGTATACTTTTTTTTTTACAGCGTTCACCGTGCGCTATAAATGATATATTAACTTTATTCTGCGGGGCGATACGATCACGGCGATACCAGATGTTTATAGTTTTTTTTTATGTCTTATGGCGTTTGCACAATAAAATACGTTTTGTAAACAATCATTCACTTTTTGTGTTACCTTATTCTAAGAGCCATAACGTTTTTATTTTTCAATCAATAAAGCCGTGCGAGGACTTATTTTTTGCGTAACGAACTGTATTTTCCATCAGTACCATTTTTAGGTACATGCGACTTTTTGATCTCTTTTTATTCCATTTTTTTGGGAGGTGAAGTGACCAAACAATTGTGATTGTGGTACGGTTTATTAATATTTTTTTTTACGGCGTTCACCGTGCGGGATAAATAACAAAATAATTTTGTAGTTCAGGCCGTTACGGACGCGGCAATACCAATTATGTATAGTTTATTTGTTTGTTTATATATTTTTATTAATAATAAAGGCCTGATAAGGGAAAAAGTGGGACTTTTACTTTTATTACTTTTAAAACTTTTATTTTCTTATTTTTACACATCTTTTTTTAACTTTTTTTTTACTTTATTACTTTGTCCCACTAGGGGACATGAGGGCAGGAGGCCCTGATCGCTATTCTAATACACTGCACTACATGCGTAGTGCAGTGTATTAGAACTGTCAGCTACTCACTGACAGCAAGCATAGTGGGTCCTGACGTTGTCAGGACCCACTAGGCTTCCGTCTATGGCATAGCCGGACGCCATTGTTTGGTGTCCGGTTGCCATAGTCACCATCGCCGGCCGCTATCGCGTAGCAGGCCGGCGATGGCAGCTTAACCCCTAAAAAGCCGCGAACTCTATAGAACGCGGCTTTTAAGGGGTTAATCAGCGGGGACACAGCGATCGGTCCCCGCTGTAGGAGCTGTGACAGCTGCTGAACAAGACAGCAGCGTCACAGCTCCTGTATGTGTCGGGAGGACGGCCGAAACGGCCGTTACTCCCGAGACGTACTATTACGGCATGGAGCGCGAACGATACAGCTGCCATGACGTAATAGTACGTCAAGGAGCGGGAAGGGGTTAATCATCTTTATTTCACATTAATTACTTATTTTTTTAGTCCCGCTAGGGGACTTTACTATGTGATCTTCAGATCGCTGCTATAATGCTTTGGTATACTTAGTATACCAGAGCATTATTGCCTGTCAGTGTAACTCTGAAGGGCAATCTATTAGGACGTGCCTCCGGCATGCGCTAATAGGCATATGCCCAGGGCAGACCTGGGGGCCTTTATCAGGCCCCCTGCTGCCATGACACATCATCGGAGACCCGCGATTGCATTTGCGGGCCGCCGATGGGTGAGAGAGGGAGATCACGCCCTCTGTAAACAAGTTAAATGCGGTTGTCGCTATTTACGGCGGCATTTAACGGGTTAAACAGCCGTGATCGAAGTAAACTTCAATCGCGGGCGTTGAGCAGGAGCCAGGTTGTCATCAGACAGCAGAGCCCCGGCTCCAGCCTGCACAGCACACCCGTGCAGGACTTAGACTGGGCAACCGTGAAAAGACGGCAAACTAGCCTAAGGCCCCTTAGTGACCGCCGTGAAAAGGCATATTGGTGGTCACTAAGGGGTTAAAGAGCTTATTTCAGTTATTTCGGTCCATCTCTTTATAATATTCAGATATTCTCTAGTGACTGGTATAGTGCCAAGGGACTGGTGCAGGGCAAATGTGGTGCCTATTTTCAAAAAGGGCACTAGGTCTTCCCCGGGTCATTATAGACCAGTAAACTTAATATCCAATGTGGAAAAAAATTTTGAGGGGCTATTGAAGGACTATATACAGGAGTATGTGACAAAACATAGTATTATAAGCGACAGCCAGCACGGTTTTACTAAGGACAGAAGTTGTCAAACCAACCTGAATTGTTTTTATGAAGAGGTGAACAGAAGCCTAGACAGAGGGGCCGCTGTGGATATAGTGTTTTTGGAATTTGCAAAGGCATTTGACACTGTCCCTCATAGACGTCTACTGGATAAATTAAGGACTGTAGGTTTAGAAAGTATAGTTTGTAATTGGATTTAAAATTGACTCAAGGACCGTATCCAGAGAGTTGTGGTCAATGATTCCTACTCTGAATGGTCCCCGGTTATAAGTAGTGTACCCCAGGGTTCGGTGCTGGGACCACTATAATTTAACTTATTTATTAATGATGTAGAGAATGGGAATAATAACACTGTTTCTATTTTTGCAGATGGCACCAAGCTATGTAGTATTGTTCACTCTATGGAAGATGTTCGTAAATTGCAAGCGGATTTGGACACACTAAGTATTTGGGCATTAAGTTTAATGTAGATAAATGTAAAGTTATGCATCTGGGTACCAACAACCTGCATGCATCATATGTCCCAAGGGGAGCTATACTGGGGGAGTCACTTGTTGAGAAGGATCTTGGTGTACTTGTAGACAGGGGCGTAACTAGGAAAGACTGGGCTCCATAGCAAACTTTTGACTGGGGCCCCCCTCCGCTGGGTATCACACAACCCCCCATTGTAGATAGTGCCTCCCTATAGATTCCACCACACAGCACCCCCTATAGATAGCACCATACACAGCCCCCTGTAGATAATACCTTACAGCCCCCCTGTAGATAACGTCTTACAGCCCCAAATACCACCTGTAGATAACGCCATACAGCCCCCCTGCAGATATCGCCATACAGCCCCCCTGTAGATAATGCCATACAGCCCCCTGTAGATAACGTCTTACAGCCCCAAATACCACCTGTAGATAACGCCATACAGCCCCCCTGCAGATATCGCCATACAGCCCCCCTGTAGATAATGCCATACAGCCCCCTGTAGATAACGCCATACAGCCCCCTGTAGATAACGCCATACAGACCCCCCTGTAGATAACGCCATACAGAGTCCCCCTGTAGATAACGTCATACAGAGTCCCCCCTGTAGATAACGCCATACAGACACCCCCTGTAGATAATGCCATACAGACCCCCCTGTAGATAACGTCATACAGACCCCCCTGTAGATAACTCCATACAGAGTCCCCCTGTATATAACGTCATACAGCTCCCCTGTAGATAACGCCATACAGACAACCCCTGTAGATAATGCCTTACAGCCCCCCCTGTAGATAACGTCTTACAGCCCCAAATCCCCCTGTAGATAACGCCATACAGCCCCCCTGTAGATAACGCCATACAGCTCTCCCCTGTAGATAACGTTTTACAGCCCAAAATCCCCCTGTAGATAACACCATACAGACCACCCCTGTAGATAACGCCATACAGACCCCCCTGTAGATAACGCCATACAGACCCCCTGTAGATAACGCCATACAGACCACCCCTGTAGATAACGCCATGCAGAGTCCCCCACAGTAGATAACGTCATACAGACACCCCCTGTAGATAACGGCATACAGACCCCCCTGTAGATAACGCTATACAGACCCTCCTGTAGATAACGCCATACAGACCCCTCCCTGTAGATAACGCCATACAGACCCCTCTGTAGATAACGCCATACAGACCCCCTGTAGATAACGCCATACAGACCCCCCTGTAGATAACGCCATATAGCCCCCCCCCAAAAAAAACGGCTTATAGTTTGTCCTACAAAAGACATGCATCCCCTATCCACAGGATAGGGCATACATGTGTGATCGCTGGCAGAGATAAGGAGACCGGGGGACCGAAAGTCCCTCCAAGTTCTTCCATGACAGACCTCGGACTTCCGACGTCTGCACAGTTCAATAAAAATGAAAGGAGCGCTGGTCACGCATGCGCACAAGCGCGACCGGTGCGCAAGTCATTTCTATGGAGCTGCAGACAGACCCCGGAAGTCCGAGGTTTGTCATGGAGAACTTTGGGGGACTTTCGTTCCCCCGTTCTCCTTATCGCTGGGCGTCTCAGCGATCCCACATGTATCCCCTATCCTGTGGATAGGAGATGCATGTCTTTTGTAGGAACAACCCCTTCAGTGGCGTTGCGCTGTAGCAGCCGTAGAGGCTGCTAGCGGAGCCTCCGGCCATGGGGGGGGGGCCATGCCGGTGGGTGGCACAGGCCCCCTCTTGCTGCGGGCCCCGTAGCAGCCGCTACGGCTGCTATAGTGGTAGTTAGCCACTGCTTGTAGATCATAAACTAAATAACAGCATGCAATGTCAATCTGCTGCTTCTAAGGTCAGCAAGATATTGTCGTGTACTAAAAGAGGCGGGGACAGGAATATAATATTACCACTTTACAAAGCATTAGTGAGGCCTCATCTAGAATATGCAGTTCAATTCTGGGCTCCAGTTCATAGAAAGGATGCCCTGGAGTTGTAAAAAATACAAAGAAGAGCAACTAAACTGATAAGGGGCATGGATAATCTAAGTTATAAGGAAAGATTAAAAGAATAAAACCTATTTAGCCTTGAAATGAGACGACTAAGGGGGGACATGACTAACTTGTATAAATATATAAATGGCCCTTACAAGAAATATAGGGAAAACCTGTTTGATTTTTTTAAATTACTTTAACACTAAGCTCATATTATAGCTGTTGGCGGGGAAGTAAGGGCTTAATAGTGGAATGTTCACATATACACTCTCCCCACACACCTTGCTCCAACTTATCTTACATGTGATCTTGTATTTTACACTGTGATTGGTGCTGATCCACTTGAAATGTTATGTTCTTTCTATTACCAGGTGCTATGACTAAGAACAAAGTTGGCGTTTGAAACGAGTAAGCATACAGGTCCTTTGTCTTTATGTGCTGGGTGGATTTTTTATGTTTATACAATAAAGTCCTGAGATTTCTTCATGAAGTGCTGGATCATACCTTTTTTTTGCTGTTGTGGAAGACCCCTGGGCCAGGGCCAGGTCCGTGCACTGAATTACTGAAGACGCTGGACACCGGTGAGCTGGAAAAATCTTTTAATTTTACACCATGTAAAACCCCCCTCAAAAGACAAGGGGGGCACTGCCTCCATCTGAAGAACAACAGGTTCAATCTGCAGAGGCGACAAGCATTCTTTACTGTGAGAACTGTGAATCTGTGGAATAGTCACCGCAGGAACTGGTCTTAGCAGCAACAGTAGATGGCTTTAAAAAAAGGCTTAGATAATTTCATAGAACGAAAAAATAGCAGCTCCTATGTCAATGTGTAGAATTCTTGTTTCATACCTTACCTTTCTCCCATCTCTTGGTTGAACTTGATGGACATGTGTCTTTTTTCAACCGTACTAACTATGTAACTATGAAATCTGAGGACCACCCTCGTAATTCTGCTGCGTATTCTTTGGCAAATACTTTGTGTGCACATACTCTTAGTCCCCTTGCACACGACCATGCCCATAATCACGGATGGCTGTAGACAGTCACCCGCATTTGAGGGCCGTGCTCCCATTATAAAGTATTGGAGCACGGTCCATAAATATAAATAAAATAGGACATGTCCTTTTTTTTTATGGAAGCTTTCTACAGCCCAGACACTATCCCGTAAATATTATTAATGGGTCCGTAATTACTGATGAAATCTACGGTCGTGTGCATGGGGCCTTAGATTACAGCTGTGTACACTTTGAAGATCTCTGCTGCTATCTTACTTCATGCTGGATGTTTTATCAGCAGCAATGCAGAAATGTATGATTATTCTCCTATGTATTATGGAGCAGCTAGAGGAGGTAGAGGCTGCTGTGTAATCTGAATTCTCCCTCATTAGAAGCAGCAGAGAAACAAGGGAGGTAAATCCTGGCTTACATCTTCTCTCCTTCGTATGTCTTTTCTTCTCCATATGTCCAGGCAAAAGATTAGCACCACATGTAGGGTATCTAAGAACAGGAAACATTGCTTAATAATTAGAGAGCATTACAGTGGCACAACATATTGGCTGCTGAAATAGCATGTCTATGGAAAAATTGCCATTTCACACTGCACAATCCAATGCGCACTCAATTCTGAAAAACTCCTGTGGGTTCATAATTACTCCCGGGTACACCAATACCCCATATGTGGTCGTAAATTTCTGTTTGGGAACACGGCAGGGCTCAGAAGGGAAATAGCACAATTTGGCTTTTAGAGCGCAGATTTTGCAGAGGTAAAATAATCAAATAAACCCCTAAGAAGTGATACCATCTTGAAACTGCACCCCTCAAGGCATTTAAATAATGGTGTAGTGAGCATTTAACCCCTCGGGTGTTTTCTAAAAATGTATTCGCATCGGATGTTGCAGAGTGAAAATAACAATGTTTCCATAGATATGCCATTATAATAGCCAATATGTTGCGCCCAACTTGTGCCACTGTGAAGAGACAGCTCTCTGAATATTATGCTGTGTTTCCTGGTTTTATAAACACCCTACATGTGGCCCTAATCTTTTGCCTGGATATATAACAGGGTTCAGGAGTGAAAGAGTACCATGCGAATTTAAGGCCTAATTTGGTTATAGCTGTGACCCAAAATTGCAGAGACTCTGAGGTGAAATAATAAAAATAACCCCCGAGTAGTGGCTTCATTTTGGTACCTACACCCCTCAAGATATTTTTTTTCAAGGGGTTTAGTGAGCATTGTGACCCCACAGGCGGTTTCAAGAAATGCATGCAGAGCAAATTAAAAATTGCATTTTTTTCCACAGATATCTCATTTCAGTGCTCAATATGTTGTGCCAAGGTGAACTCTGCTCTCGGAAGGTCCACATGGAGAAGGTTAAATAATAAACCATAAGATACAAATAATATATAACAAACCATAAGACACAAACCAAATTTTTTTTGCGTCCTTTGGTTTGTTATTAATCATTCCCCATGTGGGTTTTGCCCTTTAGTCCAACCATGGATTAGGACTTGGGTCCTGCCCATGTTTGTGCACTATTAATTGTTTTTAACCATTGTCTTTGCTTTTGTAATATTTTATATTTTTATATTTATTCTGCTTAAGAGGCAGGGCCATTGCAATTGGTTTCCGTTTGTTTTTGTTCTGTAAGGTTTCAGTTTTTTTAGTGGAAACAATAGCGTAGTAGACTATTCTATTGTTTCCACTAAAAGAATTGAAACCTTATGGAACGGAGACAAGCGAAAACCATTTGCAATGGAAGCATTACCATTGAAATCAATGATGCAAACGGAAGCTACAGTTTCCGTTTGTCTTTCCGTTCATGGGTTTCTCTGACGGAAAGTTCCAACAGAACCCATGAGCGGAACCCGACGCTGATGTGAAAGATGCTGTCACGAAGCGGGTTAGTGGACCCACTAGGCCGTACCGCCGTAGCGGGGAGGCAGCTGGCCAAACAGGAAACCCCAGCAATACAATGTTCCGCACAAGGGTACCTGGATAGTCCGGGCAGTGGCAGCAGCTCTGGCACTGATGGAGATGGTGCAGCAGGTAACGCCAAATGTGGCGGATGACACAGGTGCCGCAGGTTGCGCCAGATGTGGTGGATTCCTCCGGACGTGGCAGATGACACAGGACGTGGCGGATTCCTCCGGACGTGGCAGGTGACACAGGACGTGGCGGATTCCTCTGGACGTGGCAGACTCAATACTAAAGGCACAACACGGGAAACAGGAACAGGAACAAGGCACGGGTAACAACTGGAACGGGAAACACTAAGGGACCATTTGCAAGACAGACTGGGAAAACTAACAATGCTCAGGCAAGGATCAGAAGGCCTGGAGCCTTCTTATAGACCAGGAAATCGTGGCGGGTTGATGATGACGATTTCCTATGGGACAAAGCAGACCGGAGTGGAAGTGAGCGCTGGCATCTCCTAGGAAGGAAATGGGGACCAGCGCTCACGGGTCCATGGCTGCGGGTGTAGGGAGGTGAGTAAACCCGACGGCCCACAGCCATGGACGCTGCAGAGGCCTTAACCCTATTATCCCTGTATATTCCAGCCATTATCCCTGTATATAAACCCCATTATCCCTGTATCCATCCATCCATTTAACTATCGGGGAGGAGTGCTTGATTACCCTCTCCTCACACGCAGGCTTCTTCTGCTCCTTTCTGGCGGGCAGCGACAGAGGTGGGCTCTAGCAGACCTGCCTAGCATTTGGTATGTCTGCTAGATTGAAGAGTATTGTAATGTGGCTGCGGCGATGGTCATGACGGGGGTGGCGGGAGTGGCAGTCATGGCGGGGGTGGCAGCTGTTATGGGGGAAGCAGCAGGGGCCGTCAGGGCCCAGCAACTCTGGGCCTGGGGCCACCACACCCTGCCCCCCCTAGCTATGCCACTAGTAAGAACTGCTAATAAAAAAGTGGTGTGTTAAGAGGGTGTAATACAGACATGGGTAAGACATTTGCTTTCTCTTGGGGGGTGGTACTGGGGAAAGTTAGATGATAATGGGGCAGGGAGATGGTATTAGGTGGGGAGGGAAATTATGTTGGAGGGGTAGGACACTGGAGGAGGGCATTATACTAGGAGGATGCCAACTGGGGAAAAGAGATGATACTTGAAGGAAGGGGGAGAAATACCTGGGGAGAGTGAGAAATTATACCTGGGGAGGGGTAAAGAAAGGATTGAGGATACCTGTAGGAGGGGGAGAAAGCTTATGCCTGAGGTGGGGAGGGAGATAATATTGGTGGTGGGGGAGGTGGAGAAGATAGGATCCATCTTATTTCTGTATTTTAGACTTCTCTTTTCTTGCCCCCTCCTCCCCACACAGCCCAGGCAAGTTATTTCCCCCTCCCACTTAACAAAGCCCCTATCACATACTGTGCCACTGGCCCCACACAAAGCCCCTACCAAGATGTGTCTCCCCAATGCCCTCTCTCCTACAGAGCCCCATTATCTGTGTTCCCCTTCTCATGTCACCTAGTATCTACTCCCTGCCACTTGGCATCTCCCCCTTGCTACAGTCTTGTCCCCCTTACCTCGCTCCTCCTCCCTGCCTCCACCACATAGCCACCTTCTGTCACTCCCCACTTACCATAAAGACATATTCCCATGTAGTTATTTAGAGGCACCCCTAGTAAATTCGGCATCTCCCCCACAGAGCCCTTGGCAGAAAACCCCTACCAATAAATGTTATGTTATCCAATTCTCATATCCACCTCCCGCCCCTTTACCTTGCGCCCGCACCAATATTGAGGGGGGGGGGGCCCAGAATCCTTGGCTTTATGGGGCCCGGAAATTCCTGATGTCGGCATATTGAGAGGCATTGCCTAGAACATGTGTTTTCCTTTTGCTAGTTATATCGACATTAGTATACATATAGACCCTTGTAAACTCATATAATTTGAGTCTTTGTGATATACCATTCACAATAGTGGCCTCCAAAATTAGTGCATGTTACTAGTTGTAGTTTTGCAACAGCTGTAGCGTCACAGCTGGAGACCACCGATCTAGAGAATAATCTATGCTATTTGCAAACTCAATCTGCTCTTGCTTAACTTACTACTTTTTATGCTTAGTGACGTAATCGAATCACATCATAACAATACATTTGGTAATAAAAAGAATTTATTTTTACATTAAAATATTTACAGTCATCAGTAAATAAGCTAGAGTATTTGTTTAGACTTTAGGCTTGTTGCTCGGTCTGCTAGCAGTAAATGGAAAAATAACATCATATAAAGCATGCAGTGTTTCCAGCACAGAAAAATTAGCAAACATGAAAAATAAAGTCCTTCCAAAAATGGGTGTTCGGAAAGTCTTTCAGCATATATATATATATATATATATATATATATATATATATATATATATATATATATGTGTATATATATATATATATATATATATATATATATATATATATATATATATATATATATATATATATTTGAAATACAATTCTCTTAACCATCAAGCCACCCCTTATTTTTTTGGTCTAATCTGAATTTCTATGGCACATGTTTATACAACAAATACATATTTTGCCTTTTTTTTTTTTAATTACATTTGCAGTAATATTGCCAAACAGACAACATCTATATCTATCTATATTTATATATATATATATATATATAAATATATATATATATATATATATATATATACATATATATATATATATATATATATATATATATATATATATATATTTCTATGCATATATGAAGATAAAAACGTATTGTTTTTTCCTTGCATATTTCACCAACATAACAGAGAAGTGCAATAAAATTCAAGCGTTGCAAGCATATGGTACATAATATAAATATATATATATTTTTTTCTATAATTGAAGCAAATGCTCCATATCACATTCATTGGATTTAACATTTTCTATTAGATTTTTTAAACAATGGGGGAGATTTATCAACAGTGTCTTAAAACGCATGATGGCAAAAATTGCATAAATTGCGCCAAATGTATCAGAATGGCACATGCGGTATGAAAATTTTTGTGAAACTGAAGGATTTTAGACACTTTGACTTTCTTTACACCACCTCATGGCTTGCATAATTTACATATGTACCTGGCACACAACGTTAATGAATTTGGCGCATTTCAGCCTTTTAGCGACTCTTTTAGACACTTTTCAATGGAGGAAGGTATAAAAATGTGGCTAAAACAAATAACAAATTTGGTTTACAGCATGTACTATACTCTACCTGGTACAGTTTCCGCCAGAATTCTGGCACATTTTGCTTAATAAATCTCCCCCTGTGTCTCTGCATTTGATGATAAGTTTTCATAGAACATGAATAGGAAAAAAAAATTTACGTTCCTTTTTATAATTTTAAGGAAGTATAAATTGAAAACAACAACAATAAAAAGATTTTGTTTATTCGGTATTGTTTTTCTGCAGCATAATGGAATACCATTGCTTTTTAAATAAATGAGTAAATCACATATTCTTACAATTTAATCTAAACCGAACTAATGCAGACTGCAAAATGATACTATGACTATAATAAAAAATATTTATGTTTATTGCGCTATTTTTTGTTAGGGATCTTACCAAAGTAATTTATATTACTATAGGTGGAGATTGATAGATTATATCACTATAGGTGGAAATTGATAGATAATATTACTGTAGGGGTGAGATTGATAGATGCAGCAAGTGTATCCCTTTACAACATTTTCAGTGTTACATTCAATGGTAACATTAAAGGGGTCATCCCATCAGAGACATTTATGACATATCCACAGGATATGCCATAAATGTCGACAGATGTGGGTTACACTTCCGGGACCTGCAACTATCTCTAGAATGGGTTCCCCTAAACCCCGTTCTACCTTTGGCTGGTGTCGCTGGGAAACCAGTGGCAGTAGGTAGGATGAGAGTCAATTAGGCCTGTTCTAGAGATAGGTATGGGTCCCAGGGGTGGTACCCCCATCTATTGGACATATATGGAATATTCTTTGGCTATACCATAAATGTCTGAAATGGGAATACCCCTTTAATTTAGTAATCCAGTTGAATTTTATGTCAAATATGCTGTTATTGCTGAGACAGAAAATATATTATATCTATATACATATATTTTTTATGCATGCAAATTAATTTTAGGAAGACATAAAATTTAGCTTATTACAAAAAAAAATCGTAAATTCACAAATCAATAGTACTGTTTCATATTTTGTCAAGATTTCTTTCTGAATTAATTCAAAATTAACATTTAATTTGAATGTTTTATCTTATCTTTTAATTTTACACTTTATATATATTTTTAGCAGCATCACATTTCCATGTATTTTTTTCTACTGTTAGAATAACTACTTCTAATAATGTTTACGCTAATGAGTGATCTGTACATTATTTATACAGTTTATTAGATCATTTTATTTCAGGGACTAACCTTATAGTAGTTATTTGAAAAATATATGGATCTCATAAAATGTTATTGCCACACTGCAATGTAAACAATATGTATATTCCTTATTATTTGTATTATTATTATTTTTTTGCCATGCAAGAAAAAAAAGAGATTTTTTTTTTTTTTTATCATTTAAGGCTGGAATTCTCCTACTTGGATCTACTCCTGTCTTTGGCTCAAAAACTGCCATAAAAATTGCTCGTAATTCTAGCTTAAAAATAATGCAAAAGAAATTAACAGGATATAAGCGACAATGTCCCACATATGCCACAAAATAAATGAAATGTTGCATATTCTTTGTCTTACCAGGGATACACGATGCAAACATTTTTGGGTGTTGAAAATGTTTCATATGCGTAAAAAAATGCACTTTTTCCAAAATCAGATTTACACCAATATATTCTAAAACAGTTTTTATATTTAATTTTGAGATTTGTACAATATTAGCCCCAATATTGTTCTCGAATATGTATCACAATTTGTAGCATTGTCTCCTACTGTATATGTTTCCGTAGTCCGTGTTTACACGTTACCTACTTGTTTCAGATTTTTAGTGTGAAAAGGCAAATGAATGTAAAATAAATCTGTGACGACTTTAGGATATGTTGTGTCATGTTGTGAATTTTCAAATCCCTGTCATCTCCTATTTGTCGCAGGTTTCTTCTAGATTTTTGCCTCGAATTACACACATTGTATTTAAAGAGGCTCTGTCACCAGATTATAAGTGCCCTATCTCCTACATAATGTGATCGGCGCTGTAATGTAGATAACAACAGTGGTTTTTTGTTTTGAAAAACGATCATTTTTTAGCAAGTTATGAACAATTTTAGATTTATGCTAATTCGTTTCTTAATGCCCAACTGGGCGTTTTTTAACTTTTGATCAAGTGGGCGTTGTAAAGAGAAGTGTATGACGCTGACCAATCAGTGACCAATCAGCGTCATACACTTCTCTCCATTCATGTCCATTTGTATTCACAGCACAGCATGATCTAGTGAGATCACGCTGTGCCGTGAGTAAGTCCCACAGTAACTTTACTGAAATGTCGGGAATGTGAATAGACATCGCATCCTGTCTGTAGGCAATGTCTATTCACGCTCAAGCAGAAAAATGGACAAGGAGGCAGCACTTCCACAATGTAGAAAAACCTTTATTCACCCATGCAACGTTTCAATCCCTCAGGATCTTTCTCATGCTTGAGAAAGATCCTGAGGAATTGAAACGTTGCATGGGTGAATAAAGGTTTTTCTACATTTTGGAAGTGCTGCCTCCTTGTCCATTTTTCTGCCTGATATTGAGAACCTTGGACCAGGTTCTAAAGAGGCGTGCACCCTCCTGGCGGTTCGGTGCTGTGGTAACTCTCTACTTTTTATTCACGCTCAAGACACTTCAGTAAAGTTAATGTGGGTGTATGTGACAGCACAGTGTGATACAAATGGACATGAATGGAGAGAAGTGTATGATGCTGATTGGTCAGCGTCATACACTTCTCTTTACAACGCCCACTTGGTCAAAAGTTAAGAAACTAATTAGCATAAATCCAAAAATGTTCATAACTTGCTAAAAAATGATCGTTTTTCAAAATAAAAAAAACACTGTTGTCATTTACATTACAGCGCCGATCAGATTATATAGGAGATAGGGCCCCTTTAACACATATATATGTTCTTGCACAGATTTACTGTGGATTTTAAGGCCAATAAGGTTTCATGAGTCATAACCATTCCTACTGAAGTCACCCACAGAATGATTGTCTAACTTTATATATGTAATTTGTCCAGGTCATGTTGATCGATAGAGCTCTGGAGGTGCTGCATATTTAATTATCAAACTTAATTCAGACTTTTTAATGATTTAAAGAGTTGCTGCATTTTCTGCAAACTTGACATATGTCATAGAGACATATCAAAAGTTTGGATCAGTGGTGGTTGAGTGCTGAGACCCTGACTATAGCTGAAACAAAGATGCAGAAGTACTCAGCGGAGTGCCCTGCACCTTTGGCTGTGATCTGCACTCCTTGTTAGAGCTTGTCTACAAGAAACGGAATTGCTGCGTATGTTCCCTCCAGATTTGCGAACGGAAAATACGTAGCAGAATACAGTAGCAGTGTAGTGGGTGAGATTTAACAAATCTCAACCACACACTGCGTAAAATTTCCGACCAGAAATTCGCCTTTTTTTTTGTACCGCATCAGGTCAATTCGGGCTGCGGAATGTGGACTGAACTGCTGCAGTAAAAAATGCAGGAAATAGTGTGTTTTTTCCACAGCGGAATGTCTGCTAGTTTTAACAGAAATGCTGAAGACATTTTCTGCAGCAATTCTGTTACATGTGGACAAGCCCTTAGACGAAAAACATCTTACATAGAATGTCTACGTGAGCCATCTTCAGCCTGACGACCAGCGCTGATAACAGCCGAAGGTGCAGGGCGCTCTGCTGATTACAGGCAAATTCAGACATGGCGGAATTGCTGTCGAATTTTGCTGCGGACAGTCCGCAGTGGAATTCTGCAGCAGCCGTTTTTTAACTGGTTTCTATACATTTTTAGGTAACTTAGTTCAGAAGTTGCGGAAAATAACAGTGCGGAACTTAGGCTGTAGTGCAGAATTTTCACTACACAGCATGCTCATTATGTTGCGGAGAAAAAGCGGAATTTCAGTGCGGAGTTCAGCCGTTGCAATGCAAAGGCTGAAATCTGTGGCAAGTCCGCTGTGATATTCGCAACATCTGAATTACCAGTCAAATATGCAAATGTTGGTGGGAAAAATTTGCAGCAACATTTGCAGCGGAATAATTCCGCCACGTCTGAACATGCCCTACTTCTGCACCTGTGTTTCAGCGACAGTGGGGGGTCTCAGTACCCAGACCACCACTGATCGAAACTTTTGATATGTCTCTATGGCATATCAGAATTTTAAAGAAAACTTTTTAACTTGTTTTATGGGATAATGATTAACATGATAATTCCGTTAGGGATGAAACAATTGCATGTGAGTAGCCAACAATTATAACTACATGATGAAACTGGACACAGTAATGATTACATCATATAAATGGGATTATAATATTGGTGTGTTATTACAGCATGAAGATATAGATAACTTGTTGTAGACTGGCAGAAGAACACTACAGAAATAAACTAAGGAAGATGATAACATTGCTGCAAAATTCAGATATTACAACAGATGTTAATGACAGAATAGTTAAAAAAAAAATCTTAATAGCCTTGTTAGTCAAAGTGAAAAGACGTGTGACATCACTGCCTATAAAATGACTAAATTAAATCTTAATGAAAATATGGTAGAAAAATGAGTTTCCAACATAAATTGTGTAGTAATACTAGTAGTACGATTAGTACTAGTAGTAGTATTAGGGCGGGTTCACACATGGCGGAATTTCACTTAAATTCCGCTGCGGACACTCCGCAGCGTTAATCCGCAGCGGAGCCGTTTCTCCATTGACTTTCACTATAATTTAGCAGTGTTCGTTTACACGATGCGTACAATTCCGCTGCGGAGCATAGGCTGCGGAGCGGAATTTGGTGTCCGCAGCATGCTCTGTCTGTTGCGGAGCAGTGGCGGACTGGTTGCGGACTCATGGCGGAATTTCTCCATTGACTTCAATGGAGAGTCAAAATTCCGCAATGAAGTCCGCAGATCTTATGTGTGCTGCGGAGCGTATTGTTTTTACTACCATGACATTTCTTCATTCTGGCTGGACCTATGTATTTCTAGGTCTACAGCCAGACTGAGGAAGTCAATGGGGCTCCCGTAATGACGGGAGCGTTGCTAGGAGACGTCAGTAAATAGTCACTGTCCAGGGTGCTGAAAGAGTTAAGCGATCGGCAGTAACTGTTTCTGCACCCGGGACAGTGACTACCGATCCCAATATACATGTATCTGTAAAAAAAAATGAAGTTCGTACTTACCGAGAACTCCCTGTTTCTGTCTCCAGTCCGGCCTCCCAGGATGACGTTTCAGTGTAAGTGACGGCTGCAGCCAATCACAGGCCAAGCACAGGCTGCAGCGGTCACATGGACTGGCGCGTCATCCAGGGAGGTCGGGCTGGATGCCGAAAGAGGGACGCGTCACCAAGACAACGGGCGGTAAGTATGAATTTCTTTTACTTTCACTAGGGAAAGTGCTGTCCCTTCTCTCTATCCTGCACTGATAGGGAGAAGGGAAGCACTTTTCCCGCAGTCCGCAGCAGCTAGTCCGCATCAATTTTCTGCACATTTTGTGCAGATCCGCAGCCGTAATCCGCAACCCGGATTAGGTGCGGCATTGATGCGGACAGTTGCGGAGGAATTCCGCCATGTGTGGTCATGCCCTTAGTAGTAGTAATTTTAGTATAAGCAGATTCTCTAGCAAAATCTTAATGCAGAAGTATATTTTGATATATATTGTACTGTGTTATATTAGCTCTACTTTTTTTGGGGGAAAATACTTTACATTGTGTGATGGTAAATATTGAATAGAATGAGTATCCCATTATTCTAAGGAAAACAACAGTGTTTCTTGTGCTGCTTCATATTTCTGTCCAGTACCACTGTAGTAACTATTACATCTAGTCAGTCATGCACATACATACATGCAAACACAAACATTAGCGGTCTGTAAATGCTTGTTTGGCAACAGCTATCTCCCTCGACGTCCCCAGAAACATGCAAACTTGGCTTGGTCAAGTGTGCATGTTTATTTAATATGGGAGGGGGCGGCATTAATAGGGAGCAATCTTTATCTATAAAAAAAAACCCATAATGATTTAAATGAACAATTTATAAAGTATTACAAATAAAGATGTATAAATAAATAAAAAACCAAAAGTGAAGATATGTACTGTACAAGTGTGCTGTAGGAAGATGTCTCCGCTTGCTATGCCCTAATGCTTCATAATCCAGTGACATTTTGGACTGAATATCAAAAGTGGAGAATTGGCCCATAGGAAAGATTCAATTTTTTCAGAGGTCCTTTGAGAAATGACAGCAGGGACCTCACTGTTTGCTATGGACAGATCCTCCACTTTTCCTTTGCATTTGTTTTGTTAAATGGTCCCCCTGTGTTATTGTTGCAATGACTGTGATATTATGTCATAATGCAATACCCTAAGAATGAACAAAACTTAAATTGAAGAATGCCATAAGTTTAAATTGAACTCATGACATTATAATGCCTGGTCTTGAGAGATTTCCACTGATCTGAGAATATTATTTCCTCTTTCATACAACTATGAATATTTGAGGATGATTTTGGGGAGAATGAACAGAAAGTTGGTGTAAAAAAAATAATCTGAAATTAAAGAGAGATGGACGTAATTAAGAAAACATGAATTCTTAGTAAGCCACATCCAGAGAAATAGGGAATAGAAAACAGAGAGACGGGGACAGAAAATAATGATCTCAATGTCTCACATCCAGGCTTGTACTGTTGACTAGTGGTCATCCACTAAAAGAAAACTGTTTTCTCCATGACTATTTATTGTGGTCCTTTCAGTTACAGCATATCATTTTAACCCCCTAGCGACATTCGCCGTACATGTACGGCAGATGTGCTGTGTCACAATATGGCTCGGGCTCAGGAGCTGAGCCTGCACTATACCCGGCAGGTTCTGACTGTTTTATACAGCAGACACTGCCTGCAACAGCCAAGATCAAAGATTATTTTGATTTTGATCATTTAACGCTTCAGATGCCGTGGTCAATAGCGATAGCGGCCTCTGAGCAGTTTGACAGTGAGAGGGATCTCACTCTGTTCCCGAATGGCCACCATGCAACAAAATTGGTTGCCATAGTTGCCAGAGACCTGTTGAAGGCCTCCAGGTATGCCTGCTGTGGTCTACTATTAAGTCTTGCCAGAGGTACGGCTTGATAGTAGAGCTCAGAAAAAGGCAATACATAAGTATTGCAGTTTATTGCATGAGCAATCTTAAAAATAAAAACTTAGAAAATGTTTAAATTAAAAAAAATAAGTAAAAGTAAGAAAAATTTGCTTTCTCATTTTTCACTTAAAAAATGTAAGCAATAAAAAATAAGAAAAATGTCTGAAGTATTAAAATATCACATAATTTAAGCCGCACGGTGAACGCTGTCGTAAACAAAATCACAATGCCAGAATTGCTGTTTTTTTGCTCACCTCGCTTCCCCCAAAAGTTTAATAAAAAGTGATCAAAAAGTCATATGTACCCTTAAACCCCATATAGTACTAGTAAAAACTACAACTTGCCACACAAAAACAAACCCTCACACAGCTCAATCGATGGAAAAAAAAAAGTTATGGGCCTCAGAATATGGCAGCACAAAACAAGTTGTTGTTTTTTAACAAATAATTTTTATTTTGTTAAAGTGGTAAAACATAAAAAACGATACAAATTTGGTATCGCCGTAAAAACAAAATCCAAAAAACAATGGCGGAATTGCTGTTTTTTTCCCACCAACATTTGCATATTTGACAGGTAATTCAGACGTTGCAGAAAACACAGCGGACTTGCCACAGATTTCAGTTTTTGCATTACAAAGGCTGAAATCCGCAGTGAAATTCCGCTGCTTCTCTGCAACAGACAGTGCATGCTGCGGAGGGAAAATTCTGCACCGCAGCCTATGGTCCGCAGCAGAGTTTTCCGCAATGTCTGAACTAACTTCCCTAAAAATGTGTAGAAACAAATGTAAAAAACGGGCGCTGGAAAATTCCATTGCGGACTGTCCGCAGCGGAATTCCACAGCAATTCCGCCATGTCTGAACGTGCCCTTAGAGTTTACTTATACTCTTTTGAGTGCTAGTAATAAGTATAATACAACTAATAATACTATGGATTAGTTACGTCCCTATTTGTGTTAGTAAGGTCACTGGTTTTCAAAGATTACCCTCATACATTTTTGTATTTGTTAATGATTTCCCTGATTACTTGTAATGATAAGCAGCATACATATAATAGTGGGTCCGTTTATGATACTTTACTGTCACCCTTTTTTTTTTTTACACATGAATCATAAAATCTTTATGACAAGAACGTACAGTAAAATGTGGATCTTAAATTACCAAAAATCTACATACATATATATACATACATACATACATACACAGTATATAAATCAAGTATACAGTAAATAGTAGATCCTTTAAAGAGGCTCTGTCACCAGATTTTGCAACCCCTATCTGCTATTGCAGCAGATCGGCTCTGCAATGTAGATTACAGTAACGTTTTTATTTTTAAAAAACGAGCATTTTTGGCCAAGTTATGACCATTTTCGTATTTATGCAAATGAGGCTTGCAAAAGTACAACTGGGCGTGTTGAAAAGTAAAAGTACAACTGGGCGTGTATTATGTGCGTACATCGGGGCGTGTTTACTACTTTTACTAGCTGGGCGTTGTGTATAGAAGTATCATCCACTTCTCTTCACAACGCCCAGCTTCTGGCAGTGCAGACACAGCAGTGTTCTCCAGAGATCACGCTGTGTCGTCACTCACAGGTCCTGCATCGTGTCAGACGAGCGAGGACACATCGGCACCAGAGGCTACAGATGATTCTGCAGCAGCATCGGCGTTTGCAGGTAAGTCGATGTAGCTACTTACCTGCAAATGCTGATGCTGCTGCAGAATCAACTGTAGCCTCTGGTGCCGACACGATGCAGGACCTGTGAGTGACGTCACAGATCTGCACTGCCAGAAGCTGGGCGTTGTGAAGAGAAGTGGATGATACTTCTCATCAGAAAGCCCAGCTAGTAAAAGTAGTAAACACGCCCCGATGTACGCACATAATACACGCCCAGTTGGACTTTTACTTTAAACACGCCCAGTTGTACTTTTGCAAGCCTCATTTGCATAAATACGAAAATGGTCATAACTTGGCCAAAAATGCTCGTTTTTTAAAAATAAAAACGTTACTGTAATCTACATTGCAGCGCCGATCTGCTGCAATAGCAGATAGGGGTTGCAAAATCTGGTAACAGAGCCTCTTTAATATTTATTTTCCTTCTGTAATCATAAGAACTTCAGCCTTCCCCTTTCATTTTTTTTAACTATACTCTGGAACACTTCCGGTAAGGCCAGACATGGTAGATATTTTCTGATGTGAATTTCACAGCAAATCTGCTGCATTTTGGTGTGGATTTTGTAGCAGATTTCACTGTATGCATTCCAAAGGGGGAAATCTGCTGTTAAAATCTGCAACAAATCCATGATAGCAGTATGCAGTCATTTGCATGCTGATTTTTCCACTACATGTGAATAGGTTTTTTAAAGCCCATCCACATGTTTTGTACTTTAAATTGCTGCGGATTTTCAGTTCAGAATCCACATGATAAATCCAGACAAATCTGCCACGTCTGAACTTGGCCTTAGGGTGGAGATTTTTCAAAACTGTTGAAATTGTCCACAGTGACCATCTGATTGGTTGCTATGGGCAACTCATCAACTTTTCCTTTCTACCAGTTATAATAAATTTCTCCCATAGTTTCTAAAATATTTTAAGGTTCATTTCCAAGTTATCCACATTTCCTAGACAGCTTCTATCACTTTTGGCAATTAATTATTTTTTATAGCATATGATTTTTTTAAGTGACATCTGGTATAAATGTCTCATACCTGACAATACATATCTCCTTATATTCTGTGTTTGCTGTTTTTTTAATGGTACTTCTTCATTGCTCACAAACAAACTTATTCCAATACCACAATTGAGGTAACTGGGCTTCCTATAATGTTGCAGAGAATCTCACAATTTCTTAAAGTCTAAGCAGATGTGATCTGAATCGATGTGTTCTGTGGGCTTAAATGTTTATTAGCTTTTACTTTTTAATGTTTTTTTTATGTATTGAGGGCAGATTGATTATTACTGTGCCCCAATTTTAGCATTGATGTTCTTGTACAAAATGTGACATTAATCATACTTAAAAATAGAGTTTACTACACGAAAATAGAAGTTAAATGTTTTCACAAATTTTAAATAAATATGTAAATACATTTGTGGTCACTGTAAATTCTATAACCTATTTAAGCTATTTGGTCCTGTTGTGTATTATAGTATATAATAAAATAAATTCACTTAAAAAACCAGTAAGATTTGAGTACTGACACCTCTGAGTAATAACATGTAAAAACAGTTGGCAGTATATTGTAGCTGTGTTTGTACCATCAGATTGTGTAGATATTTTCTGTTTGATGTAAAATGCTTGATATTTATTAGGGAAAATAGAATTAGGACGTTGCTGTCCATACTATTGTGTACAACCCTACATACCAGCATTTAGTCTTTTAGTCTTGCTGCTGGTGAATGTCCTCATGTCGTAGAATTTTGTAGATTACCCAGTAGAAGATGTTGAATATTAAAAAGGCCAGAGGGAAGCAAGCTCGAGAAATTGTGTCTATCTTTTTTGCTCTGTCAATAAACACTTTTCTCATCTCTTCATGGGTTTTTGGTGCTGTGGGTGCTGGGTTGGGTCCTTTTGGAGTCACTCCATCTTTTGCTTGTAGACATGGTCCCATACCATAAGCTGTAAAGCTGAAACGACTTTCTCTCACATCATCCTCCTGCAATATAAGAGTTAGGCATCTTTGAGTCAGGTAATTTGCTTAGTTTCTTGAGTTAGGTGTATGTCATGGGAGGAAAAACACTTTTGGCACACAACAACACAATTTGCTATAACTTTCTGTTTTGTTAGCAAAGCTGTCTAAACGTAGATCATAAACGAACCACATGATGCCTACAAATGTTCCCATTAATAACATAAGTGTCACTAAATCACCCATCCACAGACCTTATATTCTATGACGGGGCCAGGGCATTCCTTAACGTCTTTCGGTCATATACTCAATCTTCTGATCACTAGTAAGGTCAGAAGATACTATCTTGGGAATTCTGACCTGTGGCTTCCACCTATGCCTAGAATAGCTGTGGTTGACATGCTAAGCTCCAAAGTAGTTATATGATATCTCCAATGTGATAATAGCATGGTCCCTTCAACATGACATGTACTGCGCATTTTGGTAAATCCACTTAAAGGGAATGAAACCCTTTTTTATTAGTCTAATGCATTTAAAACATTAACCAAGTTTGTAAATTGTCATGCAAACTGATTACAAATACCCTATTAATAAATACCCTTATTGTTTTGTCTATACAGCTTGTATGCAGACCTATGTGTCTCCGAGGTTACAGACTACAAACAAACCCTGTGCAGTCTGATCCTGCAGTCATAGTCCCTTTCATCTGTCCCCTACTTCTTGCCGACATACATTTGCATTCTGATAAAATATGAACCCCTTCAGGACAGAAACAATTTTTTGCTTTTTCATTTTCGTTTTTCACTTTCCGCCTTCCAAAAGCCATAACTTTTCCATCCAAATTTTTCCATCAATAGAGTGGTGTGAGAGCCTATGGTTTTTGCAGGAGGAGTTGTAGTTTCTATTGGTAGCATTTAAGGTAGCATATAATGTACTAGGGAACTGGAAATCAAATCTTTGCAGGTTGAAATTGGAAAAAACTGTGATTCCTCCATTGTTTTTTGTATTTAGTTTTTACGGCTTTCACTGTGTGGTAAAAATTACAACTTTACTTTATTCTGCGACTCTATACGTTTACGGCAATGTCAAATTTATATAGTTTTTTTTGAATATTTTACTGCTTTAAAAAAAATCTTTGTTAAAAAAAAAAGAATTTTTGTTTCACCACATTCTCAGAATGGCAACTTTTTTTATTTTTCCATGGATTGAGCGGTGTGAGGGCCTATTTTTTGTGGGTCGAGCTGTATTTTTTATTGGATCCATTTTTTGGATCCATACAATTGTTTGATCACTTTTTAGAACATTTTTTTATGGCTTTCACCTCGCGAGTTAAATAATGGTATATTGTAATAGTTCTGACTTTTATGGATGCAGCGATACCAATTTTGTTTATTTTTTTATTTTTTGCATTACCTTATAGAATTTTTTTTAACTTTAATATTTTCACTACTAGTAACTTTATTTAACTTTTTGAACACCTTTTCTTAGTACCTTTAGGGGACCTGAACTATTGATCGTTAGATCGCTGGTACAATACACTGCAATACTAATGTATTATTTTTACAGACTACAGTCATTTTTACAGGTAGGGCTTAACAGAGGCAGAGTCAAGGCAGTCCTGGGGGCCTTCATTAGGGGCTGCCATGACAACCATCGGCTCCCCACGATCGCATTGTGGGGGGGCCGATGAGCTGTCAGAGGAGTCCGCCCCCCTCTTTTTAATGCCTCAGATGATGTGTTCGAGATTGACTGCACCATTTGAAAGGTTTAACGGTCAGGAACAGCACGAACGCTGTTCCTGGCCGTTAGTCCCAGGTGTCAGCTGTAAAACACAGCCAACACCTGCAGCATATGGAGTGTGCTCAGCTCATGAGCATGCTCCATACATCCATACATCCCCGCACCAGGACATAATAGCACATCGTGGTGAGTGAAGGGGTTAACCATAAATAAAAAGCAAGTGAGTCTCATTTATCTGTATTGCCCATAGAAGTCAATCAAAGTGAAGCTTTCATTTTTCCAAAGTAGTTTAAGAAATGAAAGGTACATTGTAATTGCTTACTATGGGCAACAAGGCCGGATTTTGTGTTAAACAGATTTCATAATTCCCTCAAAGATTTGATTAAGAATAACATTTAGGGGGGAATTTATTAACATAGAAAAGTCACAATTTGCAGAAAAAATTGTGACTTTTGGGCCGTTTATGCCGCTATCACGACTTTAAAATAGTGGGGAGAGCTTTTTCAGCTCGACAAATGTATTACAATTTACACCAGAAACTGGCGTAAATGATAGAGTAAATCTACGCTACCTCCTAGATGGCATAAATTTCACTCTGTGACCAGGGGTGTAACAGGGTACAGGCAGGCCCCTTGCCAAGCCTTGTACTGCTCCACATGATTGCATATTAAATAAAATAAATGAAGGAAAATAAATGAAAAAAATAAATAAAATTACTCACCTCACCGCTCCGCTTTATCCCCCTCGGATCTTTTCAGTCTCCCACATTAGGCCGATGCACATTCAAGGTCCTGACGCTAGGCAACCCCAGGGCCTTATATGTGATGCAGCACAAAACATCCTGTCACTGGACGTTGTGTGCTGCGCGCCTGCGTTGCATATAACCTCCTGACGCTGCTTGGCATCAAAACCCCGGCCTGATATGAGAGCCTGAAAATATCTGGGAAGGAGAAGGGGAACAGTGAGGTGAGTACACTTTATTTTTATGTCCAATCGAGGCCTAGGAGGAGGGATGGGGCACGGTCGTGCAATCACAATGGTTAATAAATCTGTTGCATCTTACTCCAGCAGATCAGGAAGCTAAAACTGGCGTATGAAACGTCAGTCTTAGTAAATCTACCCCTTAAAGTGAATGCTAACCATTTTTTATTGTAAACTCTTGATACACACTCTGTCTCCACAAAAAAGTATAAACTGACAGTGATTGGGAACCAAGGATATATTCAGTCAGGTGTCAAGTCTAATGACCGATACTAATTTTCCTTCTACAGTTAATAATGCCAACTACAACCACAAACAATACGTTTTCTGTAGTATTTCCATATTGATATTTAAGAGGATTTGAATATTGTTTGTTTACATTGAGAGGTGGTGACATCTAAGGGTATGTGCACACGCTAGCTTGCTTTTACGTCTGAAAAGACAGACTGTTTTCAGGAGAAAACAGCTGCGTCGTTTCAGACGTAAAAGCTCCTCCTCGTATTATGCGAGGCGTCTGTGACGCCCGTAATCTTGAGCTGCTCTTCATTGACTTCAATGAAGAACGGCTCAAATTACGTAGCAAAGAAGTGTCCTGCACTTCTTTGCCAAGGCAGTCAATTTACGTGTCGTCGTTTGACAGCTGTCAAACGACGACGCGTAAATTACAGGTCGTCTGCACAGTACGTCGTAAAACCCATTCAAATGAATGGGCAGATGTTTGCCGACGTATTGTAGCCCTATTTTCAGACATAAAACGAGGCATTATACGCCTCGTTTACGTCTGAAAATAGGTTGTGTGAACCCAGCCTAATAGTAGAATAATCTGTATGTATTTTAACCTATCATTGAATGTTTAACTCAGTATGATTATCTGACAACATAAAGTACAAGGAGGTTCAGTGTAGCGTGGTTGTAAGATGAGGTCTCTGAAATCTGTAAAAAAAAAAATTGGGTGCTCTAGCACTTTAGCAAAGTAGTGACAGGGAGTGGGGTCATTTAACTCGCATGGTCTTTGCCGGCCTTTCCAAATAAAGTACAGAACTGATTCTCTCCAGAATGTATTCTACAGAGATATTGCTATACCATTCTTGGAAATATAGTAGTGATATGGAACCCTATAGAGTTTCTGATGTAGATAAAGGTGGCCAGCTCCAAGGTTGGACGTAGCAAAAAATTATACAAACCCTTAAAGGGTTTGTGTGGGACTTTTCTTTTTTGGTTTAACTAGCTCTCCTATTCAAGTAGAATACAGTGTCCATATGGTTTATATTATGGACCTCTAGGCATGAATCTGTGAGAACAAACCTCTGTATGACTGTGTATAGAATCGGAGGCGTGTGGAAGTACAGTATGGGCCCAGAGCAGTCTGTGGGCGCTGTACTACTAATTGGATCTATAATTTGGAAGTGTGAATGAGCATTTAATTCTAAGGCTGGGTTCACACGACCTATTTTCAGACGTAAACGAGGCGTATTATGCCTCGTTTTACGTCTGAAAATAGGGCTACAATACGTCGGCAAACATCTGCCCATTCATTTGAATGGGTTTGCCGACGTACTGTGCAGACGACCTGTCATTTACGCGTCGTCGTTTGACAGCTGTCAAACGACGACGCGTAAAAATACAGCCTCGTCAAAAGAAGTGCAGGACACTTCTTTCAGACGTAATTTGAGCCGTTCTTCATTGAACTCAATGAAGCACAGCTCAAAATTTACGGCTGTCAGAGAAGCCTCGCAAAATGCGAGGAGGAGGAATTACGGCTGAAACGAGGCAGCTGTTTTCTCCTGAAAACAGTCTGTCATTTCAGCCGTAAAAGCCTCTCATCGTGTGCACATACCCTAAGTGTTGCATTCAATAATACATTTTTTAACATTTTTGGAAATTGTAAAAAAAGTTTATGTATAAGACAAAAAAAAATACCAAATCCCACATAAATAAATAAATAAAAATAATGTTCTCAGTAAAAGCAAATGCCGGTTGTATTTATGAAGTTTCTTTTTAAAGCTAAAAAAAAGAGGCAACAACAAAAATAACATGATATACTTCAGAATTCATGTCTGTGACATCTTCGTGCAATGCTGGACTATGATTTTCCTGCTGAGACAATAAATGTTTGCAAAACCTGCTGTAGCTTACAGAAAGAAAACATACATTTATTAGGGTATTAAAGCAAAGACACAGCTAAAGCAGTTACAGGGATGCCTGAAGACAAATGCATATATCTTTTCTAAGGAGCCGTAAGGTACCTCTCCTGTAAAAGTCATAAGTGGAATGAATGTCATATGAAATCTGTGAGAGCTATAGAAGCAGCCAGATAACTTGCAAATAAAGACATTTCAGGTTTATATATTAGACTCTTGTGCCCTCTGCTGCTTTGCAAGGAAAACCCATTTTTGTAATACTTGTAATATGCCCTATATGTAGTAGATATTCTCTTTTTATTGTTATTAGTAATTTGTAATATTTCGGAAGGTATTCTACAATTTATACCAAGAATATCATACCAACAGTCAAATATGGTGCTAGTATTGGGATTGTGTGGGGATGCTTGGTTGCCTTGGGACATGGGCAACATATTTAAGCAAACATTAATTCTGCACAGTGCTGGAAAATTCTCACGCATAACCGGGTCATGCACCAAGACAAAAGAGAAGAAAGAAAATTAAAAAAGAAACTCAGAGTTGCTGTGGCAGGGCCTGAAACAAGCTGCCCATGCAGATCTGCAAATAAGAAGGGGTAAAATTGTACCACAGTGATGTGGTGGATTTATAACAAATTATCGGAATCATTTGGTTGCACTTTTTTTTTTTTTATTAAAGAGGGTGCAATTATTTATTTATTTTAGAGTCCGTATTACAGCAAGTTACAAGTCCTGACAAAACCATGGGTCTAAGGCTGGGTTCACACGTGGCGGAATTCCACTAGAATTCCGCTGCGGGCACTCCGCAGCGTTAATCCGCAGCGGAGCCGTTTCTGCATTGACTTCCACTTCTATTTAGAAGTGTTTGTTTAGACGATGCGTAAAATTCCGCTGCGGAGCATAGGCTGCGGAGCGGAATTTGGTGTCCGCAGCATGCTCTGTCTGTTGCGGAGCAGTGGCGGACTCATGGTGGAATTTCTCCATTGACTTCAATGGAGAGTCAAAATTCCGCAATGAAGTCCGCAGATCTTATGTGTGCTGCGGAGCGTATTGGTTTTACTACCATGACATTTCTTCATTCTGGCTGGACCTATGTATTTCTAGGTCTGAGGAAGTCAATGGGGCTCACGTAATGACGGGAGCGTTGCTAGGAGACGTCTGTAAATAGTCACTGTCCAGGGTGCTGAAAGAGTTAAGCGATCGGCAGTAACTGTTTCTGCACCCGGGACAGTGACTACCGATCCCAATATACATGTATCTGTAAAAAAAATGAAGTTCATACTTACCGAGAACTCCCTGCTTCTGTCTCCAGTCCGGCCTCCCAGGATGACGTTTCAGTCTAAGTGACGGCTGCAGCCAATCACAGGCTAATAACAGGCTGCAGCGGTCACATGGACTGCCGCGTCATCCAGGGAGATCGGGCTGGATGCCGAAGGAGGGACGCGTCACCAAGACAACGGGCGGTAAGTATGAATTTCTTTGACTTTCACAAGGGAAAGTGCTGTCCCTTCTCTCTATCCTGCACTGATAGGGAGAAGGGAAGTACTTTTACCGCAGTCCGCAGCAGCTAGTCCGCATCAATTTACTGCACATTTTGTGCAGATCCGCAGCAGAATCTGCAACGCAGATTCTGTGCGGCATTGATGCGGACAGTTGCGGAGGAAATCCGCCACGTGTGGTCATGCCCTAAGGGGGTAGTTCCTTTTTTACGGCAGTGTTGAATCAATGCAGGAATTGTGTTATATGTATAACTTCGGGTAGAAGAGTCAGTAGAAATGGACTAGGAGCCCCTTGGTTTCGGGATCGGTCGAGTCTCAGAGGTTGAATCCACATGATCACTCTTTCAAAGCAGATTCGGTCTGGCCACCTTTTACATGTTTATATACAGTAGCACTACATGCAGGGGAAATCTATGGCCAGCCACAGCTTCTCCTGGCAATATCAGCTGATTGCCAGGGGTTTCAGAGGCAGAACCCACAGCGATAAGCTGATCATAGGGCTGGCTTTATTATAAAAAAGCATATCTTGATGAAATAATCCCTTTCAGCTATTTGTGAAGGTGAACAAGTCCAAGTAAGCTCAGAAGGAATCCCAAGCATTCTGTGTAACATCTATTATATACCTGAGAATGTTTTTTAGTGAATGTAGAGGTGCAATCTGATATATGTGTTGTCTTGCTTGAAAATTTCCTATGTTTTTGTACACGTTGACTGGCACTCTAGATAGATATTTGTGGTGCCTGCTGACATTGTTCTATTTGTAGTGAATGTTGATGACAGCTTTCTCCACTTCTAGAAATGTGTGAAATGGTTAGCACTTACTAAATATATACTTTGGAAACGCATTGATAGTATTTTTGCTTTGAATTGGGAACTTAACAGGACAGGTACCTTGGAACTAAAAGCAGGCACATATGGAAAACAATGAAGGCTATGACCAGCTAAAACCTCCATCTATTATTCTTGGATTTTACACACATAATTTACCCTGAAATTTGTACTGTTGACTTGAGCCAATGTCCCATATGTTGGTCCAGCACTTCTCATGCCATTGCTACAACGCAAATTGCCTAGGTTCTCATGTTCACCAAGTACTGGCTTAACATTCTAGCATTATAACAAAGAATTAAGGCAAAAGAAAAAAAATCATAAATACAAATGCTACTAAACCAGCTCTACAACCTGTTGTCACAATATGCATTGAAATATAGTAGTCAAATAGATCTGTCTGCTTCTCATGACATATACAAATAATTTTCCGCATATAGCTCAATTGTGACCCTATGCTTTTAAAGAAATTAATCTAGCAATTTGGTAAACATCTGTAACTGGAGTAACCATAAATGACTGTGTAGATGTCAATAGTTCATTGCACAAGTGCTTGTAATGAATTATTCTTAATACGTGCTCATTTAAAGTCACAGATAATTACTAGATTTAGGGTATGTTCACACGGCCTATTTTCAGCCATTTTTCGGGCCGTATGGCTGAAAATACGTCGGCTGAATGCCTCCAAACATCTGCCCATTCATTTCATTGGAAAAATCGGCGTTCCATTCCCACGGGGCGCTTTTTACGCGGCCATTTTTAAAAACGGTGCGTAAAAAAACTCCCTGTAAAAAAGATGTGCATGTCACTTTTTGAGCCGTTTTTGGAGTTATTTTTCATTGGGTCAATAGAAAAACAGCTCAAAAAACGGCCGTAAAAAACGTATCAAAAAACACTTAATGCTTAAAAAGGGCTGAAAATCAGAGGCTGTTTTCCCTTGAAAACAGCTCCGTATGTTATAAACGTTTTTTGTTTGCCGTGTGAACATACCCTTAGTCTAAGCAAAATGCATGTGTTCATTAAAAGGATGCTGTACATATTTATTAACCTGCAACATAAGTACTCGGCCAAGGATATAAAAACACTTTATATGAATTCTAACATGTGTGGATATCCATTGTATAAGCGGCTTTTCCTTTACATTACCTGTAAGCAGCACGTAAAGCACATCTGGTACGTTGGTCCTACACTTCTCTAAATATTAGACAACTACTTCAAAGGCTATGTACACCTTTGACATGTTTTTTTTTTTTTTGCTTTTTTTTTTTCTAAAATTGTGCATCAGTGTGATGGGTGCAACTTCCTAAAGACATTTTATTGGAAAATAGTTACTTTTTTAGATACAGCTGCTTTGTATTCTGTATACAGAGCAGCTGTATCGTTTGCTAAGACCTAAATCCGTCAGGTCTGTGGGACTGATGGGTTTAGAGACAGTTATGAACTTATATGTGATCAATAGCAGCTCTATCCTGCGGTTCAGAGACACGCAGGACTCGCTGTCACTGAACCCATCAGTCCCGCCGACCTGACAGATACAGGATTCAGTGCACGATACAGCTGCTCTGTATACAGAATACAAAGCAGCTGTATCTCAAAAAGTTAAAATATTTTTTAATAAAATGTATTTAGGAAGTTGCACCAATCACATTGATGCACAATTTTAATTAAAAAAAAAAACAAAGAAAAAAAAAAATACAACTATGTCAATTCTGTACATAGCCAGCTAAATGTAACTTGGACAAAAACAGAAAAATAGCTTTTCATCAGAAATATTTCTTCCTAGATGGCATCTAAGTTATAAAATGAGAGTTGCCCTTCCAAAGCTCTCTTCTAGCACATGGATAAAAAAAAAACCACCGTTCCATGTGGATTGATTTTTGTCAAGAGGGGGTTGATGTCTGCATATGAAATACCTCTCGACACTAACCAGAAAAAGGAGCGTTTCATGGGTGGCTCAGGACCATTTATGAGCAATGCCGCAGTACAGGCTTCAGCCATGTCATAGAAGAGGAAGACAGGGAATTTCCTACATAACACTTCTAATATGTACATTTCTGGGAAGAAGTAGGAGGCCGTACCTCCAGGCAAAATAACTATTTTCTTATTTAAATTGTAGCAAATGGAGCTATTCTTTAAGTGGTATGGTATGCTTATTTCATTCTTGAAAATGACAATATTTGCATTGTATGCTATAACACTTTCATATGATAATATGATAAGATATATACAATTCCGTGTTGTTTGCACCCTCTGCGTGTTATTAAACAAATCAATATTTTGTTCAGTGGTGACATTTTGATAAAAAGCAATTTAGAGAAAGCTATTTTCATTTCTTGAGCATTGTCTCATAAACCTTTGGCGAAACACTTGATAACATCTTGCTTCTATAAAAACAGCCACTATAAAGATTTCCTTGGTGATTATTCTCAAGGACGGAGTGTCAGTCTTTTAACTACAAATCAATTGCTTGACAGTTTTATTTAGAAAGAAGAATACAGCATGGCTTTCCGATAGTCTTCTAAAATCAGAATCCTTTATTCTTGCATGGAGAAAACGCAATTATACACCAAGCAGACATGTATGTGAAGAGAGTGATGTGTTATATATGGATGTAAGGTTACTCTGCTTTGGATGAATTCTCAGACAAATACATAACAATTTTATTCATTCACATCAGGCCTGAAACATTAGACATTAGCTTTTAACTTCCAAACCACAAAACTTATCACTAATTTCATGAAAAGTCAAACCAGTTTTGGATTTGGAGAATCCCCATTATCATTGATGACATAGTCATTCAATTTGCAATAAATGTTTGATGTGTGGGGATCCAATGGCTAAGACCTGAACCTATGGCAAGAACAAAGGGACTGCAGTGTTCTGTAAATTCTTTTATCCCCAAAACATTTCCAATCACAACCAGGCACTGTGTAGGAATTGCAACATAACCATATTCACTTAAATGGAGCTCTGTAGCAATTCACACCACAGCCACTGGTCAGAAGTGGTGCTCTTTTGAGAGTAAACCAAATGGGCTGGAAAGTCTTACTTTCAGAATCAGTGGTGATCTCCCACTCATCGGACATTGATGGCCTATTTAATCGAACTTACATCAATGTTATTAATAGGATAAACCATTATTACACTGGTACAGTTGTCTATTAAAGGGAATGTATCACTTATATAGATTTTTCTGATTAAAACCAGATAGTGAAACATATTCTTTTTTTTTAAATCAATTTTTATTTTCTGATTGTATTTCTTTCTACTATTTTCTGTACATGATTATGGGGCAGCCATCTTGCCTGAGCTGTTATCAGCATTTAGGGATATACTTTACAGCAGCCACATGGACCATAGGAAATGACTTCTATGGTCAGTGGTGTGATCCTGTGTTATCTGCCTACAGCTTTATAATAGAGGTTATACCTTCCATTGCAATCCTGCCTGTAATGATAATGAGATGACCGATGAGAATTGATCTCTACAGAACAGAAAATGTAAGTCTAATGTGAGGCTCAGTGGCCTGAGTGAAAACTGCAACATTTTTAGGATTATTTTTTAACAGAATCACATGTAAAATTAAAAAAACTATTAAGGGGCCTATATATTTTTTTCTGTAACACAGAAGGTTTTACCAGAGAAACACTACTAAATATGCATTGTCCAGATTCTGCAGTTTTTAGAAATGTCCCACATGTGTCTCTAGTGCGCTCGTGGACTAAAACACAAGCCCCAGAAGCAAAGAAGCACCTAGTGCATTTTGGGGCCTCTTTTTTATTAGAATATATTTTAGGCAGCATGCCAGGTTTGAAGAGGCGTTGAGGTGCCAAAACAGTAGGAATCCCCCAAAAGTGACCCCATTTTGGAAACTACACCCCTCATTGAATTCATTTATGGGTGTTGCGACCCACAGTTTTTTTCACGGCGCGTATCTAAATTGGGCTGTGAAATAAAAAAAATGACATTTTTTTCAATAAAATGTCATTTTTGATAAAAATTTCTTATTTTCACAGGGAACAAAATGCCCCATTTTGTTTCCCAATTTGTCCTGAGTGCGGCAATACCCCATTTGTGATGATAAACTGCCTCCCATGGGAGGACTCTGAAGGAAAGGACCACCATTTGGCCTACTGGAGATTTTCTAGTGCTAAGTCATGTATGCAGAAGCCCCTGAGCTAGGCCCATGGGAGGGCTCAGAAGGAAAGGAGCGCTAGGTGTTCTTTGAAGTCCAGATTTTGCTGGATTGGTTTTCGGGTGCCATGTCGCATTTGGAGAGCCCCAGAGGTATCAAAGCAATGGAAACCCACCAGAAGTGACCCCATTTTGGAAACTACACCCCTCAAGGAATTCATTTATGGGTGTGGTGACCATTTAGACCCCACACTTTTTTCACAGAATTCAGTTAAATTGGGCTGTGAATTAAAAAAATGTTTGTTTTTTTTCCAATAAGATGTAGTTTTGGCTCAAAATTTCTTATTTTCACAAGGAATAAAATACTCAATTTTGTTGCCCAATTTGTCCTGAGTGCGGCAATACCCCATTTGTGGTGATAAACTGCCGTTTGAGCCCATGTGAGGGCTCAGAAGGATAGGACCACCATTTGGCCTACTGGTGATCGTCTGGTGCTAAGTTATGTATGCAGAAGCCCCTGAGGTACCAGTACAGTTGAAACCCCCAAGAAGTGACCCCGTTTCAAAAACGACACCCCTTAAGGCATTCATCTAGAGGTGTAGTGAGCATTTTGACCCAACAGGTATCGTGTAAAAGATAATGCGCAGCAGATGGTGCAGAGTGAGATTCGCAATTTTCTATACATATATGCCATTTCAGTATCCAATATATTGTGCCCAGCATGTGCCAACGGAGACATACACCCCATAAACAGTAATGTGGGTTCTCCCGGGTACGGCAATACCCTACATGTGGTTGTTAACAGCTGCCTGGGCACACAGCAGGGCCCAGAGGGGAAAGATGAGGGGGATAAGCTGAGTGGAGTGCATCAAGGGTAAGTAAAACTGGGGTAGATTGAAAATCAAGGGATACATTTTAAAACACTTTCATACAGAGCCATGGTTTTTTGGGACACGTGTCATATTGATATATTGTGTCTTGCCTTATCCCCCTCTTAAAGCAGACTTTGCAACTCTTTTGACTTTTTCCCTTCTTGCCAGTTTGGGGAACTTCTCCTGGAAAGTGTTGCCCTGGTATGATGCGTGTGGCCTCGCTTTCAGAAGTACTGGGTGCCCCCCCCTTCCTGGTCCCTAAATATGAGTTTCTTGATAACCACCTCTTGAAATTCCAGGAAAGTTCCCGTCTGGCCTGTACATCGACGTAGCACGTACGCATTGTACAATGCCATCTGTATGATGTGCACGGCCAGCTTCTTATACCTATACCACACCCTCGATTTCCGCATGTCACTGTAGGGCTTCAGGACTTGATCTGACAAGTCCACTCCTCCCATGTACCTATTGTAGTCCAGGCTGCAGCCTGGTTTGGGGGTCTCTGTACTGGTACCTCGTACAGGTACATGGGTACTGGTGTGGCCATGTATTGTTGTCAATACAAGGACATCTCTCTTGTCCTTGTACATGACACACAATATGTTGCTGCTAGATTGTGCCCTGCTCTCACCCCTTCTGAGTGTTTGCCCAAGCAGAGTCTCTTTTCTTCTAGCAGTGCCTATGCAGTACTTCTGGAAGCGAGGCACTTGGAGTGGGACGCTGGTATAAAAATTATCCAGGTAGTGGTGGTAAACCTGGTCCAGCAGTGGGTGCACCAAATCTCACACAATTTTTGTGTTAATTCCCAGTAAGGGGGGGGGGGCATTCTGGGGGCTGAATACTGGTTTCCCCTTCATATATCCTAAATTTGTAGGTATACCCTGATGCACTCTCACACAGCTTATACATCTTCATGCCATAGCTTGCCCTCTTACCCGGGAGGTACTGTCGGAATTGAAGCCTCCCTTTAAAATGTACCCAGGACTCATCGTTAGAAATACAATTCTCGGGGGTGTATGCTTTGGAAATCCGGGCACTGAAATGGTTTAATAGGGGTCTCCGTTTTCCGGAATTTAAAGCAAAGTAGAGGTGAAATTTACATATTTCATATTTTTGTCAGAAAATCCTTTTTATTAATTTTTTTTCTGTAAAACAGAAGGATTTACCGGAGAAATGCAACTCAATACTTATTGCCCAGATTCTGCAGTTTTGAGAAATATCCCACATGTGGCCCTGGTGTGCTAATGGACTGAAGCACCGGCCTCCGAAGCAAAGGAGCACCTAGAGGATTATGAGGCCTCCTTTTTATTAGGCACCATGTCAGGTTTGAAGAGGTCTTGTGGTGCCAAAACAGTGGAAACCCCCCAAAAGTGACCCCATTTTGGAAACTAGACCCCTTGAGGAATTCATTGTAGTTTTCATGGGGTGCATGCCACTTTTTGATCAGTTTTTGTTCTATTTTTAAGAGACAGGGTGACTAAAAAACAGCAATTCTACTATTGTTTTTTATTCTATTTTTTTTACAGCTTTCACCGTGCACTATAAATGACATATTCACTTTATTCTGCGGGGCGATACGATTACGGTGATACCATATGTTTATAGTTTTTTTTATGTCTTATGGCGTTTGCACAATTAAAATACTTTTTTTTTAAATAATTTTCTTTTTGTGTTGCCTTATTCTAGGAGCCAGAACATTTTTTTTTCCATCAAGAAAGCCATGCGAGAACGTGTTTTTTGATAACGAACTGCAGTTTTCATCAGGACCATTTTTAGGTACAAGCGACTTTTTGATCTCTCTGTATTCCATTTTTTGTGAAGTGACGTAACCATGAGTAGTAGTGCCGATTAGAACGGTGACTTAAAGGTTGTACTGCACATGCGCCACATCCTAGTTGTTGCATGCACATTGTAACCTTTATCTTTATGCTCATCGTTCTGGAAATGATGACAATCTCTGTTCAGCTCTGCAGAAAATGTTGGTGCTAAATAAGCAATGGTAAATAGAAAATAAGTCAAATATGTTGGGAGGCTATAGGGTGGCAAGATTTTTTCATTTTTGTCTGAAGTTTCCCTTAAAAATGTAATATAAAACAACAAATAGCCAGCAAATAGATCTAGACTTCCATAAATCTTGTGAAAAATCCTTTCATTTTTTTCTTTGTAAACTGCGGCAACCAGTATGACCATCATTATAGGGTTGTAGTTGAGTTTTTTTTAGTCGCAAAACTCAAAACTTTTTCTCTTAAACTATTTGCTTTGATTAACATCAAATAATGTTCAATATTACAACAACATGTTAGTATCAATGAAGTAAGCTAAAGGAAATAATGCTAATAAAATACCTTATCCTTCTTCCTCTTGCGTCGAAATCTTAGAAGTTCTTTGTGCTGTCTGGATACAAAATTGACTGCTGCATACTCCAATAAGGCGGAAAACACAAACAGAAGACAGACGGCCATCCAAATGTCAATAGCTTTAACATAGGACACCTGATGTAAGGAATTAAAGAGTAATATGTAATATATGAATAAATTGTAAATGAGTAATATAAAACTCAATAGGGGCAAGCAGAAGCAGGAGTAAAATTACCTACACACATTCTAAGTTTTCTCTGGGACATTAAACAGCAGGGACACAAGGGCCCTGGAGCCTAAGAGGGCCAAAAAGGACCCTCTGCCTTTTATGAGACCAGTATAATAAATGAAATGTGATATTAGAGGTTCAAGCTGGTGCTCTGACTGTTACTGTTTCTACACAGCTCCACGCTTTATACTGCTTCTTTAAGTTGGCTGCTGCATATAAGCTGATTTCATGGGCAGCCTGTCTGATTGGACAATACAGCATGACCAATAGGCTGCTAGCCAGCATGGTGCACTAAACATAACCGTGTGACTCGTACCTTATGGAAGTTGGATATATGTGCATTTAGAATAGTAAGCAGCTACCCCCTCATAGATGGTAGGTGTAAGAGTGGATGTTCATTAGTATTTTGCACCTGTGCGAACTTTCTCACATAACATTGTGGCTTGTCTGCATCCTGCTGGGAACTGATTTTTAACCTGCCCTTTTATTAATATGTATGGCCTTTTTCAGTGATATGAAGCAATTTCTGTGATTTGCTAATCTCGATTTTAGCAAGAAAAAATAAGGATATACTACAAGCCATATAATAATGTGGAATAATGGGATTCAGTTTTAACCCATACAGTCCAACATTAGTTTGTGTTTAGAAATAGACATCTGTTAACACATTAACATCTGTCTGCTTAGTATGTTATACTGTCTGATATTATCCTTTTCAGGCTACTTATATTATTGCATTTTTTTTTTTATATTCAGTAATGCATTTGCTTTATTAATGCTTTAGGCTATATACAAAGCAATTTCCATTGGATATACTCATACTATATGCTTTGCTATAATCCATGTGGTGCTTTTTACAATAACTTGGAAAGTTGCAACTTCTCCCTGTATCTTTTCTCAATAATTGGATTTTCATACTTTTTTCCCCAGGGAGCATTGCTCTTTAGACTCCCTACCAGCTGGATCTCTTCCAACAGCTGAATCAAAGTCATCTCATTCAGCCAACAAGAACCTGTACTGACGAGGAGCAACAATTTTTAAACAGTGCTGTTTACAGATAGGTGTATCTGGTTCCGTTAAAGTCATCTGATTCAGCCAACCAGAACCTGTACTGATGAGGAGCAACAACTCTTAAAGTGTAGCTAAACGTTTGACAAACTTCTGACGTGTCATAGTGACATGTCAGCAGTTTGGATTGGTTGGGGTCTGAGCACTGGGACCCCCACCAATCGCTAGAATGAAGCAGCTGGAGGGCTCATGTGAGCGCTCAACCGCTTCGTGTCTGCTCGGCTTTTTCCGGAAAGCCGATGTATCAGAGTACGGGCTCATAGACTTTCTTTACATTTATTTCCGGAAACAGCCGAACAGACACGAAGTGGCTAAGTGCTCCTACAAGCACCTCAGCTGCTTCGTTCTAGCGATTGGTGGGGGCCTCAGTGCTCGTACCGCCACCAATCCAAACTTCTGACATGCCACTATGATATGTCGGAAGTTTGTCAAATGTTTAGCTACACTTTAAAGGCTATGTACACTGTTGAGGGGATTTTGTTTTTTTTATGAATAGATTAGTCAGTGTGATTGGTGTAACTTTGTAATTAGTCTTTATTAAAAATTTGTTTTACTTTTGGAGATACAGCTGTTCTGTATTCTCTACAGAGCAGCTGTATCGCTCGTTTCCACTGAATCTGTCAGTCCCGCGGACCTGACGGGTTGAGTGTCTTCAGGAGTATTCACCTGTAATCGATCACATCTAAGTTATGAACTTTGATGTGATAGTTTACAGGTGGATCCTGCGTGTCACAGACCCGTTGACGCAGGACCCGACGACACTAAACCTGTCAGGTCCACAGGACTGGAGGGTTCAGTGTAAAACGAACGATACAGCTGTATCTCCAAAAGTAATTTTTTAATAAAGACTAATTACAAAGTTATACTAAACACACTGACTAATCTATTATTTTTTTTTAAAATGCCCTCAAAGGTGTACATTGCCGTTAAACAATGCTGTTTAGAGATGGGTGTGTCTGGTTATTAACCAGAGTCATGTTCCTAGGCTCAGCTATAGGTGGTACTGTAGAGACAGTTTTCTTTCTTATGGAGTAAAGATAGTTTGAATATTTTTTTCCCCAGCGAGCACTGCCCTTAAGACTCCTTACCAGCTGCATCTCCGCAGGGAGAATCAGTACCTTTCAAGATCTCAGTAATTAGATAAGCATGTCGATGCATTAGACACTGTAGGTGAGGACTTTATTTGGTGGAGAGGGAGTTAACCAAAGCAACCTCGGCTCCCTCAACTGGGAGAGCTAATCCTCAACTTTGGCTTCTGGTGGTCACTGGGATAGCAGGCCAGGTAGCAGCTAGGAGTAAGAAGGGCTTTTGCTAAGCTTCGGTGAAGAAAGGCCAATGATCACCGACCCTTGCAGGGCCTTCTGGCTCAGAGGGTTGGGAATTGTTGATGGAGGTCCTTCTCCTTTTCGAGAGAGAGCTTGCAATAGACCACATCCTTGTGCACTTTTTTTTGTGTGGCTTTCTCACATAAATCATGTACTCGATCTTTTAAAATAAAGGAGTTAAGCAGAGATTGGATTACATCTACCCCACCCATTTCTTACCCAGCCCCGAACTGAGAAATGGTATAAGTATTTGTTTAACTAGATCTGCTACAATGGGGTTTGAAGTAAAGATGGTAGGGACAACATCACTTAAGTATACAATGAATATAAATCTTGACATTATTTCAGTAACTAGTGAATATACACTAATACAGATATAGCAGTCGCCAACTTGACTCCCATGGTGCGCTAGATCGGTATCTGCATATCAAGCCGTTCATGCGCTTTGAATGAGAACGGGCGCACTACACAAATAGAGTTGAGTGCAGTTGTGCGCAATGCTAGTAACGTCAATTTGGCGGTTGCTAGATCTGTTCATGAGGATATTTCAGAAATATCAATCTCCTTATATATTCCTATTGAAATTACTCGTTTTACAAGTAAGGGGCCTGCAAATAACTCCAGTTCTCTGCTTCTTCTTGGTTAAAATGTCAATAAACACAGGCTGCCCATGTTCTGCCAGTGGTTTTGGCAAGCAGTGATGGAGATTTAATTTCCCATCTTGTAAAGTTATTATTGGATCTCCCCACTTAAGAAGGACGTGGTATGAATAATAAATGTATATGGAATTGCTGTATATGCAGTTCCCAAACACATAAGATATTTAGACAGCAAAAAATAAGACATTGCTTTTACAGTAATCTATTTTTGTAAACTGTACAAATAAAAATCAGTAGTAATATACAATTACAATCTAGGGAATAGAGATAAAACTATCCTCCATCTATGCAGCCAAGCTACATCTGTAAATCAAAGCAATTTCAGCTCTTGTAGCATAAATACCCCATCTATTATTCATAGATCATATATCTAGCCTAAAGATTGCCAGTTCAGCAAGCATATGTAAAACTTCCCGTTCCAGCACACAAAGCAAAATTAACAGAAAACAGAAAAAGAAGACGACAAGCCATTATGTAATGAGGGTCAAGGGAGAGTAGATGAGATAGCTTCCTTGGGGACAGATACTGTAGGCTTCCTGTCATGGTTCCCGCAGTGAAAACAAAATGACTATTCCAAACTTAAATGTCCTCAAGGCAAACTATGTCTTAAATGCGATGCCTGGTTGTTACCATCATTAGGTCATTTGGCATGGATTTTATAAGGATAGTTTCCTAGAGACGGGCATTGAGATGCACACAACAGGATTTCTGCAATATTGCTGTTTTATATAGCATATATTCAGTATTGTCATGATTATATACGTATGGGTGTTTATAGTTTATGAGCATAAATACTCAAACTAAATACCTATTGTTTTTCCTTTTCCTACTTGATGATGCATAGTGATCACATCTTAAAGCGGTATTTCCATTTTACATATTTATGATATATGCACAGGACATGCTATAAATGACTGATAGGTGCAAATACCACCTGTGAGAACCTCACTTATTGGAAGAACGGGCGTCTTATGATTCCTGTTCAATGATTCAAAGCACTAAAATCAAAAGAAGGGTGGCCGTGCTTGGATGAGGCTCTCTCCTTTGAAGTCTATGGGAGTTGTTAAAAGAGCCGAGTAAGCAGCAATCCAATAGAGTTCAATAGAGATAGCTGCTTCCAAGTGAAGGCCACCTCTCCGTAGATTTCAATTGTATTCTGTCTGTATGCCCCAAATGTATTAAATAGGGATCCCTTTTAAACTGTCATTCCACTTGCAGTACTATTTATTTACTTCTTTATTTATTTTGATGCTACAAAATTTTACAATGGCAATGACTACTCAATAATGCATAGCAAAATGACAAGTAGACATTGGCTGCTGTCATTGTACCCTCACCCCCTAAAAGATGTTTAACTTCAGTACCAAGTAAGCTATGATATGCACAGTATGCTCCTAAAAAGATCAACTCTGCCATCAGATCTTGTCATAATTAGGCCACTTACTGTAGTTTTGCAGTTTTGCAGTGTTGTAGCACACATTTTGTGTGGCCCCATTTACCAAATCTACACAATAGTGATTTTTTTTTGGAATGTCAGTAACATGCTAGAAGACTACATCATTGAAATCCATCGGCCCTGACCTTCAATTGCAAAAACTACAGTGCACCAATACCCTCCTCTCAACTTGGTGAGTTAGTACAGTATTGGGTTATAGGGATAGACAAAATGCACAGTATGCTTGCCTTGACTATACGAGCTTAAAAAACAGCCAAAGCACCAAAGAAAACTCTAAGGGTATGTGCACACGGTAGCAGGCTTTTACGTCTGAAAAGACAGACTGTTTTCAGGAGAAAACAGCTGCCTCGTTTCAGACGTAAATGCTCCTCCTCGCATTTTGCGAGGCTTCTCTGACAGCCATAAATTTTGAGTTGTGCTTCATTGAGTTCAATGAAGAACGGCTCAACTTACGTCTGAAAGAAGTGCCCTGCACTTCTTTTGACGAGGCTGTATTTTTACGCGTCGTCGTTTGACAGCTGTCAAACGACGACGCGTAAATGACTGGTCGTCTGCACAGTACGTCGGCAAACCCATTTAAATGAATGGGCAGATGTTTGCCGACGTATTGTAGCCTTATTTTCAGACGTAAAAGGAGGCATAATACGCCTCGTTTACGTCTGAAAATAGGTTGTGTGAACCCAGCCTTAGGCCTACTATATACAATCCGCTCTGCTTAGTGCAATTCGGAGCAGTCTTTGAAGCTCATGCTAGGCTTTGTTCACATCTGCGTCGGGACTCCTTTCATAGATTCCGTCTGAGATTTCCATCTATGTATGAATTTTCATTCCTTCTTCTCTTTTCCATTAGTAATATTTTCTTCTTTTTTTCATATTTAGTTTGTAACCATATCAACATTTTATTTAATATCTGCTAAATCATCATTAAGGCCTCATTCACACGGCAGGTTTTCCCGGCCGGGTGCCGGCCGTTCATAAATCGTCCGGCACCCGGCTGCATTAGGAATAAAAGACCCCTAATGGGGCTATTCACACGACCGATTTTTTGACGGCCGGGAAAACCGGCCGTCAAAAAATAGGACATGCTCTATCTTCGGCCGGGTGCCCGGCTCCCATAGAAGTCTATGGGGCCGGGTAATACACGGCCATCACCGGGATGTGTCCCGAGTGATGGCCGGGTTTTCCGGCGCTTGCGCTCTATCTCCTCCTCCTCACAGCGCAGAGTGCATGTGAGGAGGAGGAGTTGATGCCATTCGGACGAATGGCATCGCTGTACACTGTGTGGCAGGGCCGGGGTGTACAGCAGGTGGAAGGGAGCGCTGCGCTGGCTCCCTTCCCCTGCTTGTTTTAAAAGCGCCCTGGCCCGGCGACACCTTCGATGGCGCCGCTAGCAGCTGCTGGTGCTGTGGCTGCTAATACTGTAGCGACGCCACTATACCAGAGCGGGGAGGTATCTCCCCGCTCTGCTATGTGCTAGCCGCACTTTAGCTCCTTGAAGGAGCGGAATCCCCGTGTTTTCTGGGATTCCGCTCCTGGACAGAGCGCTTGATGTCTCTGTCCATATCTGAGCAGTGACATCAGCGGAAACTCCTGAAGCGGAATCCCCGAACACATGGGGATTCCCCTTCAGGAGTTGCCACTGATGTCACTGTCCAGATCTGCCCGGCCCGGCACGGATGCAAAACTTAATGCAAACCGGCCGGGCAAAATGGCCGATTTTACCGGCCGACACTCGGGCTCGGGAACGACCCGGTCGTGTGAATCCCGCCTAACAGAATTGCTTTGCTCTTGTTTACCATTGATACATATCTCTCATTTAGCATTATCAACACTGTCATGTTCTAGACAAGTACAAGATGTACTCATTTGCAAAAGTTAAATTTCAGGGACTCACAATTAATCTCTTTCTTCAAGCTAATTTCCTTGCTTTATGTAACTTAAAGAAGTTCTCTGTTTTAAGAAATCCATTTTCAAATACCCTATTAAAAATTTGGAGTTAATAGGAAGGGGCCATCATTCAGGACCCTCATCTATTAGCCAGAGTAGAGAGAGGCTACAAAGAGCGTCCGTCACTCTGGAGGTACCACCATATTTATGCATTACATGGACAGCCCTTAGATCTTCAAGAAAACGGTGTAATGCTCCAAATCCCCAGTAGTGGCCCTGCAGAAAAATTGAGAATTCCCCACAGATTACAGCTGTTCACTGGGGGGGTCCCGGTAATGGAACACATTAAGATCAACCTATTACCAGGATAGAGGCGACTCTATAGAGGAGACTCTTCTAAAAAAAAAAAATATTAATAGTATTATAAAGCAAATGCTACTATTACTTAAAAAACAACAACATACTGTAGTTGGTATTCATTTTTGTAGCACATAAAAAGCTTGTTAGAACATTTCGATTTTGTTGACCAGTTTGCTAATAATGGTAGCTGACATGTTTTCGCTTATGCACTAGTTGTTTCCCAGCATAGCAATTGAATCATATTGTATATTGTCATAATGATTCTATTTTCTTGTTTAGTCTACATAGCTGTATAACTTATTTGTTTCATTTCAGTACATTAATATAGAGTTTTATGCTAGTGAAATACAGATGTAGCCATCTTTATCTTGACTTTTAACGCATTTAATACACAGTGGCAAGATCCTTTATCTTGACCTTTTCAATGATTTGTCAATGGTTTTTGTTGGGTGATATCACGCTGCAGCAAGTTATCAGTCAAGATAAAGATGGCTACATCCGTAATATGTTTTTTAAGTTGCTTACCTTAGGCAGTGAAGTTCTGGAACCGGAACTCTGCGTTGTCATAGTTAGGACAGTAGTTATACCTAAGGCAACTCTGGCTGGAGCTGCATCCATGTTGATCCAAAAGGAAACCCATGATAAGATAACAATTAAAAGACTGGGAATGTACATCTGAATCAGGTAGTATCCCATCTGCCTCTCTAGGTGGAATCGAACCTCAATGCATGTAAACTTTCCTAGAGGAAAATAAAAATTAGAGAGAATGCAACTGTGAATACATCTGCAATGTAATAATAATCTAGAAGAAAAATATTTTCAGTAAAATGTCCTTGTCTAGATTTGTATATTTTTTAGAATGTAGATTATTTTTTTTTAGAATACATTGATGAGATATTTCAGCAGTTTTACTGTGTTTGAACTCTAACGACCAGACCTATTTTGGCCTTAAAAGGGTTGTCCAGTTTGTTTGTTTTTATTAGTTATTTGTAGAATAGGAAATCATACTAATATACATGTTGTAATGATGGGGGTAGGGAAACAGACAAGTGAGCACTAATCTACCCGCCACTCAGTCCCTGCCTACTTGCAACGACCCGCCCTAGGCGACGGGGTACAATTGGGCGACAGTCCCTACGCTCAATAAGTGCACGACGGACAAACAGACAAGGGTACACAGAAGCTAAAGGAAATGGGGCAGTTGCCCACGGCAACACCGTGAGCAACAAGAGTGGTGAACAAGCCGAGTCAAACCAGGAGTGTACGAGGTACCAAATGCAGAGCAGGAGAGTAGTGAACAAGCCGAGTCAAACCAGGAGTGTACGAGGTACCAAACGCAGAGCAGGGGAGTAGTCAGTAAGCCAGGGTCAGTATGAAGCAGGGACAAATAGTTCAAGAAGCTGCAGCAGGGCCAGGAAACCAACCAAGAAGAATCACAAGCAAGTAGGAACAGGAAAGGCAGGTATAAATAGACAGAGGGCGGGAGCTAGCTCCGTCTGGCCAGGCTGCGATAGGCTCTCCCACTCCTAAGCCTGCCATCCTGAGTGGTGGAAGATGGAGTCAGTCTCACAGACATAGAAGCAGGTGCAGACTGATTACCTATGGGCGTTGAAACAGAAGCTGTGCCTGGCAGATCCTTTACACATGTATTAGAAATTCTGCTCACATACTTTTTTTTATAGTGCATGATGGCCCTGAATATGAATATGACTAAACATGGCGTCAGTCATGCGACCCAACACACGCACGCACACACACACACACACACACACACACACACACACACACACACAACGCACAACACACACACACACACAACACACACACACCACACACACACAGCGCACACACACACACACACACGCAATGTGTTGAGGCAACATGGGCTATGTGAATAGGACTAATGGTGAAATAATGATAAACAATTGATTCACTGCCTGTATTCACTGTCTCTAGATAATTTATAAAATGACAGCCTGTCTCTAGGTGATGTTGTTAATAAAGTTAAATAAAAAATACAACACACAACGCCCAGAGGAGACCGGTAGAAGAACGCAAGAGCTGCTCCTCACCGACACTGACAGACATAATGATGAGATCCTTCTGTAGGTAGAAATACTTTATAATTTCTCCTCCTATAATAATCTACTATTTACCTATTATATACCTGAGTGTCAGTGGTCACATGATGTGGGTCACATGACTGTCCATTCAGGTATCCTATGGGTGCTTTTTAATGAACCAATCTGTGGGCTATACAATTTTTTTATGTTTAGACAGAAACAATTACACTAATATTATAATGCATGTGAGCAGAATGTTAAATATACACTACCGTTCAAAAGTTTAGGGTCACTTAGAAATTTCCTTATTTTTGCAAGAAAAGCACAGTTTTTTTCAATGAAGATGACAGTAAAGAGGCTCTGTCACCAGATTTTGCAACCCCTATCTGCTATTGCAGCAGATAGGCGCTGCAATGTAGATTACAGTAACGTTTTTATTTTAAAAAAAACGAGCATTTTTGGCCAAGTTATGACCATTTTTGCAGTTATGCAAATGAGGCTTGCAAAAGTACAAGTGGGTGTGTTTAAAAGTAAAAGTCCAAGTGGGCGTGTATTATGTGCGTACATCGGGGCGTTTTTAATACTTTTACTAGCTGGGCGCTCTGACGAGAAGTATCATCCACTTCTCTTCAGAACGCCCAGCTTCTGGCAGTGCAGATCTGTGACGTCACTCACAGGTCCTGCATCGTGTCGGACACATCGGCACCAGAGGCTTCAGTTGATTCTGCAGCAGCATCGGCGTTAGCAGGTAAGTCAATGTAGCTACTTACCTGCAAACGCTGATGCTGCTGCAGAATCAACTGTAGCCTCTCGTGCCGATGTGTCCTCGCTCGTCTGACACGATGCAGGACCTGTGAGTGACGTCACAGCAGTGATCAGGCAGAAGCTGGGCGTTCTGAAGAGAAGTGGATGATACTTCTCATCAGAACGCCCAGCTAGTAAAAGTATTAAAAACGCCCCGATGTACGCACATAATACACGCCCACTTGGACTTTTACTTTTAAACACACCCACTTGGACTTTTGCAAGCCTCATTTGCATAACTACAAAAATGGTCATAACTTGGCCAAAAATGCTCGTTTTTTAAAAATAAAAACGTTACTGTAATCTACATTGCAGCGCCTATCTGCTGCAATAGCAGATAGGGGTTGCAAAATCTGGTGACATAGCCTCTTTAAATTAATTAGAAATACACTCTAAACATTGTTAATGTGCTAAATGACTATTCTAGCTGCAAACGTCTGGTTTTTAATGCAATATCTACATAGGTGTATAGAGGACCATTTCCAGCAACCATCACTCCAGTGTTCTAATGGTACATTGTGTTTGCTAACTGTGTTAGAAGGCTAATGGATGATTAGAAAACACTTGAAACCCCTTGTGCAATTATGTTAGCACCGCTGTAAACAGTTTTGACCTTCCTTTGAGCTAGTTGAGAATCTGGAGCATTACATTTGTGGGTTCGATTAAACTCTCAAAATGGCTAGAAAAAGAGAGTTTTCATGTGAAACTCGACAGTCTATTCTTGTTCTTAGAAATGAAGGCTATTCCATGCGAGAAATTGTCAAGAAACTGAAGATTTCCTACAACGGTGTGTACTACTCCCTTCAGAGGACAGCACAAACAGGCTCTAACCAGAGTAGAAAGAGAAGTGGGAGGCCCCGCTGCACAACTGAGCAACAAGACAAGTACATTTGAGTCTCTAGTTTGAGAAATAGACGCCTCACAGGTCCTCAACTGGCAGCTTCATTAAATAGTACCCGCAAAACACCAGTGTCAACGTCTACAGTGAAGAGGCGACTCCGGGATGCTGGCCTTCAGGGCAGAGTGGCAAAGAAAAGGCCATATCTGAGACTGGCTAATAAAAGGAAAAGATTAATATGGGCAAAAGCACACAGACATTGGACAGAGGAAGATTGGAAAAAAGTGTTATGGACAGACGAATCGAAGTTTGAGGTGTTTCGATCACACAGAAGAACATTTGTGAGACGCAGAACAACTGAAAAGATGCTGGAAGAGTGCCTAATGCCATCTGCCAAGCATGGTGGAGGTAATGTGATGGTCTGGGGTTGCTTTGGTGCTGGTAAAGTGGGAGATTTGTACAAGGTAAAAGGGATTTTGAATAAGGAAGGCCATCACTCCATTTTGCAACGCCATGCCATACCCTGTGGACAGCGCTTGATTGGAGCCAATTTCATCCTACAACAGGACAATGACCCAAAGCACACCTTCAAATTATGCAAGAACTATTTAGGGAAGAAGCAGGCAGCTGGTATTCTATCTGTAATGGAGTGGCCAGTGCAGTCACCAGATCTCAACCCCATAGAGCTGTTGTGGGAGCAGCTTGACCGTATGGTACGCAAGAAGTGCCCATCAAGCCAATCCAACTTGTGGGAGGGCCTTCTGGAAGCATGGGGTAAAATTTCTCCCGATTACCTCAGCAAATTAACAGCTAGAATGCCAAAGGTCAGCAATGCTGTAATTGCTGCAAATGGAGCATTCTTTGCCGAAAGCAAAGTTTGAAGGAGAAAATTATTATTTCAAATAAAAATCATTATTTCTAACCTTGTCAATGTCTTGACTACATTTTCTAGTCATTTTGCAACTCATTTGATAAATATAAGTGTGAGTTTTCATGGAAAACACAAAATTGTCTGGGTGACCCCAAACTTTTGAACGGTAGTGTATGTATATTATAAATTTGTATTATTTCCTACGCTATAAATAAATTAATAAAAATAAGTAAAAAGCGGACAACCCCTTTATGACCAAGCATTCTTTTTTTTTTCTTTTTTTATCATCGCATTCCAATTATTTTTTCATTGACATAGCTGTATGTTTTTTTGCAAGATGAGTTGTATTTTCCCATTTCACATATGAATAATTCATTCATTAACTTACTTTTATTAATGTTTTTGGGAGTGAAATGTAAAAATAACCGCAATTCCCAAATGTTTTTTGAGTTTTAACTTGATGCTGTTTACTGTGCGTTGTAAATAATGTGTTACCTTTTATTCTATGGGTTAGTACCATCACAGCAATAGCAAATATGTATCTTTCTTCATGTCTTACAGCTTTTTTTTTTTTTTTTTTTTTTTTTACAATAAAAGCCACAGCTTTTTTATTTTTCCATCGATGCAGTCATATGTCAGTTTGTTTTTTTGCAGGACACAAAGTGGTTTTCATTGGTAACATTTTGGGGTACATGGGACTTATCGGTTGAAGTTTTTTTTTAAGAGGGTGGATGAAAAAAAAGCAATTACAACGTTTTTTTGGGGTTTTTTTGTACGCCATTTACGCTGTGGTTTAAAAATGCTGATAACTATTGCTTGGGTCTTTACGACGCGGAGATGTCATATATATGTTTTTAGTTTACACTTTTTACAAAATACAATTTTTTGTACTGTGCATTTTTTTTAAAAAACAAAAAACTTTTTCATTTAATTAATTATTATTATTTTTCTTTAGTCCCACTAGCGGGACTTCTCATTGCAATTCTTTAAACTCTGATATAATACTTTGGTATAACAAAGTATTATTAAGTCTCAATGTAAAACTGACAGGCAATCTTTTCGATCCTGCCTCATGTTCTGTATTTTATCTCCTGCTTTAGTTGGGTTGTCTCATATGCATGGAGGTACCTTAACAGTGCTGTGCTTTATGATGGGGTTAGGCCTCATGCACATAGCAAGGCATGAGGCCTGAATCTTGTGTGGTGGCGCACAGTCTTTACGCTTCTGTAATATGGTCTTGAAGGACTCCATGTTCTTCTGCATGAAGAAATCTGTGACTGGTGATGTATACAGGCACAGCTTCCTCAGAGTTTTCATGGATAACTTGGTAACATCTCCCAGAAGTAACCTCCTTGCACGGTCCCTCACCATTAACAGATGTGACATTCTCCACATTTATAATGATTGAGTAAATGGACTATGAGGGAGATTCAGTAACTTAGAAATTTTCTCGAATCCATCCCTCGGATGATCATTTTCAGTAATCCTGTCATAATTTTTTTTGAGAGATCTAGTAAGGATTTTAGATCTGTCCTATTACTGGGGGTGAATAGTTATGCACTCAATTTGTGTTTAGTATTTATAACTAATGTAGACGACTTTGTAGAGATTTGTTTTCATTTTGACATTAAAGTATTTTTTCCTGTTAATCAGTGTAAAATGAATGCCAATGTAATTTAGTGTTGAGATTCTAAGGAGGGGATAGAGAATACTTTTATAGGCATTGTAACTTGTAAGCATCACCTCATATACATCAACTTAGTTTTTAATTTCCATTGCCTGTCATGTACCATCACGATGTATGTCCTGCGAAGCAGCACCTCAATATCATCTGTTCCAGCTAGAAATATGTTCCATCTGGAAAAATGGCACATGCCACATCCGTATCCCTCATTTGTAACGTAGAGAGCATGTTAACTTGAGGAATACTTCAGGTATTTTAGGAACTACATAATATCTCAGTGAAAACATGATGCTCTACAATAGATCATAAATCTTTATATTGAAATGGTGAGCAAATAGCGTTTAACATGGTTCGTATGGAAGTTGGAATGTGAATTCTATGTGCAATAATATTTTAAGTACATAAGGGCTCATGTACACAGGCATATTATCCTCCGTGGTAGTCTCAGAATTCTATGGAGCCATAAGGCTGGGTTCACACGACCTATTTTCAGACGTAAACGAGGCGTATAATGCCTCGTTTTACGTCTGAAAATAAGGCTACAATACGTCGGCAAACATCTGCCCATTCATCTGAATGGGTTTGCCAACGTACTTTGCAGACAACCTGTCATTTACGCGTCGTCGTTTGACAGCTGTCAAACGACGATGCGTAAAAATACAGCCTCGTCAAAGAAGTGCAGGACACGTCTTTCAGACGTAATTTGAGCCGTTCTTCATTGAACTCAATGAAGCACAGCTCAAAATTTACGGCTGTCAGAGAAGCCTCGCAAAATGCGAGGAGGAGGAATTACGGCTGAAACGAGGCAGCTGTTTTCTCCTGAAAACAGTCTGTCATTTCAGCCGTAAAAGCCTCTCATCGTGTGCACATACACTAATATGGCACCAGTAGCAGTTTATAGATCACACTTTCCATCTGTATGCCTCCAATTTCATATGGAAGCATACATAGGTCTCTATGTTACAGAAGCCTTAGGAACTCTGTATTACAGTGCCATGGGGACGCCATGCACCGATATATAGGCTCCTTGCAAATAACTCTGCCATGTACATGGAGCCTTTAAGGTAGGTTCAATACCAGAATTGCTGCATTCCATTTAATTCTTTGATTCTTTTGTTTGTCTACATCAGGCTAGAAACTGTAGTTTTACTTCGCATTTACAGTTTTGTAAATATGTAATGCGTAGTTGGTCGCTAAGGAGCAACAGAAAGAATAAGAAAGGACATGTGGAAAATCTAATCAATATAAATATCCCTTTGTATTTGATTTTTGTTGGTTGCTCTTTTTAATAACTAGATGGACAGATTGTTTGGGTCACATGTTAATGATTTATAACATTTTGTTAGTATTTAATGGGCCAGATAGAAATTTTGCATTACAATATAGTGTAATAATATAGATTTGTGCAAAGCAATGATTCTCTTTATTATTTTAGATGAGATTTGGTTTTGATTCTGTTCTTAAGATTACAATAAAATACTCGCAATATTTGAAGACATTTAATTACCTCGTCATTGAATAAGAAGTATGGGAAAAATGCAATAATAAGATTAAGAAAGGTGAACAGGAGACAATTACCTGTATTATAGTGCTTGGTACAATAACGTAAATCTTTTTCTTCTTTTAGAACAAACTGTGGAAGAGTCAGGCCGTCTGCTAACTGTACCGGTGCATTATCTTGCCATTCAAAAATGAGATCATTCATTGTGTATCCAACTGGAAGAAACATAAGCATAACCTAAAGATAAATATGTCGTATGACGGTTCTATCATGCAACAACATCAATTAATAATCTGTTCAGAATCTTTTTTAAACAAAAATATAGATAGTCTTCATCTGTAGATATTAATGAAAGTGTTCTTTACAGAAATGTAAACTATATCAATTCCTATATTTAATTGCTCTATAAAGGCCTCTCTTATAGAGTCTAGGATGCATTTTCTGGTTCCCTGAACACTGTCTTGGAATTATATCCTTGACTCCACATAAAATACTTTGATACTCAATAGTATGGTGTGTAGTCAATTGAAAAACAGCTGTGGGTAATACTGATTATCATGTGAAGCATGTCAACAGTTGCCAGAAGAAACATCCCAAACTCAAAGATATTAATCTGACACGAAACAACTGCTATGTTAAAATCTGTTCCGCCAAACTGAATGTGTTCATCTAACATGAAAAGTAAATGATACAGGTTTCCATTGTATCTATCAAAAGTATTAGTAAAGGTTACATTACATTACAGAAAGATCATTTTATTCTAAAGACAAGCACGTCCATATTCCCTATTTGATTATTTGGACATAGAGTAAAGTCCCTGACTTGGGACCCCCCTCTGTCAGCCCAGTAAAAGTGCTTTCTGTTCTGACGCACCAGGCTTGCCCAGGTATTGCGTATTTGCCCATTCATTTGAATGGTCAGGCATGTAACATTACATTATTTTTGCAGTAGCTGCGCCAGAGATTCCCTTACTGATGATAGGAGATTGTTGGGGGTTCTTATATCACCTTGTTTTTGGTTTATTTTGTGCCAGTTTCTTGGAGCACTTTGGTGGATCCGCCCTTTCCAGTAAGTCATGACCTTTACCACTAAGCCACTCTCCATTTTGAGACATCTCTAATGACATCAAACGTCAAAATTGCACCAAATTGGGCTAAAATGCTCCAATTTTCACCAAAGTTTTGCACATTTTTCAACACATTCTAAACCCAAACACTGCCCCAATGTAATGTTGAAAAGTGGATATTACCTATAAATGAGGGTTAAATCGTGAAACAATATTCAAACATGAACTTATGGTTTAATTTGTGTCTGTGAATGTGATAAGTAGATAAATGAGAAAGTGTCAAATACTTATGCAAATGTAAATATTTTGTTTTCTCGCTTTTTACTTACAGCTTTCCAGTTGCATTATACAAGTTTGCACATCCATAGGAAAGTTTTTTAGATCCATAGGACAGGACAGGGTAAGTGTCAGCCTGAAATCACAGAAAAACAATGTTAATGAATGAAATGGTTTCTTTTGAAGAGCAATAGACATTGATGCTGCCTTATTTCTCTTACAATCCCAATCAGAGAACAGTTAGAATAATTCTCTCTTCTGTGGATACCTTTTCCTGCATGGTCTATTATTGCTTTCTGTTAATGTAAAATGTTTCATTTTTTTTTTCTGGTAAGATTTAAGTCCAACTGTAACGTCAAAGAAACTGATCTTTTCTCCTTATGACTTTTTCAATAACGATCTTTAAAACAGAAACCTGTTTAGATCTCTAAACAGTGTCAGACTGAGGTTCCTTAGGCCCACCAGAGGAGTTTAGTCCAGTCCAACCCTGTCTCTTAGGCTGGATTCACACGTTCCGTAATTGACGGACGTATTTCGGCCGCAAGTCCTGGACCGAACACAGTGCAGGGAGCCGGGCTCCTAGCATCATAGTTATGTAAGATGCTAGGAGTCCCTGCCTCGCTGCCGGACAACTGTCCCGTACTGTAATCATGTTTTCAAAATTCTGCACCGCATGTCAATTTCTGAGCATTTGTTGCGCTCAGTATTTACATAGCGTGAGGATGAGATTTGTTCTGTCTCATCCACTTTGCTGTTACTGTATTATGCTGCGGATTTTCCGTAATTAATACCATTGCGAAAAATCTGCAGTATTTACGCAACGTGTGAACTGACCCTCAAACTATAAGGGCCGGTTCCCTCCTACCCTTGGCATTCTGTTGTTCTGCTCCGTCAGAGAAGCAGATCAAGGAAATAACCAGTAGCTGACGGAACCCATTGACTTTAATGGGTTCCGATAGGGTGTCTATTGTTTCCGGTATTTTTCTGCCGAATGTGCGATGGAGGCCCCTAGCCGAGCCTCCAACGCAAGTGTGAATCGGTCCTAGTGAAGAAATTAACCATTTGAATAAATATTTCCTATTTACTGCAATATAAATATACAAAAAACATACAAAAATAAACATATTACAATAAAATATGTCTCAAAATCACATATTTCGTAACTGATATCATGCAGGCTGTTGCACTGATATAAGTAATGGTACATTGCCATTGTTTGAATTTACATGCATAGTTAAAGGGATATTTCACTTTCATCAAAAAAAGCTTATTTATTGTATTTTAAAAAGTTAGAGACAATTTTGTAATATATTTTACGTGTTGATTCCTCACGGTTTTCATGATTTGAGCTTGTCATCAAGAAATAGGAATCTTCATTGTTTACATTTAGAGGCTGAAAATCTGTCTCGGTCATGTTATGGACACACAGGTGCACGGCTCGTTAACAACACAGTACAGTTATGAGAGCTGTGTCTTGTAACGAGCTGTGCACCTGTGTGCTCATCACATGACCAGGACAGGCTTATTAACTAACTGATAAAAAAAATACGAAGATCTTGAAAAACCATGAGGTATTGACATACAAAGTTAATGAAAACTTTTTCTAGCTTTTCATTATACAGTAAATAAGACATAAAACGGAAAAATGTTATGTTTAGCCAGTGTGACGGTTATTCATACTATAGACTATAGAATGAAAAATCAAATATTCCATGGTCATTCAAGTTTAATAAATAAGTATGTTCATGAAGGCAAATAATTTTTTTCCCAAATCAAGTGCACTGTATTAATTTATACTGTCTCTTAGTGATCTGCAACCTGTGACTCTCCAGATGTAAAACTACAACTCCTAGCATGCACTGACAGCTGAAGGAGATCCAGATGGAGAGCCACATGGTGCAGTCCACTGCTTTACACCGCTTACATACTTTATGTGCTAATACTTTTTTTTAGAACAAAGAAAGGTTGGATTGGATTTACTGTCTTAAGAAAATTATCACAGATTTTCTACAGGGGACAACATTTCCTTTGGTTCCTGTTAGTCCATATAAGTTTTATTACATTTTAAGAATCGAAGGAGCAGAAACATTTTGGATATTATGGATGTTGTCATGTTGTTAATAAAGTTAGATATTAAAAAGAACAACTAAAAGAAAAATGACTCCTCCTCACTCTTCTCAAAATAAGCTAAACCGGAGCAGGCAACATATTAAGGCTGGGTTCACACAACCTATTTTCAGACGTAAACGAGGCGTATTATGCCTCGATTTACGCCTGAAAATACGGCTCCAATACGTCGGCAAACATCTGCCCATTCATTTGAATGGGTTTGCCGATGTACTGTGCCGACGACCTGTCATTTACGCGTCGTGGTTTGACAGCTGTCAAACGACGACGCGTAAAATGACTACCTCGTCAAAGAAGTGCAGGACACTTCTTTGGACGTAATTTGAGCCGTTTTTCATTGAATTCAATGAAGAACAGCTCTAAATTACGTCCGTCAATGACGCCTCGCAAAATGCGAGGAGGAGCAATTACGTCTGAAATTACGGAGCTGTTTTCTCCTGAAAACAGCTCCGTAATTTCAGACGTAAATGCAGTTTACGTGTGCACATACCCTAAGATCCAAACCACCCAATATAATACAGTAAATACACAGAAATACCGCTCAAACAGTACTTAGCTACAGTCCCAGTTTCTTCAGAAGATACCACTTCCCCCAGCACATAAGCGTTAGACATTTAGGCCTCATTCACACGAGCGTATCAGATACACGCGCATGAAAAATGTGCGTGAATCTGGTCCGTGTGTGTTGCGTTATGCATCAGAGTGCTTTGCGAGTGGCATGTGATATTCACGCACTCGCAAAGCACATCTTTCTTTTTAATTATTATTTTCAATTGAATTGATGCGTAAATGGATGTGCCTCCATGTGTGATTCGTGGTTTCCACGCACCCATTGACTTCGATGGGCGCGTAGGTGCATAATTACGCACCAATATAGGACATGCAGTGAGTTTCACGCAACGCACTCATGCTGCGTGAAAAATCACGCATGTGTGAATGGCTCCATTGAAAACAATGGGTCCGTGTGCTGTGCGTTGTTTCAACGCACAGCACACGGTCATGATTCACGCTTGTGTGAATGGGACCTAAGTCACAATGCTGCACTTTGTTCTCCTGGGCCCTGTAGTTCCACAGTGCATCGATATTCAGACGCTGGCTCTCAGTTATTTCCAGGTATCCAAACAGATTACCCTTCAAAATAAGATTGAAAGATAGTGCAACACGGCAAGTAGGCTCCACAGCGCACAATTTATTTTATACTTTCAAAGTATAAGGCAGATGAAAGCACATTTAGGGCACGTTCAGACGTGGCAGAATTTTTCCGCTGCAAATGTTGGTGCAATTACACAAAGAATCTGCACCAACATTTGCATATTTGACAGGTAATTCAGACGTTGCAGATATCACAGCGGACTTGCCAAAGATTTCAGTTTTTGCATTGCAAAGGCTGAAAACCGCAGTGAAATTCCGCTTCTTCTCCGCAACGTCATGAGCATGCTGCGGAGGGAAAATTCTGCACCGCAGCCTAATTTCCGCACAGTTATTTTCTGCAACATCTGAACTAAGTTTCCTAAAAATGAATAGAAACAAATGTAAAAAACGGCTGCTGCAGAATTCCACTGCGGACTGTCCTCAGCGGAATTCAACAGCAATTCCACCACGTCTGAATGTGCCCTAAGGGCATGACCAGACGTGGCGGAATTGCTCTGGAATTCCGCTGCGGACAGTCCGCTGCAGAAATCCGCAGCGTACACGTTTCTCCATTGCTTTCCAGAGCTTTTTAGTGAGGTTCGTTCACACATTGCGGAAAACTCCGCTGCGGACCATAGGCTGCGGTGCGGAATTTGTTGTCCGCAGCATACACTGGTTGTTGCGGACGTGTAGCGGACTTGTTGCGGACTCATAGCGGAATTTCTCCATTGACTTCAATGGAGAGTCAAAATTCCGCAACGAAGTCCACAGATGTTATGTGTGCTGCGTAGCGTATTTGTTTTACGAACATGATATTTCTTCATTCTGGCTGGACCTATGTATTTCTAGGTCTACAGCCAGACTGAAGCCCCATGCACACTAGCGTAAAAACGCCCATTATTACGGCACGGGCAGGCTCATAGAAGCCAATGGGGCTCCCGTAATTACGGGTGACTACGTGTGTGCACCCGTAATTACGGGAGCGTTGCTAGGCGACGTCAGTAAATAATTACTGTCCAGGGTGCTGAAAGAGTTAAACGATCGGCAGTAACTGTTTCAGCACCCTGGACAGTGACTTCCGATCACAATATACATCAACCTGTGAAAAAAATAGAAGTTCATACTTACCGAGAACTCCCTGCTTCTTTCTCCAGTCCGGCCTCCCGGGATGACGTTTCAGTCCAAGTGACGGCTGCAGCCAATCACAGGCCAATCACAGGCTGCAACGGTCACATGGACTGCCGCGTCATCCAGGGAGGTCGGGCTGGATGTCAAGAGAGGGACGCGTCACCAAGGCAACGGCCGGGTAAGTATGAATTTATTTTACTTTTACTTTGGAAAGGGCTGTTCCTTCTCTCTATCCTGCACTGATAGAGAGAAGGGAAGTACTTTCACCTGAATACGCAACGGCTAATCCGAATCAATTTAATGCCCATTTTAGGCAGAGCCGCAACAGAATCTGCAACGCAGATTATGTTGCGGCATTGATGCGGACATTGGCGGAAGAAATATGCCACGTCTGGTCATGCCCTAAAAGTTAAAACAGCAAGCATGTGGCAAGCCAAGTTCACCCTTTTGGCTTCTTCCGGGGGATACTGGGCATGCATTAAGATCGAGTTTAACTCCTTAGTCACCAGCCTATTTTAGGCCTTAATGACCAAGCTATTTTTTAAGTTTTTCCATCGTTGCATTCAAAGAGCTATAACTTTTTTATTTTTGTGTCGACATAGCTGTATAAGGACTTCTTTTTTGCGGAACAAGTTGCATTTTTTTACAGCACCACTTTGGGATACATATAATTTATTGATTAACTTTTTTTGAGGGGGGAATAGGAAAAAAAAACATACATTTCGCCACTTTTTTGTGTCCTAAATTTGAGCCGTTTGCCGTGTGGTATAAAGAACATAATAACTTTATTCAGCGAGTTGTTACGATTGCGACCATACCAAATTTATATAGTTTTCTTATGTTTTTACTACTTTTACACAGTAAAAACAATTTTTTTTTCAAAATTATTTATTTTTGTGTCTCCATATTTTAAAAGCCATACTTTTTTATTTCTCCGCCTATGCAGCTGTATGAGGGCTTTTTATGTGGGATGATTGTAGTTTTTATTGGTACCATTTTGGAGTACATGCGACTTTTTGATCACTTTTTATCACATTTTTTTGAAGACCGGATGAACAGAAAACAGCAATTCTTGCATTGTTTTTTTATTTTATTTTTTACAGCGTTCGCCGTGCGGGTTGAATAATCTAATAGCTTTATAGTTGGGGTCATTACAAATGCGGCAATATCAAACATGTCATTTTTTCATTTTTTTTTCTTTTATAAATAAAGCACTTTGTAAGGGGAAAAGTGGGTTTTTAGATTTTTTTTCTTGGGATTTAGTCCCACTAGGGGACTTTACTATGCGATCATTTGATCGCTTTTATAATACACCGCAATACTTCTGTATTGCAGTGTATTATTGCCTATCAGTGCCTCTGGTCTAACAGTCATTAACTAGAGGCAGACCTGGGGGCCTTTGTTAGGCTTCCGGCTGCCATAGAAACCATCGGCACCCACGATCGCATCGGGTGAGAGAGAGGGAGCACCATTGTGCGCTGCAGGAAAAAACGCTGCGAAATAAGTTTTCTCTGCCTCCCATTTATGTCAAAGTGAGGTCAGAGATGTAAACGCCCAGAGATAGGGCATGTCGCTTCTTCTTCCCGTAAGCCGATTTTTCCGCTCGCGGGAAAAAACCGTCTCCACCTCCCATTGAAATTAATGGGAGGCATTTTCGGCCGTTTTTTGGCGTGTTTTCCGACGTGGTTTACATGTCAAAAAACTTGTAAAAAAACTCAGTGTGAACAAAAGGTTATTAATAATAAAAGCTAACTTGCCATATACCTACTGATAATAATATTCCAACCAAGAACATGTACAAGACAAAAAATTTACATACACAGCAACATTATCTACATTTCCTTTTTCACTCATCATGCCATTATTCCTAATATTTCTTTACATCCCACTATATGTTGGAGCTTGTTATTTGCAACACATGTGACTATTTAAACTTGACCTGTATACACGTCCAGTTTGCCCTAGAAAAAGCCAAAAGTGCAAAACCCTGGATTTTTTTCACAGAAACAATAGTGTAGTCGACTACGGTACGCTATTGTTTCCATTAAAAAAAACCAGAAGCCTTACTGAACGGAAACAAACAGAAACCAATTGAAATGGAAGCATTACCATTGAAATAAATAGTAATGCACACGGAAGCTATAGTTTCCGTTTGGCTTTCCGTTTATCTGTTCCTCTGACGGAATGGATGAACGGAAACCCCAAACAGAACCAGACGCTGATGTGAACGAGGCCATATACTTTGTAAGTATAAAAGTATGAGATGTTGCTGTAATTTATAATTTCTGCTCCTCCATAACCTATTATTCACCTGTTATATACCAGGACAGTGTTACCTGAATGCCAGGGGTCACATGATGTGGGTCACATGACTGGCAAAATCTTTATCCTATAAATGCATTACTATGGACTAATCTATACCATTTTTTTATGCCATCAGACAAAGGCAACTACACTGGTCTAAGAAAGGTATGTGATCCGAATTTTAGATAAGTATATATTAGAAATCTTAGAAATAGTAGAAATTATTTTTAATAATTGTGATTTGGATTTTCTTCAGAGACATTTTATTCGTTATCTATATTAGAAATCTGTATGATTTCCTATTCTAAAAATAAATGTAAAAAAAAATGAAACGTGAACAACCCATTTAACCTCTTAATGACTGCCGATACGCCTTTTCCCGGCGGTCATTAATGGACTTTATTCTAGGCCGCCGACTTTTCACGACGGCCTACTCAACGTCCTGCATGGGTCTCCCATGCAGGCTGGAGCCGGGGATCGGCTGTCGGATGTCAGCCAGGCTCCTGCTTCAACGGTAGCGATCGAAGTTTACTTTGATCGCGGTCGTTTAAGCCTTCATTAGCGACCGCTGCATTTGAGTTGTTTACAAAGGGAGTGAGCACCCTCTGTCACCCATCGGCGCGTGTACGACACTAATGCCTTGCGGCCAAGGCATTAGTGTCGTACACGCGCCGGGAGGTTTTGAACAAGCACACAATCGTGCTAGCCGGCTGAATTAACAGTGAAATCAAACACAATACTAAATTGAATCGATAATCCCTGATGATGTGTCACTTATCTATGTGGCACTGAAACGCGTTGGATTGTCTGTCAGTCAGTGAGGTGTGCCAGTAGAATATATCGTGAGGGGTGAGGTGGTGTCTGGTGTTTGCAACTATACTATCACATCAGCACACCTCTCCTCATTACTGACCACCTTATCTGAGCCTGTTTACATTGTTACTTGGGGCTAAGATGGCTCATTTTAATGAAACAACTCAATAAAATTAATTTTAATCGTTCTATTTTCAGGCAGTAAAATTGTTAATTTACGGAACGGAATACTTTATCAGTGTGCATATTCAACATTATTATCAGCTATTTCACAAGCTCAATATAAACAGTAAATCCCCTCTCTGAGACATCAGCTTTTCTGTATACTTTAGTCTTCATTAGAAGCCCATTTATACATAGAAACACTTTACAGTGGTATTTAGTAGTTGTGCAGTGGAACACACATCTGTCAAGTTGTACGCTTAGCAATCCTCTCCAATTCTGAGGACTCTCCAGTGTTGCTTCCCTATTTGCATTTGTAGACATGTCCATTGGACCGCAAGGAAATTTGATCTTTTGTCCCCGTCCCCCCCTACCCCACACTTGGTCTTTTGTACCTTTATGATCTACCATTTTTACCTATTGGATGTCATGTTTGCTATTTTCTTTCTTGTTTATACTGAGATTTTTATTTGAAACCCGGAAAAATATAATAGGGACAGTCCCTAAATTTTGACCAACCTGCAGGAATGTTACCTAATTTGGAAGTAAATAAATCTAGACTGGTGTAATAGAAAATTATAAAAGTTTTTCAATTTACGGTATTTTATCGCTTTATTTAGACTTATTCCCATCAGTGTTTTCATTTTTATTTGACTTCCAGTAGATTTTCTCTTTTGCCAGTGATACTAAAGGACACATTGAATGGCACGTCGCTTTTGCTCTGCTTCTGTAAAGCCATGGGCTACTCCTGACATTTCCTATATCAGGCAGACTGTTGTAATGATGTCCTTCTAATGACATTGTGCCTTTTTTTTACTAGAGGTGAAATATATTTATATCACCCAATATCCTGAAAGGTAAAACGCTCTCACTAAACCCTCATTAGTCCACAGTGTGGTATGATAACATATTCCTACCACGTATCCGCTATTTATGACCATCTCTTGTGACTTCCTGTAAGATATAGCATATATTCCAATCCCTACTCTTCTTTACAAACAGCTGACATCTAAACTGGACTAGGATTTTTTCAGTATTTGTCTGTTCAGTCTTCTTGATTGCTTTTTTTGAGTGTAATCTACATAAAATGACTGTTGTTTATTAATGAACATATTATTAACCCTTTTTTATTTTTTTTTCTCCTCCTCGCTTTCTAAAGTCAAAACTTTTTATTTTTCTGTCAATATTGCTGTATGAGGGCTTGTTTGTTGCAGGACAAGTTGTATTTTTTAATGGTGCCATTTATTGTACCATATAATGTACTGGGAATGTGGAAAAAACACTTTGCGGGGTAAAATGAGCAAACAAACAGCGATTCCGCCATTGTTTTTTGGTTTTCGTTTCATTCACCATGCACTGAAAACAACAAGTTAACTTTATTCGACAGATCGATACGATTACAGCGATACCACATTTATACGTTTTACCACTTTTACATAAACTATTTATTTAATTTATTTATTTAAACAAATTTATTTTCAGTCGTCATATTCTGAGAGCCACAACTTTTTTTTTTATTTATCGATTGGGTGGTGTGAGGACTTTTTGTTCTTGTGGGACGAGCTGGAGTTTTTATTTGTACCATTTTGGGGCCATATAACTTTCTGATCACTTTTTATTCAAATTTTTTTGGGGGGGCTAAGGAATTCTGGCGTTTTTTTTTTTTTTTTACAGCTTTTACCGTGCCAGTTAAACAAGGTTATATTAGAATAGCTTAGACTTTCACGGACATGGCGATACCAGTTATGTTGATTTATTTATTTTTACATTAAGGAAAAAAACTAGATTTAACTGTAATTTACTAGTTTTTATTAGTCTCCTAGGGACTTGCACAATATACTGCAGTGCTTAATAGAAGTACAAAGACGGCAGACCTGGGCTCCTTCATTAGAGTTCCAGGCTGCCATGAGAACCATCGACACGATAGTGCCAACGGGCTCTTGGAGGTGGTCATCCCCACTTTCTAACAGTTTAGATGGTACCAATGCGCTCTTGGAGGGGGTCGCCCCCTCTTTCTAACAGCTTAGATGCCATGGTTGCTATTGACTGCTGTATCTAAGTGCTTAAACAAGCGGAATCTGAGTTATCTATGATTCTGCCCGTGGCAGTGAGGTGTCAATTGTAACATACAGCCAACATCCATGCATTATGGAGCATACTAAGTCTGTGAGCGCATTCTATTCTTCCCTATGGCGACTATCACATACATGTATGTGGCATGTCACCAAGTTGTTAATACACTATTTCATCTACTTACTTGTGTAGTTGTAGGGTTTGTAAAGTATTGAACAATTAGACGTTACATACTATTTAATATATTCTTTGTTTAAATACCTTATTATTTTTAAGATCTCTGCTTGCTGTAGGTAAAGGATAAAATTCATTATCTACATTTATAGGCTAAAAGCAGAACTTATCTAGTCCTGCTCACACAGATAATGGATTAAATACCACTGACTTAAATTTCTTTCTTTCACTATTAATTTTACTCTGGAGCAAAGCTGGCACCCACCATGGAAGGACAGTAATTCCTATACAGATAAGCGTCCTTCCATGACAGACGTTCTTTAACATAAACACTTTAGCTTCTCACATATATAACCTTTACTTCAAATATGCAACGCACCGGATAGAATAAAGAACATTTCCATCTTTGAAGATTCTCAGAAGCTTGTTGTCCGTCGTCACTTCATGAAAGTTGGCACCCTTTTCATTAGCAAAAAACAAATCGGGTTTCCATATAGAATCCAACATAGAAGGATCTAGATCTAAGGAGTCATCCGGATATTCACTATATGCAAGACGGGGGTCATTCCACTTCTGCCGCAGAAAAATATTTAACCGGTAATCCTGTGGAAAAAATGAACATATCATTAATGTTGTTGATGCATAATTAAGACGATCGATATCTATACATCAAATAACAAGTACAAGAACATAAAACAAGTTTCATAAGATCAACCACAGTCAATCACTTATAACCACACCGTTTTTATAAGATGTCATATTTGAAAGTGGATGTAGATCTCTCTTTGGTCCATATACAGTGACCTGAAACATAGCTAGAGCTTTTTGGGTAAGAATACATTGCTAGTAGATAATGTTGGATAATTTGCACAGTCTTGTAAGGCTTTGTCATGGAATTCCCTACGAAAGTTCAGGTATCAAAGTGGAGCTAGAGGGATAAGTGGCTGTCAGACAAATCTAGTAGTGCTTATCTCCATAAAAACAGAGAATGGGGCAATGTTAAAATGAAACATGCTCAATCAGGTTGTCCCATACACATTAGGTTGTTGGCATACCCCGTTGAGTATCGTCGACAATTAACTAATGTGTATGGCCAGCTTAAATATATCTCAAGCCTCAAATATATCTTAGGTTCCTCCAGAACAACTGTTTTAATTTTATTTTAGACTCCTTTTGATGACTATGTAGCACTTGAACTATGTAAAAATAAAAAACAATAATATCATCTTTCCATTTAGTGCCATAAGCCTCCATCCGTGGTTCCTTCAAGGTTTCCGTCACTTTGATAGCAAGAATAGTGCTTTATGTTCCGTTATAAACTAAAGCCATAGCAGACATGGGCACAGACTTTATTGATGATCTGTTGTTCATCCGAATCAAAACACCAAAGACTGTAAAATGAGATCAACACAACTAATGTATATTACAGGATGGACATACTGTATACTGGGCCAAAGCCATGTATCCAAATGAAAGTAATATATCAATCATCATATATTAACCATAACAAATCTGTTTACTATATGATGTCAAAGTAAGGTAAAGTTAGTAAACCAATATTGTAATCATTGATACAGGGGCGTAACTAGGAAAGACTGGGCCCCATAGCAAACTTTTGACTGGCCCCCCCCAACAGGTTCCACACACAGCCCCCCTTATAGATAGCACCCCTTGTAGATACTGCCCCCCTATAGATTGTGCCATTCAGCCCCCCCTTTAGACTGTGCTATACAGCCCCCCTGTAGACAGTGTCACACCCACTTGTAGATAGCGACCCCCACCTCCCCTTGTAGATATCGCCATAAAGCCCCCCCTGTATATAGTGCCACCGGGTTCCCCCTGTATATAGTGCCACACATTCCCCTCCCTTGTATAAAGTGCCACACAGCCCCCTCCCTTGTATATAGTGCCACACAGCCTCCCTTAGTAGGTAGTGCCACACAGACCCCTGTAGATAGCTCCACACACAGACCCCTGTAAACTCTGCAACACATAGCCCCCCTAGTAGACAGTGCCACACAGCCCCACTAGTAGATAGTTCCACACAGCTCCTCCTTGTGTATAGTGCCACACAACCCCCACTTGTATATAGTGCCACACAGCCCCCTCTTGTATATAGTGCCACACAACCCCCTCTTGTATATAGTGCCACACAACCCCCTCTTCTATATAGTGCCACACAGCCCCCTCTTGTATATAGTGCCACACAGCCCCCTCTTGTGGATAGTGCGACACAGCCCCACTCCCTTGTAAATAGTGCCACACAGCCCTCTCTTGTAGATAGTGCCACACAGCCCACTGTAGATAGTGACAGCCCCCTGTAGATTTTGTCACACACAGCCCCCTGTAGATAGTGCCACACACAGCCCCTGTAGACTGCACCAGAGACATCCCCCTTGTAAATAGTGCCATACAGCCCCGCTAGTAGATAGTGCCACACAGCTCCACCCCTTGTATATAATGCCACACAGCTCCCCCCTTGTATATAGTGCCACCCTGCTCCCCCTTGTACATAGTGCCACCCTGCTCCCCCCTTGTATATAGTGCCACCTTGCTCCCCCTTGTATATAGTGCCACCCTGCTCCCTACCCTTTATATATTGTGCCACCCTACACCCCCACCTTGTATATAGTGCCACCCTGCTCCCCACTTATATATAGTGCCACCCTGATCCCCCCTTGTATATAGTGCCACAAACCCCAGCCCAAAAAAATAAATTTGTACTTACCTTGCCGACGTCATCACGCCGGCCTGCGCAGGGAGTCATCACAGTGCCTTATAGGCTGCAGGCCTAATGTGGCCTACAGCCTACGGTATTCATTCGTATCTGCGTCCTGAGAACGCAAATACAAGTGAATGTGGCGGTCACTAGCATCGGAGCTGCCTCAGGTGCTAGTGACGCCACCGGGCATGAGCAGGCCCGTGCTGTCCGGCCCATAAGCGACGGGCGGCACAGGCCCTGTAGCGGTGTTGATGCCGCTGTAGCAGCCATAGTGGTTGCTAGCAGTGCCACTGGGCATGGGGGGGACCGCGTCGGCGGGTGGCTGCCTCAGATGACAAGCAGGCTCATACATCTCTCTTTAAAACTTCCCTCATAAGTAAAGAAACATTTTTTCCCATTGTATTATGACACTAGTTCCTATTGGATAGTCAGCTCTTACGTACTGGATTCTCTCTCCTTGTGTCTCATTGTCTGAAATATTTTTGCTAATTGTTTCCAATGACTGTTATTTTGTATGGATTTTTCTTTTTATTTCCCTGCTGTAAAGCGTTACAGAACATAATGCACTTATATAAAGGACAAATAATAAATTATAAGTGGGTTTCACTTCGGCCTCACACACCACGACTGTATTACAGCTTTGTACACATTTTGAATCTACTGTACCTCTGTATTCCTCCAGTTACATACAAAACCATACAGAGGGTTTTTTTAATTTACTGATTAGTACAGAATATGATAGAACAAAAATTGTGGTATTTCACCAGATTACTTCTAAGCTGAATGCCTACAGCTCCATAGCACAGGACAGTAGGACTTTGTGTGCCATCATGCAAACTATGTGCACATACATCTGCCGTGTCTATGAGGTCTACACCTCACTAAATGAAACACCAATCTGCAGCCCAAGGTCTATGAAGTGTCCCATGTTAGAAGCTCTAAACAAGCTCAGTGTTCTGTTTATTTGGAAACTAAAATAAAAATGCTACCTAAAAAGTTGCTAAAAAATAGATGTTTTATTGTATATATATCCAGGCCAGGGCTGGCCTTAGAGGTGTGTGACCTGTGCGAGTGCACAGAGCGCTGCACCCTCCCAGCATGTAGGGGGTGCCACTGGGCTCTGTCTCTGCTCTGTCCTCTGCTCTTGGTTACACAAACAGAGGAAACAAGAGCAGAGGCAACAAGAGAAGAGGAGGAAGCTTCGTCCACAGCCCATCCCTGCATGAAACCTGTGAGCCTGTCAGCAGGGAGAGTTGGTAAGTGTCTATGTGTGTGTATATATGTCTGTGTTTGTATGTGTATATGTTCCAGTATGTGTGTATATGTGTGCCTGTGTGTCTATATATCTGTCTGCATGTGTATATATGTCTCTGTGTTAGTGTGTATATGTGCCTGTGTGTGTGTATATATATATATATATATATATATATATATATATATATATATATACACTACCGTTCAAAAGTTTGGGGTCACCCAGACAATTTTGTGTTTTCCATGAAAACTCACACTTATATTTATCAAATGAGTTGTAAAATGACTAGAAAATATAGTCAAGACATTGACAAGGTTAGAAATAATGATTTTTATTTGAAATAATAATTTTATCCTTTCATCAAAGAATGCTCCATTTGCAGCAATTACAGCATTGCAGACCTTTGGCATTCTAGCTGTTAATTTGCTGAGGTAATCGGGAGAAATTTCACCCCATGCTTCCAGGAGGCCCTCCCACAAGTTGGATTGGCTTGATGGGCACTTCTTGCGTACCATACGCTCAAGCTGCTCCCACAACAGCTCTATAGGGTTGAGATCTGGTGACTGTGCTGGCCACTCCATTACAGATAGAATACCAGCTGCCTGCTTCTTCCCTAAATAGTTCTTGCATAATTTGGAGGTGTGCTTTGGGTCATTGTCCTGTTGTAGGATAAAATTGGCTCCAATCAAGCGCTGTCCACAGGGTATGGCATGGCGTTGCAAAATGGAGTGATAGCCTTCCTTATTCAAAATCCCTTTTACCTTGTACAAATATCCCACTTTAACAGCACCAAAGCAAGCCCAGACCATCACATTACCTCCACCATGCTTGACAGATGGCGTCAGGCACTCTTCCAGCATCTTTTCAGTTGTTCTGCGTCTCACAAATGTTCTTCTGTGTTATCCAAACACCTCAAACTTCAATTCGTCTGTCCATAACACTTTTTTCCAATCTTCCGCTGTCCAATGTCTGTGTGCTTTTGCCCATATTAATCTTTTCCTTTTATTAGCCAGTCTCAGATATGGCTTTTTCTTTGCCACTCTGCCCTGAAGGCCAGCATCCCGGAGTCGCCTCTTCACTGTAGACGTTGACACTGGCATTTTGCGGGTACTATTTAATGAAGCTGCCAGTTGAGGACCTGTGAGGCGTCTATTTCTCAAACTAGAGTCTCTAATGTACTTGTCTTGTTGCTCAGTTGTGCAGCGGGGCCTCCCACTTCTCTTTCTACTCTGGTTAGAGCCTGTTTGTGCTGTCCTCTGAAGGGAGTAGTACACACCGTTGTAGGAAATCTTCAGTTTCTTGGCAATTTCTCGCATGGAATAGCCTTAATTTCTAAGAACAAGAATAGACTGTCGAGTTTCACATGAAAGCTCTCTTTTTCTAGCCATTTTGAGAGTTTAATCGAACCCACAAATGTAATGCTCCAGATTCTCAACTAGCTCAAAGGAAGGTCAGTTTTATAGCTCCTCTAAACAGCAAAACTGTTTACAGCGGTGCTAACATAAATGCACAAGGGTTTTCAAGTGTTTTCTAATCATCCATTAGCCTTCTAACACAGTTAGCAAACACAATATACCATTAGAACACTGGAGTGATGGTTGCTGGAAATGGGCCTCTATACACCTATGTAGATATTTCATTAAAAACCAGACATTTGCAGCTAGAATAGTCATTTAGCACATTAACAATGTATAGAGTGTATTTCTGATTAATTTAATGTTATCTTCATTGAAAAAAACTGTGCTTTTCTTTAAAAAAAAAAGGAAATTTCTAAGTGACCCTAAACTTTTGAACGGTAGTGTATATATATATATATATATATATATATATATATATATATATATATACATACACACAGACACACACACACACACACACATATCTTTGCGTGTTTATATGTGCCTGTGTGAGTATAGTTATAGTTATCAGAGTGTGTTATCTGTGGTGTTCCATAGAACTTCCATAGAACTGCATATATTCCATAGAACTGCAGATAACATCCACTACATTATCTGTACTCAAAGTTATCAGAGTGTGTTATATTTTGTCTTATATAGGAATGCAGTTAACATCTACTACATTATCTGTACTCAGAGTGTTATCACTGTGTTATCTGTGGTGTTACATAGGACTGCAGGTAACGTCTACTACATAATCTGTAGTCAGAGTTATCACTATGTGTTATCTGTGGTGTTACATAGGACTGCAAGTAACATTGACTACATTATCTGTGCTCAGAGAGTTATCACTGTGTTATCTGTGGTGTTGGATAGTATTGCAGATAACATCTACTGCATTAACTGCACTGTGTGTATATATGTGCCTGTAGGTATATATAGGTCTGTATGTGAATGTGTCTTTGTGCTTTTATATATGTGCCTTTTATGTATTTGTATATGTTCCTGTGTGTATTTATGTGCCTGTGTGTGTGTGTGTGTGTGTGTGTGTGTGTGTATGTGTGTGTACGTGTGTGTGTGTGTGTGTGTGTGTGTGTGTGTGTGTGTGTGTTTGTATATATGTGTCTGCATGTCTATATATTTACCTTTATGTGTATATATTCCAGAATGTGTGTGTATATATATTTGCCTGTTTGTCTACATATGTGCCTTCATGTATGTACAGTATATACGTTCCAGTATGTGTGCGTCTGTATATGTGGTTAATTTTTGGTTTGTGGAGGGCAGCAATAGAGAGTCTTGCCCCGGGGGGCCATCCAACCTAAGACAAGCCCTGATTCCAGCCCGTTGTCCACTTTAAAGATTAATCTACTGTTTTCTGTGTGTCCATTTTAAAGTACTTCCATGTAAATAATAGAATACATCCTCTGTGCTGTGACTTTTTCTATGCCTTTTATTTACACATTTCAGTATTTGCTTAGGGAAATCTGCATTACTGGGCTTAAGGAGAGGATTTTGATTATGTGTGTCACAACCATTTTGCTTTTCAGCAGTAATTGAAATCTGCTCATATTCTGTAAAAAGATTACTTTATATGCCATTGAATGTAGCAAACCTAATATCTTAAGATGACAGTGAGGAGTGTTATATTAAACTAGAACAATTAGCATTCACATTTTGTCTTGATGAAACATTCTTCTGTTCGCCTGTATTTTTAATACAGTCTATAAAATTAATCTCAAATCTGATGTTTTATGCTAATTTTATCCCTCATTAAATGATACCACATTAAATAATGTCATTTTATAAAAAGACACAGCACATACTAATTAAACAGAACGGAAATATTTGAGACAAGTGGAAATATAGATACGTTATACACTCAGTTAAATGTCTGAGACAATGAATATTTATATCTTTATGAGATTGAATCGACAAACACCATCTATTTCTGAGTAATGAAGGATTAGGATAGATATTAGAGGAACATATCAAGAAGTGGACTGACCTTTCAAGCAGAAGGGCTACAAAACCCCTGAGTCAAATGCATTAAAGTTGCAACACCCCCCCCCCCCCCTCTCTCCCCAAGAACAGCTGCTTAACGGCATTGTGTTAACCCAGATCAGGGGTAATAAAACTATGGTGGTTGTTAAGGGGCTCATGACCGTTGTTGCCCAAGGGTCAAGACTACCCTCAGTCTGCCCCCTAGACATTTGGAAAATTAGTAAGCCATCACATATAAAACAAAAGCTCATGTACTAAGCCTCTCTGCCTTTAAAGAACTACTAGAAAAAAAATATACTGTATATAAAATAAATATCCCAACAATTTTAATATGCCACTTCTTTGCTGATTTGACTCCTGGCAGTATGCAGTATCTTAATATTGCTTTTGATTACTACTCAGATTACAGTTTTTTTTAACCCCTTAACGACCGCCCACCGTCTTTTGACGTCGGGCGGTGCAGGTACTCAGTCTACAGCGACGCCTTTTGGCGTCGCTGTAGTAGAGTGGGTTTAACGGCAGCCTGGTCAAGTCTGCACTAAAAACCGGCTGTATGTAACAGGTCCGGTTCTTAGTGCAGCCATCAGGACCTGCCGATTTCGTCGTAACAGCATGTGACCGCTGTGACAGCCAATCACAGCAGTCACACGCTGTTACTGTGTACAGAGCCGCTGGGAGTGTCTAAATGACAGCTCCTGCTCTAACAACGAGCTGTTGCTAGCAGCTCTGTTCTTAGAGCAGTGATCAGGAGCCAATAGTATTGGTTCCTGATCTTTTTTGTGTTCACTATGATATCCAATCATAGTGATCACTACTGTAAAATAAAAGTAAAACATGTATCTGTTTCTCCTCACTCTGTTCTAGCTGTGGAGAGAAACAGATACAAGTGTGTCAGTGTCCCCTACACAAAATCACTTGTTCCTCACATAGTTTAAAAAAAACAAACATTTTTTCAGTATTTTATAGTATATAGTATATACATATAAATATATTTACTGTATATACTAAGAATCGTACTATAAACGACTTTCTTTTTAGGGTACGCTGTTAGACGGCGTAGGGTTCTGTTCTGGGCTTAGGTTTACAGTTCGTGTTAGGCGTAGGTTTTAGGTTTAGGTTTGAAAAAAAATAAAAATAAATTAATTAATTAATTCCTTTAGTGTGATTAGTTGATAAAAAAATTTAAACCACTAGTTACGTTTATTATTTGCGGTTTAGACTGTATTATCATTATGGCTGCCAGAAGATACAGCGTTGAGGAAGCCTATCAGATGCTATGCTCCGATACGGATTCTGCATCTGAAGTTGAGCTTTTTCTTGAAAGCGACAGCGAAAGTGTCGCTTCAAGGGATTCTACGGATATGAGACCCAGCACCAGTGATATGGGAGATGGCGCAGTAACCACAACGTCCGTTCAAAGTGCAGCCCCTGAAATTGCGCAACCCCACCAAACTGATTTAGTGTGGGAAACCACAAGTCTATTTTCTCCCACCATATATGACTTTATTGCTACTCCTGGCATAAATCCCAATGTCAGTAATTTTTCACCACTAAATTATTTTAATATTTTTATTACGGACCAAGTTTTGGAACATTTTGTGCAGGAAACAAATTTGTATGCCAGGCAGTACATTGCCAATAAGCCTTCGTCACCTTATGCCAGGTTGTGGAATCCCACAAATGCAATGGAAATAAAAAAAATTCTGGGCCTCACCCTTAACATGGGAATTATAAAAAAAACCTCTATTAGGTCATATTGGGCATCAAGCCCTATACATGCCACCCCCATTTTTTCTGGCATTATGTCACGCAGCAGGTATGAAATACTTATGCGATTTCTCCACTTTAGTGACAACCTACAGGCACCCCCTTCCAGCGACACAAGCCGTGACCGGCTGTATAAATTAAGGCCTTTGCTAAATTTTCTTAATTCCTCCTTTTTAGGAGCATATACCCCTGAACAAAATTTAGCAGTGGATGAATCGCTAATGAATTTCAAAGGGCGTCTCTCTTTCCGCCAATTCATACCCTCAAAAAGTGCAAAATACGAGGTAAAGATCTACAAATTATGTGAAAGCACTACTGGCTACACATGTGCATTTAAGATCTACGAGGGTAAAGACAGTGAATTCAATCCACCAGGGTGCCCTCCAAATATTGGTACCACTGGTAAGATTGTGTGGGATTTAATTGGCCCTTTCCTACACAAGGGGTATCATGTATACACGGACAGTTTTTATACCAGTGTGCCATTGTTTAGCGCCCTTCATTGTGCCAACACCGGAGCCTGTGGCACAATACGCAGAATCGCAAAGGTTTCCCACGTCAACTTGCGGATAAAAAACTACCAAAGGGGGAGTCATGCACTTTTCAAATTGAGAAGCTGCTGGCTTTAAAATTTCGTGACCGTAAGGACGTCTATATGATCAGCACTATCCATACAAGTGCAACAGCAACTGTTAGAGAATGTGGGGCCTCTGCAGAGAGACGAAAGCCTGTGTGTGTCATCAACTATAATAAATTCATGGGTGGGGTAGATTTGTGCGACCAGATGTTACAACCTTATCTGGTTAAAAGGAAAACCAGAACGTGGTATAAGAAAGTGGCAATATACCTCATCCAGGTTGCAATGCACAATGCATTTGTCCTGTACAAAAAATCAGCGGGCAGGGCGACATTCTTTGAATTTCAGGAGAAAGTGATTGAAGATCTCCTATTTCAATCTGCAGACCAGAGAGTAGTCCATGAGTCAGAGGATGTACACCGACTTGTTGAAAAACATTTTTTACACCCCATCCCTTCAACACCTAACCAAAAATACCCCAAAAAACGGTGTCGGGTCTGCAGCAAACGAGGACAGCGAAGTGAGTCAAGATATTATTGTTCCGCTTGTCCTTCCAACCCTGGTCTATGCATAAGTCCCTGTTTTGAAATCTATCATACCGTCGCACATTACTAATTTTCTTTTGTGAGCTATAAAAGTTAAAATGCAGGATTTATTTCGGATTTTATTTTTCTGTACACCTCTTTTTTTTTTTTTTAGGGAAGCAGCTTCGCTTTATATTTAGGAGATGCCAAAATTTAGGGTTCTTTTAGAGATTTCTTTTTTTTAATCACTTTTTTTGGGAGGGAGGGAAATATACTTTTCTAGACTGAGTCATTTTGGGATATAACCCAGTTATATAATGTGGAATAAGGCCCTGAAATTCATTCAAGATAAAATTGTGCCCTGAAAGCTTTTTATTTCCTTTTCCGTTATGACTATGTCCTGCCATAAATAGCTGTTACTGACTGGGGATACGGCATAATTTTTTCTTTTTATTCTGAGGATTTCTAATAAGCGAGCTGTTCCTTATCAATACACTATGGGCTTTATTACAGTTTTGTTCGGGTTTTTGGTGGACCTCTTACACCCGACAATACTTCTAGAAATAGCGACATTAATTTGGGGAGTAGTGGTCCTTTACTGTATCTATACATACGGTGTGGGACACTGCCCCTTTATATATTCTACAGGTGATTGGTTGTTTTGTGCACATGGCGGTTCCTACCTTGCCGGGCAGGGGCTTGTTATCGTGTACCGCGTCACTTAGCACATTCGTCCCTTATATAGGGATTGATAGAGCTAAAGAGACGTTGTATGACCAGTCACTTTGAATAATAAAGTCATTACAGCCATACAAATTTTCTTTCATCCTGTGAACATGCTCTAGTTTTCCACATAGCTGGATACATTCTTCCTTCTTTTTTTTGGATATATTGCCTTTTTCCGCCAACAGTTTAATAAATTTTCCCACACTAACTTACTATATATCAGAGCGGGTTGATATACATAATGTCTATGGACTGACATGATTTCAGGACAGCTGCTTTCTTAGCACGACATAGTCATAGGGTGTAGAAACTGTTAGGGACATATATTTCTCAATCTAGAAAAGTAGAATCCTCCCATTTTCAAGCAAAATGTGTGTCCTGAAAGCCTCCGGGTGCTCCCTTCCTTTTGGGTCCTGCCGTGTGTCCAGGAAACGCATTAGGGCCACAAGGGGGATATTTTTGAACACAGGAGAAACAGGGTGATACATTTTCTGGTGCATTTCCTTATTCTCATGTCCTCTGTACAAGAAATCTGACCTTAAAATGACACATTTGTAAAAAAAAGTGAAATAAAATTTTCTTTCCACCTGCTTTGCATTACTTCCTGCGAAAACTGTGGGGTCAAAATACTTAGTACACACCTAGATGAATACCTTAGTTTTCAAAATGGGGTCTTTTATTGGGAGTTTCTATCTTTTTGGCAGCTCAGTGCCTCTATAAATGTGTAATGGGACCTGAAACATTTTCAAGCAAAACGTGTGTCCTGAAAGTCTTCGGGTGCTCCCTCTCTTTCGGGCCCTGCCGTGTGTCCAGTCAACGCATTAGGGCCACAATGGGGGCATTTTTAAAAACAGTAGAAACAGGGTGATAGATTTTGGGGTGTGTTTCTTCATTCTCATGGTCACTTTACAAAGAAATCGGTCTTCAAAATGATACTTTTATATAAAAAGTGTTTTTTTATTTTATTTCACCTGCTATGCATTAAATTTAGCAAAAAACTGTGGGGTCAAAATACTCAGTACACCCCTAGGTAAATACCTTAAGGGGTCTAGTTTTCTAAATGGCGTCGTTTATGGGGAGTTTCTTTCGTTCTGGTAGTTCAAAACCTCTCCAAATGTACAGTGGGGCCTAAAACATTTTCAAGCAAAATATGAGACCTGAATGCCTTCGGTTGCTCCCTTCCTTTCGGGCCCTGCCATGTGTCCAGGCAACGCATTAGGGTCACAATGGGGGCATTTTTTAAAACAGGAGAAACAGGGTGATAGATTTTGGGGTGTGATTCTTCATTCTCATGGTCGCTTTACAAAGAAATCGGTCTTCAAAGTGATACTTTTATATAAAAAGTGTTTGTTTTTTTTTTATTTCACCTGCTATGCATTAAATTTAGCAAAAAACTGTGGGGTCAAAATACTTACAACACCCCTTAATAAATACCTTAAGGGGTGTAGTTTTCAAAATGGTGTCACTTGTGGGGGTTTCCACCATTCTGACACCTATGAGCCTCTGAAAACTTGGCTTGGTGCAGGAAAACAAAATGTACTTCAAAATGTATAAAATTATTACTAAACTTGTAAGTCTTCTAAATTGCTCAAAAAAATATTTTTTTTTTCAAAAGTGCTGCCAAAATAGAGTAAAGCGATGGAAATATATATTTAATAAAAAAATTGTACAGTATGTATGTACATATGTCACATATTGCAGTTAAAAATAGGGAAAAATGATAATTTTTACAAAATTTCTTCCATTTTTCTATTTTTTAATTAATTTCCGCAAATCGTATCAGTCTACTTTTACCACTAAAATAAAGTACAACATGTGACGAAATAACAATGTCAGAATTACTTGGATATTCAAAACTTTCGCTGAGTTATTCTCTGATAAAGTCAGACATACCAGATTTAACAAATCTGGCTTGATCATTAAGGTCTTTTCAGGCCCGGTCATTAAGGGGTTAAAGGACTACATATGTAAAATGAAAACATATGTCCACCATTTACATGCAGAATTAGTCTGCATGAATTGTTGAATAATGTGCCATTACTTATCTTCTACTGATCCTGATTAACAAAGTGTATTACAGAGCTGCATTCTCAATTCTGCATGCTTCAGAGCTGAAATATTCAAGCATTCCATTCTGGATCAATGGGTACACAGAGCTTGTTCTGGTGAATTGCTTTCTAAAAAGTGTAGTCTTAACTCAAGGCCCTGTGGGGTAATCTGAACTAGGAAAAACTAACTATCCTTTTTCATTAAAGGAGTTTAGCAAAGCTGTCAGGGATGTGCCTAACAGATTTGTTTAAGCAGATATATCCTTTAAAGGGTTGTCTCATAAGACAACCCCTGTCCTCATGCTCTGTTAGGGCATATTAATCTTAAAGAGGCTCTGTCACCAGATTTTGCAACCCCTATCTGCTATTGCAGCAGATAGGCGCTGCAATGTAGATTACAGTAACGTTTTTATTTTTAAAAAACGAGCATTTTTGGCCAAATTATGACCATTTTCGTATTTATGCAAATGAGACTTGCAAAAGTACAACTGGGCGTGTTGAAAAGTAAAAGTACAACTGGGCGTGTATTATGTGCGTACATCGGGGCGTGTTTACTACTTTTACTAGCTGGGCGTTCTGATGAGAAGTATCATCCACTTCTCTTCAGAACGCCCAGCTTCTGGCAGTGCAGATCTGTGACGTCACTCACAGGTCCTGCATCGTGTAGGCACCAGAGGCTACAGTTGATTCTGCAGCAGCATCAGCATTTGCAGGTAAGTAGCTACATCGACTTACCTGCAAACGCCGATGCTGCTGCAGAATCATCTGTAGCCTCTGGTGCCGATGTGTCCTCGCTCGTCTGACACGATGCAGGACCTGTGAGTGACAACACAGCGTGATCTCTGGAGAACACGGCTGTGTCTGCACTGCCAGAAGCTGGGCGTTGTGAAGAGAAGTGGATGATACTTCTATACACAACGCCCAGCTAGTAAAAGTAGTAAACACGCCCCGATGTACGCACATAATACACGCCCAGTTGTACTTTTACTTTTCAACACGCCCAGTTGTACTTTTGCAAGCCTCATTTGCATAAATACGAAAATGGTCATAACTTGGCCAAAAATGCTCGTTTTTTAAAAATAAAAACGCTACTGTAATCTACATTGCAGCACCTATCTGCTGCAATAGCAGATAGGGGTTGCAAAATCTGGTGACAGAGCCTCTTTAAAGAGGTGGTCCCCTACTTGAGACTCTTTGAGCTAGAATGGATGATGCACTCTGTACCAGTGCCTCCTGCTCTGGCAGACCTGGCAATTCAATGTGATACATGGATAGTCATTAATATGAATGGCAGTGTCTCTGCAGGAGAAATGCATAGCTGGATGATAATCATAGAGTCACATCCACTGTAAACAACCCAACCAGGAAATGCTGTTGCTTTGTGGAAATACAGAGAGGAGAGAGAAGATGTCAGACAGAGAGTGAGGGATAGTAAAACACAGAATACAGATGGATAATGGATTAGTGTCAGTGAGTGTGTTTCATAGTATGGAGAAGGGAATAGATGATTCAATTTACAAGAATTTGATAGATAGATTTAGGAGAGATAGGAGACAGTCAGTATCAGTGTGCTAGTTGGGCAGGCAGAAGCAGCTATTGCTGTGAGTGTGTGCTGCTGCAGCTATAAATTTCTTACATGAATTTGTGAATCACCAATCTTTATCACATCATTCACAAATCTTCTTTAATAATATTAATCCTGAAGACCTCAAAGTGTCATACACAACTTTTCAATGCAATCAGGGCACTGTTTTGCCCAAATTTATTCAGACTGAATCGAATCTGACGGCTGGTTTGATAGAATTAGACCTGAAACTAATTTCCTGAAATTCGCTCATCTCTACAAAAGACCCTAACCTGTGTATACTAGGAAGGTCTAACATTTGTTGGTTGATATCTCTACAGTACATAATTAAAAAGTATTTTTTTTTAAAACATCAGAAGAGCAAGCATGCATAACAACAACATACCACAGATAAACACAGCAGTTTAACAATTACAATTTTTTTTTAAACTGTTATAAAAATTTCAAGGTAATTATTTCTGTTTTTAGGGTCTTTCATCAATAAAATTGTTATTTGTAAACATATTAATTCGGCTTTGCCTTAAACTTGCTGTTTCAGATAGTTGCCTTAGGTTGCCTCATTATAGGCAAAGATACACTTTGCAATTATTTCTTGCACTGTAGTTGCTGGAATCCTTTTTTATGATGTGCTGAGATTATACTGACGTTCTGTATGACAAATATTTGTATAATGGAGTTGTGGCTGAGGGCGATCTTTTCAAATTCAAATTAGACTGTGAGTCACACAGCTGCATATTTCTACATACATCATACACTTTGTTTTATAACGTGTTCTATATTATAAAGTATCCAAAAGTCTCCATTCACAGTTATTCAGGTCCAGTATTTTATGTTTTATTATAAACCTTATTTGGGACATGTACAGTACTGCAACAAAAAAAATTGAATCTTCTGTTCCTAATATCAACCATAAGAGCTTTATTATAATTGTCCCTCTAACTCAGATTACAAAAAAATAACTGGGGCAACAATGCCATGTTGTCATTAGAGAGGTTCTCCACCTACACAGATTACCAGAAGTGATTTATTATTTAGTGAGGAAGAGACACAAATGGTTTCAGTTCCTTTAAAGTGAATGTCCACCTTTTAATTCCATGTAGTTTTCAAGTCTAACATATTTTGCTGATTAATTTTATAATATCAGGAGTTGGCGTTCAGTTTTGCTTCCATTTACACAACTATAGAATTCAATTATACTTTTCTAGTGGCCTTGATACTTTTTTAGTCGCCTCCAGTCACCACTAGGGGAGCTTACGGCATACTGTTTTATTATTGAGTTCAATGTATGAATCCTTGGCAGTATACTCCGAAGCTCCCCCTAGTGGAGGGTGCAGCCAAAATTGTATGATTATGTTTTTTTTTTACGGCTATACAGGGGATATAGAACTCTATATCAGAAAAAAACTGAGTTTCAACTATAATGGTATGTGCACACGATAGCTGCCTTTTACGTCTGAAATTACAGACTGTTTTCAGCTTATTATCTTTTATTCCTGAAAGTATATTTCAGAAATAATTTCAAACTCTTCATTTTCCAATGCAAGAAAAGTATCCAGAAATAAAACAATACTGTGTACAGGGAATGTAGAATTTGGGGTGATGGACCAAACAGCTGTTTTGATTGCCATAAAGCTATTATAGGAAATGCCAGTCCCATGTTTCATTCATGTAGCTTAGGCTGCGTTCACATCTGCGTCAGGACTCCGTTCTGACGTTCCGTCGGATCTTTCCTTCGGAACGGAGCCCTGACTGACACAAATGGAAACCATAGGTTTCAATGGTGACGGATTCGGTGCAAATGGTTTCCGTTTGTCTCCGCTGGGCAAGGGTTCCGTCATTTTGACGGAATCAATACCATAGTCGACTACAGTATTGATTCCTTCAAAACGGCGGAAACCATTTGCACCAGATCCGTCAACATTAATATCAATGGTGATGGAAACAGAAACCTATGGTTTCCGTTTGTGTCAGTCAGGGCTCCGTTCCGACGGAAAGCTCAGACGGAACGTCAGAACGGAGCCCTGATGCAGATGTGAAAGCAGCCATAATCTGACCTTTCCATCAATCTGTCCAGCATGTGTCAATCTCCATTACATATAGCATTGTACTCGCTGCTCAGACTTATGCTTACTTTACTTTGTACTGCTAAAATACATCACTTTCATGCATCAATGTGAAATGCATAATTTACTGCTGCATGGTATCCAGAATTCATTCTTAATAGACCTGTACTATGAATTTGATTATTTTTTCATTTAGATTCTGCAGTTTTTAAAACAAGAATATATTATTCATATACCTTATCCATTTATCCACTTTTTTGTCAGTGGAAAATATGAGCAATTAATTAATTCCAATATTTAGTATTTACTAATCAGGAAAATAAAATGTTGTTGAATTCAAGTTGATCAGGGTATGATTTTTTTTTTTTCCTTTTGGTGCAATTTTGCTGCTATGGTATCGGTAATAACAATGGCAAATGTGCAATGTTAATGAATAGGAATTAACTACTGCAGTTCTAGAACATGTCGCTTTAGTTGTGATGTATGTGAGGCATGGACCAGAGTAATCAAAGATAATGTCGGATGTTACTGGAGATTACAAATCATTTGCAGTCGTGCCAATACATTATTGCCACTGTTAATGATGCACATATTACAGAAACCCTGTGGCTGTTATGGGCCCCACTAAGAATGGGTGACCCAGCTCTGGCTAGTCCCATCCCCCTATATAGGTAGTATAATGACGCACAGGGCTTCCTCTATCAACAAGAACCATAATGTAAGCAGGTCAGGCCGTGGGAACTGGACTGAAGTTTGCACAATCTTTCCTGTCCAGCAAAGGGATTAACGGGGGTGTAGCTAGGGGGAGTTGATGGAGATTGTACCACAGTTGCTAGTAACAAGGGGGCGAGGGCATCACTAAGCCACTCTATCTAGTTTAGGCTATACAGATACAGGGCTAGGACAATGAATTGAATCTTTACCCTAGGTGAATGAAAGTCTAGCTACAACTCTAGTTTTACACAGCATTAACCAACACCAGTAGAGGAGACCACTTTCATTTTTGCTATGAGAGCCCTAGTTATTATATGTCCCTGCACAAAATATAGCAAACCTTAAGGCCAGATTTACACGAGCGTGTGCGTTTGGCGCACGCAAAAAACGTGGCATTTTGCACGTGCAAAAGGTACTTAACAGCTCTGTGTGTCAGCTGCGTATGATGCGTGGCTGCGTGATCATTATGACACTCTGTATGTTTGTAAACAGAAAAGCACGTGGTGCTTTTCTGTTTTCATTCATAGTTTTTACTGCTGTTGCGCGAATCACGCGCGTCAGACGGAAGTGCTTCCGTGTGCTGTCTGTGATTTTCACGCACCCATTGACTTCAATGGGTGCGTGATGCGCGAAAAACGCACAAATATATGACATGTCGTGAGTTTTACGCAGCGGACACACGCTGCGTAAAAATCACAGACTGTTTGAACGGCCCCATTGACTAACATAGGTCCGTGCGAGGCGCGTGAAAATCACGCGCGTTGCACGGACTTATTACACGTTCGTCTAAATAAGCCCTAAGGCTGAGTTCAGACATAGCGCAAGTAATTTGCAACGGATTTTGAGACAAATCTGCAGCACAACCTGCAAGTGTTAGGCTGGGTTCACACGACCATGTTACGTCCGTAATGTACGGAATGTATTTCGGCCGGAAGACCCGGACCGAACACAGTGCAGGGAGCCGGGCTGCTAGGATCATATATGATGTACGACGCTAGGAGTCCCTGCCTCGCTGCAGGACAACTGTCCCGTACTGTATTCATGATTACAGTACGGGACAGTAGTTCCACGCAGAGGCAGGGACTCCTAGCATCGTACATCACTATGATCCTAGCAGCCCGGCTCCCTGCACTGTGTTCGGTCCGGGTCTTCCGGCCGAAATACGTTCCGTACATTACGGACGTAACATGGTCGTGTCAACCCAGCCTTAGGGCACGTTCAGACGTGGCAGTTTTTCTTCTGCAAATGTTGCTGCAGATTCGAGGCAATTACGCAACGAATCTGCATCAACATTTGCATATTTGACAGATAATTCAGACGTTGCGGATATCACAGCGGACTTGCCGCAGATTTCAGTTTTTGCATTGCAAAGGCTGAAATCCGCAGTAAAATTCTGCTGCTTTTCGCAACAAAATGTGCATGCTGCGGAGTGAAAATTCTACACCACAGCCTAAATGAAGCACAGTTATTTTCCGCAACATCTGAACTAAGTTATCTAAAAAGGTATAAAAAAAAACAATGCAAAGAAACGTCTGTTGAAGATTTCCACTGCGGACTATCCGCAGAGATATTCAACAGTAATTCCGCCACGTCTGAATGTGCCATCAGGGCTTGTCCATACATAATGGAATTGCTGCAGAAAATTTCTGCAGCAATTCCGTCGGAAACTAGCAGTAATTCCGCCTCGGAAAAAATGCACCATTTCCTGCGGTTTTTTACTGTAGGAAATGGTGTGGAATTTGCTGCATTTTTTTCAATACTAGGAGATGGTGATATCTCCTCTGAAAAACGCAGCAATTCAGACCACTTTCCGCAGCAAGAATTGACATGCTGCGGTATGAAAAATACGAACCGCAGCTGAATTCCTGCAAGGAAATTTTATGCAGTATGTGGATGAGATTTGTTAAATCTCACCCACTTTGCTGCTACTGCATTCTGCTGCGTATTTTCCGTCCGCAATTCCAGATGGAAAATACGCAGCAATTCCGCTTCCTGTGGACAAGCCCTTTCATGGGAATTTTGCCTCGGACTGTGCTGATTTTACCATATGCATTGAAAAAGGGAGATCCACAACAACATAAAGAAGAACATGCTGTGGATTTGCAAATTCACAGCATACTCATTTCCACGCAGAATTATTCTGCAATTATTGAAAGGGGTTTTAATAGCCCCAGTCACATATATTGTACTGTAAATTGCAGTGGATTTGCGGTGCGGAAACCAGACCGCAAATCAGGGGCAAGCCCGCAACGCCTGAACATACATCCCTATATTTAAATTCACACTGCATTTAAATTCACTTGAAATACACAGCTTTGTATTTTTCTTGTAAGGCATAACATTCAGTGCCTTGAATGTAGGATGAGGTGATAAAAAGGCAATGCTAATGGACTCAACTGCTTTTAATTCTCAATTAAATTCCAATCAAAACACTAATCCTAGCAAGCAGCGAGATGCGACAGCCACACAATTAAGGATAAAAAGGGCCGGCATTCCCTGTGAAAGCAAGAATAGATAATCATTATCAAATGGAAATACACACAATTCACGGTAGGTACTACATCAAATAATATTCACAGTTAATTTTTTTAAACTGAAGTTGTATTCCAAGCAATTTATATATGTAATTACATTGCAATACAATTCATTACATTTACTGTGCTACATATGCATTAAACAGTCTGCCAATGAAGAAGCTTTTTTATGATGTCACGCACCAACTTACAGTATGTCTGTTCCAAGAATTTCTATATAATGGGGCATACATATAGATTGCAGGGTGATCACTTCGGCCATGTGAGGTGTTGATCCAACACTGATGATCTACTAGGATCCACGCTCTATAGTTGGTATAACCAGAGCTCAACACCAGCTCTAGTGGTTCACATGCCAAGTGCTGCTGCATAGGCTCATGATATAGATCTTGTCTTCTTTGTAAGGGTATGTTCACACGCAGAGTCAAAAACGTCTCAAAATACGGAGCTGTTTTCAAGAGAAAACAGCTCCTGATTTTCAGACGATTTTTGTGCCACTCGCGATTTTTGCAGCGTTTTTTACAGCCATTTTTGGAGCTTTTTTCAATAGTGACCTGCACTTCTTTTTTGTGGCCGTTTTTTATGTGTAAAGAAACGCTCTATCGGAACAGATTGCCGTTTTCCCACTGAAATCAATGGGCAGATGTTTAGAGGCGTTCTGCTTCCCATTTTTTGGGCGTTTACGGCCCGAAAAATGGCCGAAAATAGGTCGTGTTAACATACCCTGAGGGTATGTTCACACGTCTTAACAAATTACGTCTGAAATTACGGAGCTTTTTTCAGGCGAAAACAGCTCCTGAATTTCAGACGTTCTTGCAAGTACTCACGTTTTTCGCGGTGTCTTTTACGGACGTTATTGGAGCTGTTTTTCAATGGAGTCAATGAAAAACAGCTCCAAAAACGTCCTAAGAAGTGACATGCACTGCTTTGACGCGGGCGTCTTTTTACGCGTCATCTTTTGACAGCGACGCGTAAAATTACACCTCGTCTGCACAGAACATCGTAAAAGCCATTGCAAGCAATGGGCAGATGTTTGCAGACGTAATGGAGCCGACTTTTCAGGCGTTATTTGAGGCGTAAAACACCCGAATTACGTCTGAAAACAGGCCGTGTGAACATAATCTAAGGGTATGTTCACACGAGGGCGTCCGTAACGGCTGAAATTACGGGGATGTTTCAGCCTGAAAACATCCTCGTAATTTCAGCCGTAACGGCATGTGCAGGCCCTTGAACGCCGCATCCATTACGGACGTAACTGGCGCTGCTATTCATTGGAGTCAATGAATAACGGCTCCAATTACGGCCAAAGAAGTGACAGGTCACTTCTTTGACGCGGGCGTCTATTTACGCGCCGTCATTTGACAGCGGCACGTAAATTACGCCTCGTGTGAACAGACAAACGTCTGCCCATTGCTTTCAATGGGCAGATGTTTGTCAGCGCTATTGAGGTGCTATTTTCGGACGTAATTCGGGGCAAAAACGCCCGAATTACGTCCGTAATTAGTGCGTGTGAACATACCCTTACAGTATGCTGTGGTTTATATAGTAAAGGCACAAGATATTTTCTGAGTGTATTTCCCAATCACCTGAGCATTAAGGGTCCTGCTTAGCAAATCTACAAGAATGTTGGAAGTCATTATTTGTATTAGGTCTAGAGATGAGCAATTCTATTCTACATGAATTCGAATTCGGTTTGAATTCTCCAAGGTTCACGGCACACAAATCGCGGCATAATGGCGGCCGTCGGCAATAACATTTTACAGATTAGAAAAAGGATCATATGACCTAAGGCGGGCTTCCCCATAATGCCTTGCAGGCAGCCTTCCCAAAATGCACTGTGGTTATGCCTACCTCTACCCTTATATGTTGCTGCCACTTTCACATTATGAACGCTGGCTTGGCATTAGAGAGATTGTAAATAAATTTGCAGCGAATTGCAAATGTGCCAATTGTCCTGAAAACTTGTGTCTGACTTCTGATGTCTTCCAGGACTGTATCCAAACCCTTTCATGATCTTTAACGCCAAGCCAGCTTAAGTAATGTCAAAGTGACAACAACATACAGTGGATATAAGAAGTCTACACACCCCTGTTAAAATGGCAGGTTTTTGTCATGTTACAAAATCAGTACAAGATGAATCATTTCAGAACTTTTTCCACCTTTAGGCCTTATTCACACGAACGTGTCCGTTTTGCGTGTGTAAAAAATGCAGCATTTTTCCTGCATTGCAGTTCCGTGTGACATCAGTGTATGTGCTTGTCAGCATTTTTTACACGTGCATCCGTGTGCTGTCCGTGTGCTGTCCGTGTGCTGTCCGTGATTTTCACGCACCCATTGACTTCAATGGGTGCGAGATGCGCAAAAAACGTGCAAGTATAGGACATGCAGTGAGTTTCATGCAGCGGACACACACTGCGTGAAAAACACGGAATGTCTGAATGGCCCCATTGACTTGCATAGGTCCGTGTGACGTGCGTTGTTTTCATGCGCGTAACACGGACGTGAAATATGCACGTGTGAATTAGGCCTTAATGTGTACAATTCCATTGAAAAACAAACTGAAATCATTTAGAGGGGAAAAATAAAAACAACAAAACTACAATAATGTGGTTGCATAAATCCGCACACCCTTAGGCTGGATTCACACGAGCGTGCCGTTTTTGCGCAGGCAAAAAACGCTGCGTTTTGCATGCGCAAAAGGCACTTAACAGCTCCGTGTGTCATCCCCGTATGATGTGCGGCTGCGTGATTTTCGCGCAGCCACCATCATTATGACACTCCATTTGGATGTTTGTAAACAGAAAAGCACGTGGTGCTTTTCTGTTTTCATTCATACTTTTGACAGCTGTTGCGCGAATCACGCAGTTCGCACGGAAGTGCTTCCGTGTGGCATGCGTGGTTTTCACGCACCCATTGACTTCAACGGGTGCGTGATGCACGAAAAATGCCCAAAGAACGGACTTTTTTTCAGCGGACGGACGCTGAGTAAAAATCACGCACATGTCTGCACGGCCCCATAGAATAATATAGGTCCGTGCAACGCGCGTGAAAATCACGCGCGTTGCACGGACGTATTTCCCGTTCGTCTGAATAAGGCCTTAAACTAATACTTTGTTGAATTACCCTTTGACTTTATGACACCATTCAGTCTTTTTGGGTAGAAGTCTATCAGCATGGCACATCTTGACTTGGCAATTGTTGCCCACTCTTCCTTGCAAAAGCGCTCCAAATCCAGGTAGAAGGAGGGATAACCACAGTGCATTTTGGGAGGCTGCCTGAAAATTTTAATAGGGAAGCTCGCCATAGGTCATGTGATCCTATTTATAATCTGTAAAATGGTGGCACTTACCATTGGCCGCCATTTTGCTGAGATTCGTGTACCACAAAACCCAAAAGTTTTGTAATTCGCTTAATCTGAAAGTTTTGTGTAAAATCGATTTGCTCATCTCTAGTTGTCACCAAAATTCCCAAAGGCCATAAATGGCTAATAAACCTGCATTTTTTTTTATAAATTCTATATTTTGAATTTTATATAGTCAACATTTTTCAATAGACAAAAAACAACATATGACATTTAACAATATAAAGGCAGTGCAATAGGAACAATGACTTTCATAAGCCAAATTGCAAGTAGGCAATTCCCGCGTATCTAAGATCCTTAAGATAAGGTTCGCATAAAAGCCATTCCCTCCTGAAAAAACCCGTCCTATCGGCCTATACCACCGATAGTGAAACATATCAAGACAGACATAAAGAAAAGAAATAAAAGAAAATGAAAGAAAATAAAATAAGAACTAAAAAAAAAAAAAAAAAATACCATCAAAACAGAAATTGCTCATCATAAGATAATAACCCGTATCTCCAGCTAATTAGGTCTTCAGCATACATTACATGATCCAGCGAATCCGAGAGCTCGCTAATACCCTCAAGTCCCTAGGGCTGGCTGCCTCCCGGACGACGTCCCCGACAAAATAGCAGTTTCTGCATGTTCCGACACCCATCTAGTTCACAGACGCTAGGTAAAAAGGTCAGTAGGCCACACCTCCTTTCTCATGTAGAACTCTAAAGAACGCTTACTCCAGATCCCCCCCTTCATTATTACGCACCGCAAACACTCCTTCTCCCCTATCCCATCACCCTCCCACTCCATGTATCTTATGATAATCCCTCCATGGCTTCCATACCTTCAAAAACAATGCCCTTGAGAAAGTATGCCAGCCCACAAGCTCTTCCAGCGAATGTAGTTGATGAACTTTGGACCACCACATATCTATGTAAGGAGGGTCCTCGCTTCTCCATTTCTGCGGTATCAGCAGTTTAGCAGCTGATACCATTAGGGTGGCTAAGTCTCTGCGTACAGGGGTGAAGTCTCCGGATGGAAGCCATAAAAGTATCAGCGGAGGCGTCAATACCAAAGAGCCCCCCACTACATCATTAATAGCTCTCTCCACTTGAGCCAAGAAGGATTTAATTTTGGGGCAAAACCACCATATGTGTGACAAGGACCCAGGAGACATGCCACATCTCCAGCAAACATCTGATGCAATAAGCCTAATCTGATATAGATAAGCAGGAGTTCTATACCAGCGAGTCAGCAATTTGTAGGAATTCTCCTGGTGCCTCACACAACACGAGAACCCATGAGATCTAGTTAGAATAAAGGACACTTCCCTTTGTGTAAGAACAATGTCTAACTCCTTCTCCAACGCCAATAAGAAACAGGGTTTGGTTGGGGTTGAGTCCAACAAAAGGTTGGTGTAAATTTTTGACAGGGCCCTGTTCGGGGACTGAGGCATAAGAGTATAATTCTCCATCCAAGTAGGATCCGGATATGGAGCAGGGGCCCTCGTCAAGAACCTGCAACACGCCGATTCAAAGCCCCCCTGATGAAGGAATGTCACGGATGAAGCACTAGAAGCCCCTCCGGAGTCCCTTAACCCACTTATTAGCACTTGTAAATCCGGTGCAACCCTCCCAGCAGTAACCTCCCTGACCCGAAGTGAGCCCAGTAAAGGCCATAATATCAACCGCAAAGATGTATCCTTTTCCCTGAAGTAAGGTAGAGTCCCTAATGGAGGTATTGGAGAGAGGTACCCCTTAGCCATATTCAATACCATAGACCTTTGACAAACTTTGAGCATACCCCTCGTCATGTCACTAACTAAAATAGTTTTTGGAGGTAACAGTGTTTTAATCCAGAGTAAGTGCAAGTACTCCTCCGAGAGGACCCGTCTCTCCAGATCCAGATAACCATGGTTGAGAGAATCATTAGCAAGTTGTGACCAGTGGAGTAGTTGAATCGCTGTATAATACAACCCTATATCCGGTAATGATAATCCCCCCTGTCTCTTTTTTAAGATAAGTAACCTATGAGCCAATCTGGGACGCTTGCCTCTCCATAAAAAATTAGTAAATAGTCTCTTGAATCTATTAAAATAGCTAGCCGGAAGGTCTATGGGAATATTCTGCAATGGATACAGGATCTGTGGGAGCACATAAGTGGCCAATAAATTTTTCCTTTCCATCCAAGAGAGAAAGGGAATATCAATTTTAGATAAAAAAAATTTGATTTTCGGGACAAGAGGCGCGAAATTCAGGGAGAAGATATGTTTGGGATCCGCAGGAATTTTAATGCCTAGATATTGGATGGCCGAGTCTTGCCATTTAAACATGGAAATGGATTTTAAGTGTTCTAACTGGTTATGTGGCAGTGATATGCCCATGGCCTCAGATTTCCCATAATTGATTTTAAAATTAGAGATATCTCCAAATTGAGTGAAGACATCTAAGACCCGCGGGATTGCCGTAAGTGGGTTCGTAACCAAGAGCAACAGGTCATCTGCAAAGGCCGCTGTCTTATGTACGCGTCCCCCAAGCCTAAGACCCTGGATTCCATCATTCTGACGAAATTTTAATAGCAGGGGCTCCATCATTATGACAAACAGGGACGGAGACAAGGGACATCCCTGCCTAGCTCCATTCGAGATGGAAAAGGGGGTAGACAGGGATCCATTAACCTGTATCCTAGCTGAAGGCCCTTTATATAATGAGAATATAGCATCTATAAATGTGATTGGAAAATTAAATTTCAATAGCGCCCTCCTCATGTACTCCCAGCAGACCCTGTCGAAAGCCTTTTCGGCGTCAGTGCCTAGCAATACCATAGATCCCCCAGATTTACGTACCTGTAGAATAGCATGCAAGACTCTGCTCACATTATGTTTGCCCTCTCGCCCCTTCACAAACCCTACCTGCTCTTCTCCTATAATTAAGGGTAAAAGCGGCTGCATGCGTGTCGCTAAAATTTTTGCCCACCATTTAACGTCACAATTTAATAGCGAAATGGGTCTATAGCTTCCGCACTGCTCAGGATCCTTCCCCTCCTTGGGGAGAATAGTAACAAAAGCTTCCAAAGATTGTGTAGGGAGAGAGGATCCCCCCAGCAAGGAATTACAGACTTCCGTAAATTTTGGTATTACTTGACTCCGAAATTTCTTATAAAAGGAGATAGGCAACCCATCCGGGCCCGGGCTCTTCCCCGAAGGGATAGAATCTAAGGTCTTCCCCACCTCCTCCTCCGTAGTAGGCGCCAACAATGTCTCACACTGAATTTGAGTGAGATGAGGAGCCACTATGTCTGACAGGAAGGCGGTAATGCGTTCTTGTTTATCTAAGATAGGATGAAGGGCCCCCTCGGTGGAAGCAGTTAAATTATATAATTTGGAATAAAATGTCTGAAAGGCCTTAGCAATATGCGGCGTTGAGGTTACTCTCTCCCCTCGCTCAGTTTTGACAGCTTCTATAAACACTTTAGCTTGCCTTTGTTTGATTAACCTAGTCATCAACTTAGACCCCCTATCCCCGTGCATATATGTCTGACTACAGGCCATTCTATATGCCTTAGCGGCCTTATAATTTAGTAGGTCTCTAAGTTCTTGGCGTAATGAACACAGCACTTTGTAATCTACAAGGAGACCTCCTTGTTTATGCAGTCTCAGTATCAGAAATCTGTGACACTAAGCGAAGAATATGTTTAGCCCTTTGTTTCTTAACCGCTTCCCGACCGCCCACAGTAAATTCACGTCGGCACTTGCTGGGCTCTGTGCAGTGCCGACGTGAATTCACGGTGGGTGTTAAAAGCGCGATCCGGGTGTCTCAGAGTAGCGCTGAAACCCGGATCGCGCTGTTATCACCTACCTCTGTTCCCGGAGATATGATCGGGACCTGATTAGTTCAGGTCCCGGTCATGTGATCGCAGGGAAAGTGTGTTGTAGCAACGAACTGGAAAGTTTGTTGCTATAAAAAACTGGAAAGTTTGTTGCTACAACAAACTTTCCCGGGGACCGATTGCTGGTGCTTCAGTCGGTTACAAGGCAGAACCGGGGGCCATATAACGGCCCCCGGGTCTGCCATGCACAGCAGCCTATGAGAACCAGCCGGATGCTGGTTCTCATAAGCTTCCTGTCAGTGTGACTCTCAGCGTCACACTGACAGTATATAATACGTTACACTACCTAGGTAGTGTAATGTATTATAGCAGCGATCAGTGCTGCCAGGCTTCAAGTAAAACAAGTAAAAAGTAAAAAATAAAGTCATAAAAAAGTTTTATAAAAGTGTAAAAACAAGTTATAAAAGTTACAAAAAAAAAATAATGCTTTTTTTCCTATAATAAATCTTTTATTATAGGAAAAAAATGAAAATGTTAAAAAAAAGTACACATATTTGGTATTACCGCGTTCGTAACGACCCAAACTATAAAACTATAATATTATTTTTCCCGCACGGTGAACACCGCAAAAAAAATAATTAAAAAACAATGTCAGAATCACTTTTTTTTGATCATCAACCCTCCCAAAATATAGAATAAAGAGTGATCAAAAAGTTGCATGTACCCCAAAATAGTACCAATAAAAACTACAACCCGTCCCGCAAAAAAAAAAAGCCCTTACACCGCTTTTTTGACGGAAAAATATAAAATTATGGCTCTCAGAATATGGTGACACAGGAAATAAATAATTTTATCAAAGTGATTTTATTGCGCAATCGCCACAAAACATAAAAAAACTATATACATATGGTATCGCCGTAATCGTATCGACCCGCAGAATAAAGTAAAATGTCATTTATACCGCACGGTGAATACTGTAAAAAAAAAAAATACAAAAAACATTGTCAGAATTTATGTTTCTTTGTCACTTTGCTTCCAAAAAAATCTAATAAAAAGTGATTAAAAAAAATCACATGTACCCTAAAATGGTACCAATGAAAAGTACAGATTGTCCCGCAACAAATAAGCCCCCACACGGCTCCGTTGGAGAAAAAAGAAAAAAGTTCTGGCTCTCAGAATATGGCGATGCAAAATGTGCAGAGTGTTCCAAAAGCGGATAGGATCAGGCGCCATTTATCAGTGCGACACCGGCCACATATCTGCGGATTATTATTTATGTACCCCATTATTATACTCTCTTATTATGCTCTGATGTACCCCACACAGCTTACATATACCCCCACATCATAAACTGAAATACCAGCAAAACCCCAAACAGAACAGTTACCAAGCAAAATCTGCGCTCCAAAAGCCAAATGGTGTTCCCTCCCTTCTGAGCCCCACAGCGTGCCCAAACACCAGCTTACGTCCACATATATGACATTTTATATCCGGGAGAACCCGCTCAACATTGTATGAGGTATTTGTCTTCAGTGGCACAAACTGGGCACAATATATTGTGCATTAAAATGGCATATCAGTGGAAAATTTTAATTTTCACTTTGCACCATCCGCTGCGCATTAACGCCTTGGCGCACCACGACTTAATAGAATGTCGTGGTGCGAGGGGTTATATATGGAGCGGGCTCACGCTCCATATTCTGCAGCTGTCAGCTGTGTATTACAGCTGACACCCGGGACTAACGGACAGGAACAGCGATCGCGCTGTTACAGGAGCCTGTAAAATGATATTATACTGCAATACATTAGTACTGCAGTGTATTGCACCAGCGACCTAATGATCGCTCGTTCCAGTCCCCTAAAGGGACTTTTGGGAGGTTTCCACTGTTTTGGTACCTCAGGGGCTTTGCATATGCGACATGACACCCGAAAACCAGTCCAGCTAAATTTGAGCTCCAAAACCAAATATTGTTCCTTCCCTCCTGAGTCCTGCCGTGGGTCCAAACAGCAGTTTATTACCACATATGGCGTATTGCTGTAATCAGGACAAATTGCTTTACAAATTTTGGGGTAATTTTTCTCCTTTATTCATTGTAAAAATTAAACATTTCTATGTTTTTTCAGAAAAAAGTAGATTTTCATTTTCACGGCCTAATTCCACTAAATTCAGCAAAAAAACTGTGGGGTCAAAATGCTAACTATACCCGTAGAACAATTCCTTGAGGGGTGTAGTCTTCAAAATGGGGTCAGTTTTGGGGGGATTCCACTGTTTTGCTTAATCCAGGGCGTTGCAAACGCGACATGGCACTGAAAACCAATCCAGCAAAATCTGCGCTTCAAAATCCAAATGGCGCTCCTTCCCTTCTGAGCTCTGCTGTGGGTCCAATCAGCAGTTTAGTACCACATATGGGGTATTGCCGTAATCGGGAGAAGTAGCTTTACAAGTTCTGGGGTGCTTTTTAATCTTTATTCCTTGCAAATATTATTTTTTTTAAATATTTTTTCAGAAAAAAAGTAGATTTTCACTTTCACAGACAAACTCCAATAAATATAGCAGAAGACCTGTGGGGTCAAGATGCTAACTGTACCCCTAGATAAATTCCTTGTAGTACGATTAAGGGTAGGAAAATCGGCGCTGCTTGATCAGAGATAATACACAACCATCGTGATGGATAAGGTGTATAGGGTTTTATTGTTAACAGGCTACGCGTTTCGACGTCGAACTGACGTCTTCCTCAGGCCAATACAGACTGTGCGGTTCCTGCCTTATTTATACATCAGGGCAAGGAAAAAAGACCGCCAGACACAATGGGTCAAAGGTCACATAAAGAACAAAATAAAGAAACAGTATTATGAATTTAAAAGACACATACGCATATGGTGATTCACTATAAAAGAACAGAATTAGCAAAATGTTTAAAAGATATTTTACGTTTTAGAGATATATACACTGCTTGTGTTAAAATGACAGGTCGATACGGGGTTTCACAAGAGATTTTTTATGAATAAAGTGTTAACTTCTGTATGCGTGTAGGATTGTAGATAAATAAACAATCATATAATTAGTTATGTATACGTTTTTTTGTGTTTTTGACTATTGTTAATGAACTGCTGAGTCAAAGCGTCCTTGGTTACCGAAAGTCAAAAGTTACGGAGGCTGTGGGGGACCAAAAAACTTTCAATGGACCGCATGTTGAACCGCATGGGGATGCGGATCTCGGCGGTGAGAAGTCAGAAGGGAACCACGGCACCGGAAGGGGTGAGTGGCAAAGAACCGTAATAAAGGAACATTTGGTTATTACAAATTAATAAAGACCTCATTCTAAATGAGGATGTGAATAAAAACTGATCTATAGGATACATATCACAATAGATAGATGACCTTTTAAGAAATGCTTAAAAGGAACTGACATCATAAAAGTTATAAAAAACTGGATTTATATCAGTAAGAGTTGGATTATATATATCAGTAATACATACACTTTGTTTTAAAAATCCCTTCGTGACATTAAACCTGTGGTTATTGATTCGGTTCCTTAAGGTTTGTGTGGTCCGACCCACATATTGGAGGTTACAAGTACACTGGAGTAAATAAATAACATAGGAGCTCCCGCAATTTAAAAAATCTTTTATCATGAATTTTTCTCCTGTTTTTATGGAGTGATATTCCCTGCATTTGTTTGAAATATTGTTACAGCATAGGCACCTGTTTTGGCCACATCTAAAGGAACCTTTCAAATCTGAAAGTAGGCTATGGTTTATTGTTTTGATATTGCGCAATTTGCTAGGGGCTATTAAATTCTTTATTGTTTTCGCCCGTCTGTATGTAATATTCGGTTTGGCTGGTATCAGGGGTTTTAAGAAAGGGTCGTTTGTCAAAATGTGCCAGTGTTTTTTGAGAATGGTGGCTATGGAATTACTCCCTTTATTGAATGAAGTTATAAAATTGGTTTTAACCCGCTCACAGCTTGATTTTTCCTTGGTGTTTATAGGTTTCACTTTGATACATTCTTTTTGTGTCAGACTTCTGGCTTTTGACTCTGCACCTTTGATAAGACTTTTTGGAAAACCTTTTTCTTGGAATCTCTGGTTTAAAATCCCACATTCATGGTCAAAGGCTAATTCATCTGAGCAATTCTTCCTAATTCTTCGGTATTGTCCGAACGGAATATTTCTAAGCCATGGGGGATAGTGAGCGCTTTTAAAATCGAGATAGCTATTTACGTCAACCATTTTGAAGTGAGTCTTAGTTGTAAAAAGGCCGTTTTTCTTTCCAATCGTTAGATCTAGAAAATCAATGTTTGTGTCTGAAAAGTTATGAGTAAAAGAGAGGCCAAAAGTGTTATTATTTAAAACCTCTATAAAATCACTAGCAGTTTCAGCGTCACCCTTCCATATAAAAAACAGGTCATCAATAAAACGTCTATAAAACAGGATTCTATTTCTAAAAGCATGCTCACTGAGTATGAGGGCTTCCTCAAAGGCCCCCATATATAAGTTTGCATATGAGGGTGCAAATCGTGTCCCCATAGCACATCCTTTTATTTGTTTGTAAAATTTTCCATCTGAATTAAAAACATTGTGAGTTAGAATAAAATCTACACATTCCATAATAAAATTAATTTGTGTGTTTGGATACCGTAGGTCTGTTGCAAGGTAATCTAAGGTGACTTGTGCACCCTGTGTGTGTGGAATATTAGTGTATAATGAGGATACGTCCGCCGTGAGAAAATTGATATTGGATATGTCACAGGTTGACTGTAGTTGGAGGTTGAAGATGAATGTCTACGAAATGTGATAGGTTACTTGTCAAAAAGCCCTTCTTAACCCGCCGGGCCGACCAATAATCTCAGGAATAGGCTCTTTGACAAGTAACCTATCACATTTCGTAGACATTCATCTTCAACCTCTAGTTTCCAAATTACCTTCCTTTCTCAAGGATTCGACACACCTCATAAGAGATCTTTTCCAACTACGGTCAACCTGTGACATATCCAATATAAATTTTCTCACGGCGGACGTATCCTCATTATACACTAATATTCCACACACACAGGGTGCACAAGTCACCTTAGATTACCTTGCAACAGACCTACGGTATCCAAACACACAAATAAATTTTATTATGGAATGTGTAGATTTTATTCTAACTCACAATGTTTTTAATTCAGATGGAAAATTTTACAAACAAATAAAAGGATGTGCTATGGGGACACGATTTGCACCCTCATATGCAAACTTATATATGGGGGCCTTTGAGGAAGCCCTCATACTCAGTGAGCATGCTTTTAGAAATAGAATCCTGTTTTATAGACGTTTTATTGATGACCTGTTTTTTATATGGAAGGGTGACGCTGACACTGCTAGTGATTTTATAGAGGTTTTAAATAATAACACTTTTGGCCTCTCTTTTACTCATAACTTTTCAGACACAAACATTGATTTTCTAGATCTAACGATTGGAAAGAAAAACGGCCTTTTTACAACTAAGACTCACTTCAAAATGGTTGACGTAAATAGCTATCTCGATTTTAAAAGCGCTCACTATCCCCCATGGCTTAGAAATATTCCGTTCGGACAATACCGAAGAATTAGGAAGAATTGCTCAGATGATTTAGCCTTTGACCATGAATGTGGGATTTTAAACCAGAGATTCCAAGAAAAAGGTTTTCCAAAAAGTCTTATCAAAGGTGCAGAGTCAAAAGCCAGAAGTCTGACACAAAAAGAATGTATCAAAGTGAAACCTATAAACACCAAGGAAAAATCAAGCTGTGAGCGGGTTAAAACCAATTTTATAACTTCATTCAATAAAGGGAGTAATTCCATAGCCACCATTCTCAAAAAACACTGGCACATTTTGACAAACGACCCTTTCGAAAAACCCCTGATACCAGCCAAACCGAATATTACATACAGACGGGCGAAAACAATAAAGAATTTAATAGCCCCTAGCAAATTGCGCAATATCAAAACAATAAACCATAGCCTACTTTCAGATTTGAAAGGTTCCTTTAGATGTGGCCAAAACAGGTGCCTATGCTGTAACAATATTTCAAACAAATGCAGGGAATATCACTCCATAAAAACAGGAGAAAAAATCATGATAAAAGATTTTTTAAATTGCGGGAGCTCCTATGTTATTTATTTACTCCAGTGTACTTGTAACCTCCAATATGTGGGTCGGACCACACAAACCTTAAGGAACCGAATCAATAACCACAGGTTTAATGTCACGAAGCGATTTTTAAAACAAAGTGCATCCCGCCATTGTATGTATAAACACAATTGTAATTTTTCTGACATTAAGGTTACCCCAATCGAACAGATACCAGCGGACTTACCCGATAGATTCATTAGACTTAAGCAGAGGGAGAATTTTTTGATTTTTAAATTGGAAACCCTACATCCAAATGGTCTGAATGACCTTACGGAATCATCTTTAGAATAATAGTAAAAACAATAAAATAGAAAATAAAATATAGAAAATAAAATGATAAATATAAGTATCCTCAACTTTTTTACCCCTTGACGTTCTTGATGGTATTATTAATCAGGATATCCTTATCCATCAAGATTTACGGGCTGTAACCAATGTTCCCTTCCCCATATATAAGGTTCCCTTTAACATAAGGTCTTGTACTATATTCACATTTTCGGTCCTTTTATAATTGTATGTATTACTGATATATATAATCCAACTCTTACTGATATAAATCCAGTTTTTTATAACTTTTATGATGTCAGTTCCTTTTAAGCATTTCTTAAAAGGTCATCTATCTATTGTGATATGTATCCTATAGATCAGTTTTTATTCACATCCTCATTTAGAATGAGGTCTTTATTAATTTGTAATAACCAAATGTTCCTTTATTACGGTTCTTTGCCACTCACCCGTTCCGTTGCCGTGGTTCCCTTCTGACTTCTCACCGCCGAGATCCGCGTCCCCATGCGGTTCAACATGCGGTCCATTGAAAGTTTTTTGGTCCCCCACGGCCTCCGTAACTTTTGACTTTCGGTAACCAAGGACGCTTTGACTCAGCAGTTCATTAACAATAGTCAAAAACACAAAAAAACGTATACATAACTAATTATATGATTGTTTATTTATCTACAATCCTACACCCATACAGAAGTTAACACTTTGTTCATAAAAAATCTCTTGTGAAACCCCGTATCGACCTGTCATTTTAACACAAGCAGTGTATATATCTCTAAAACGTAAAATATCTATAAACATTTTGCTAATTCTGTTCTTTTATAGTGAATCACCATATGCGTATGTGTCTTTTAAATTCATAATACTGTTTCTTTATTTTGTTCTTTATGTGACCTTTGACCCATTGTGTCTGGCGGTCTTTTTTCCTTGCCCTGATGTATAAATAAGGCAGGAACCGCACAGTCTGTATTGGCCTGAGGAAGACGTCAGTTCGACGTCGAAACGCGTAGCCTGTTAACAATAAAACCCTATACACCTTATCCATCACGATGGTTGTGTATTATCTCTGATCAAGCAGCGCCGGTGGTCCCGATTTTCCTACCCTTAATCGTACTACAAACCGACAGCAAACTCCGTTTGGCTGTGATGTGGACCTGGCTGCAGCTTCCCAAGCTCTGTTGACACCTTTTGGTGTCCACCACCCGAGGTGAGCGTAATTGTCGCACCGCCCCCCTTTTTTCAATACTATATCAGATCCTGAATTGTCCTGTGTGGCGCCGTGTTCCTTTTTCTAATTTATTTAGATAAATTCCTTGAGGTGTGTAGTTTCCAAAACCATCTCACTTTTGGGGGATTTCCACTGTTTTGGTACCACAAGACCTCTTCAAACCTGACATGGTGCCTAAAATATATTCTAAAAAAAGGAGGCCCCAAAATCCACTAGGTGCTCCTTTGCTTCGGAGGCTTGTGTTTCAGTCCATTATCACACTAGAGCCACGTGTGGGATATTTCTAAAAACTGCAGAATCTGGGCAATAAATATTGAGTTGCATTTCTCGGGTAAAACCTTCTGTGTTACAGATTTTTTTTTATTACAAATGAATTTCAGCAAAAAAAATAAAATTTGTACATTTCACCTCTACTTTGCTTTTATTCCTGTGAAGCGCCTAATGGGTTAAGAAACTTTCTGATTGCTATTTTTAATACTTTGAGGGGTGCAGTTTTTAATATGGGGTGATTTATGGGGTCTATCTAGTACATAAGGCCCTCAAAGCCACTTCAGAACTGAACTGGTCCCTGTAAAAATAGCCTTTTTAAATTTTCTTGAAAATGTGAGAAATTGCTGCTAAAATTCTAAACGTTGTAACGTCCTAGAAAAATAAAATAATGTTCAAAAAACTATGCAAATATAAAGTAGACATATGGAATATATAAAATAGTAACTATTTTGTGTGGTATTACTATCTGTTTTACAAGCAGATACATTTAAAATGAGAAAAATCATAATTTTTGCAAATTTTCTCTAAATTTTGGTGTTTTTCACAAATAAGCAATGCATTTATTGACCAAATTTTTCCACTAACATAAAGTACAATATGTCACGAGAAAACAATCTCAGAATCGCTTGGATAGGCAAAAGCATTCCAGAGTTATTAACATATAAATTGACACATGTCAGATTTGAGAAAATGGGGCTGGTCATGAAGGTCAAAATGAGCTCGGTCTTGAAAGGGTTAAGGTGAGAGGCCAACGCAATAAGCTCCCCCCTCATATATGCTTTATGTGTCTCCCATAAAATGGGTCTGGAGACCTGTGGAGAGTCATTAAATTGGAAAAATTCCTCCAACTTAGAGGGCAGAGACGTACTATTGTCGTCCTGTGCTATGATCTTGTCATTTAGTCTCCAGAGCCACTCCCTTTGAGGGACACATCCCAACTCCAGAATAATACTAACCGGCGCGTGATCCGAGACTGTGAGACTCCCAAGCACAACAGCGCAATAGACACTATGCAGTAGACCATCATCCGAGAGACATCCAGCCCCAGCCACCCAAAAAGGGAAAAGGAGATACCATCCAAATATGAACACATGTAAAAAAAAGAAAATAAAAAGAAAAAAGAAAACACACAACTCCATGAGAAATTACGTAAGATCCTCCCTATTGTCCTGGAATAATGAGAAATAAAGACCCTAGACAAAGGCCCCAAAACTGACACCTGCCCAAGGGGGGGGGGGGAAACAAAGCCCACCATGAGACAGTAAACACTTCATCGAAACTAAAGGTGCTTGAGATTAGTTAGTACAATTAAACACCATTTTGAAAATAGGACTGTCAGGTCGTGCAAGATATACAAGGCATTAGTGTAGTGAGGACAAAACACACATGGGTCGTAGGAAATCATATCTGAAGGGGGGGGAAGGGATAGAGAAGAAAAGAAAAAGGAGGGGGGGATAGAAAGGGAGGGGGGAAGGGGAGGAGGAAGAGGGGGGGAGAATCTGGGAAAGGGAGGGGGAGAAGGAGAGGGAGAGGGGAGGGTAAGGGGGGGGGAAACAAAGGAGGGGAGGAGGGTGGGGAGAGAGGGGGGTGGAAGAGGGGGGAGAAAAAAGGGGAGGGGAGGGGGGGAATAAAGAAGGCAAAGAAAATGAGAAAAGGATAAAGATGGAAAGGGGAAAGAAAGAAGAAAGAGAGGAGAGGAAAAGGAGAAGAAAACAAAAAGAGAAACTAGGCATTTCCAGTGTGGCAACCTCACATACAAACAGTCATGACCCTCTGATCCAGCAGACAGTCCATCGTGTGACAGCAGCCCAAATAAAATAAAAAACTAGATACCGACTGCCGCTCCAAACTTGCCATGGACATTAGCCAACATACAGTTCCATCGAAACACTTCAGGGCTTATCCACAGCGGGTAGTCGGGTCTTCTTCTGTGGCGACTTGGAATACCCCACAGGTTGCCATGGGCGGCGTATTCGGGGCATTGAAAGATCCATTGCCACAGGCATCCAAGAGGGGACAGCAATAGGATCCAATTCCAACGGCTTCCACGCTCGCTCCAGATCTTCCGGCGTACGGATAGTTATCTGTCTCCCCGCTCTCATTGTCGCCAGGCCAAACGGAAAAAGCCATCTAATTGGTAGCTTGTTAGCCCTCAGAGCATCTGTAACAGGCTTCAAGATGCGACGCTTCGCCAGTGTGCTAGCTGCAAGATCCTGGTACACCGCTAGTTTAGTTCCTTCAAAATTTATCTCCGGAGCGTCCCTTGCGGCATTTAAAATGGCTGCTATATGTACATAGCTGAGAATACCACAAATGACATCTCGCGGAGGCTCCATGGCAGCAGGTTTAGGCCTCAACGCCCTGTGAACCCTCTCTATCATCAATGAAGCCATCTGGTCAGCCCCTATCAAGGAGGTGAAAATCTGCATCACAGTACCTGCCAAGGAATCGAAAGCAACAGATTCCGGAAGACCCCGTAGCCTGATATTCTTCTTCCTACTACTATTCTCCTGGTCCTCCAGATGTAAGTATAAGGCATTTAGGTGGTTGGTATGTTCTTTTGCGGTCGTATGCAGGGTAGCCTGTTGATCCATAACTGCAGCCTGTGTCTCCTCCAACGCCAGGACCCTGTGACCTATGTGGTGCAGATCGGTTTTTATTTCTTTGAGTTCACTCATCACTGGTGTGAGTGCCTGCATCAGGGTCTCCCTCAGGTAAGCCTTTGAGATAGGATCGGCATCCACCTCTCCTGCACACTCCGAAGGAGCATACGAGCTGTCTGAGTCCTCTGCTCTCTGATCCTCGTGTGCCAGATCCGGCGCCATCTTGGATCTCCTCGCCGGAGAAGCCCCTCTTCTCTTAAAGAATTTCTCCATCTCTAGCAGAGATTTAGGGTGTCTCGGGGTCCCCAGAGTGTCCTTGGTCTTATCCTTCCCTGTTTTCCCCATGTTTGAAGGCAAGTTGTCGGTGTTATCCACTAGTTTCGACGAGTGTGAGGTAGAGCTCCGGGATCACACTACCATCACTCAGCGCAGCAAGCTCCGCCCCCCCTAAACCTGCATTTTTATTCAGTCTCATCTTCTGACAGTTCTGCGGGTCTGTGATTATATACATGGAAAAGAAAATGTAGAATATCCATTGCTATAGGACCCTCTCCTCTCAGAAACTAAAAATGCATGGAATCATGGAATTCTGGATAGCACAGACAAAAACAAAGTTGTATGGTATGAAAAAAATAATAGTAAATAAAATATATATATATATATATATATATATATATATGTATATATATGGTATGCTATTCCAAATAATAAAAAAGCGCCCTGTGTCTCATAAAACTGTTATTACTATTCATAGGAGCTGCAGTACAGGGCAGGCATACTGAACACAGGAACTTGTGTCTCCAATTCTATCATTTATGAATAGCATTCAGCATAGACCACAGGATGTCTGAGCTCCTATATATGCAGGAGGAAAATTTTCTTAAGGCATCATGCACACATCCTTGTTCTTTTATACGGCCGCAAAACGGATCCGCAAAACATGGACCGCACACGGATGGCTTCCAAGTGTCAATCCGTTTTTTTTAACAGACCGTTGAATAGAATAGACTGATCTGTAAAAACAGACAGGAATAGGACCTGCTCTGAGTTTTGTGGTTCGGGCACACGGATCAGCAAAGAAAAACGGATATGTGCATGGCCCCATTCATATGAATGGGTCATTTTGCTATCAATTAAAAAAACGGATAGCACACTGAAGAAAATAACTGATGTGTGCATGAGCCCTAATAAGTATTCCATGAATATGTCCTACTAGATAAAACACTGTGTATTAACCCCTTTGGGACTGTGCCATTTTTTTTATTTTTCATTTTAGTTTTTTCACTCCCCGCTTTCCAAAAGCCATAACTTTGTTATTTCTCTGTCAATGTTTTGCTTCACCACATTCCGAGAGCCATAACTTTTTTTATTTTTTGGTCGATTGAGCGGTGTGAGGACTTGTTTTTTGCGGAACGAGATGTTTTTATCGGTACCATTTTTTGATACATACAAATTTTTATCACTTTTTATTAAGCTAAGTTGACCCAAAAAACTGCGATTTTTAACTGTTTTACATTTTTTATTTTTTACGACGTTCACTGTTTTACATTACTAAAATGGGGAAAAACTATTTTTTTAACTTTTAATATTTTTTTTTTTTACACTATTAAAAACTTTATTTCACACATTTCATTACTCCCCCTAGGGGACTTGAACCAGAGAACGTTCACTCTGCCTAAGTTAGGCAGGGCTTAACAGAGGCAGAGTGAAGGCAGTCCTTGGGGCCCTCATCAGACCCCTGGGCTGCCATGACAACCATCGGAAACCCCTGGGGGGCGCCGATGAGCTGTCAGAGTGGGCTGTCCCCCACTTTCTAATGTCTCAGATGTCACGATTGACCGCAGCATTTGAGTGGTTAAACGGCCAGGAACAGCGCGATCACTGTTCGTGGCCGTTAATCCCGTGTGTCAGCTGCAAATGGAGTGCGGTCAGCGCGCTCCAAACATCAACCCCTGCACCAGGACGTAATGAAACGTTGCGGTGCGCGAAAGGGTGTCCACAAGGCTATTTATTTATTTTTTTATGTTAACCTTTTAAGGCTAAGTTTTCACCTCACAGATTTGTCATGGATTTTAAACGTGGATTTTACACTTTGCAATGCAAAGGTTGAGATCCGCATCAAATATGCTACAAAATCTGCTACAAATCGGCGATCTGTGAACTCAGCCACAGGCTATGTTCACACATTACGATTTGTTGCACATTTTGGCGCAGCTTTTGATGCCTATTTTCTGATCTAATACCAGAAGTAGTTTCAAAAGGAATGGGAAAAATAATGGAAAAACTGATATTCTCCTTCCTCCTATATCCACTTTTTGCTTTGGCTCAAAAATCTGCATCAAGATCTGCACAAATATCTGCAGCAAATCAAGATGTGTGAACATGGCCTAATAGTTACAGTTTTAGAGCTCTATATAATACTGAATCTATCTACACTCAGTATCGAATACTGCATCTGTATGAATGTTCTAGTGTCCCTGTTTCCTAAAAGATGCGTAGCTTGTTGCTTAGCTGTGTGCTTTATTACCAGAGGCAGAATATATATATATATAGATTTATCCTAGCACTGTATTCATTAAACAACAAAAAGGAATGATTAAAGACACAGTATTGATGGACTATGATGCACTTCTAAATAAATATTACTCTCCTACTCTTTATGATGCGGTTCTGTACTGCAATGTACTTGATATTGTGTTGTGAACTGTAGAAGAAAATTTATTTTTCATTTTATGAGTCCTTAGAGATCATCTGAATAAACCCAGTGGTCCAATTGAAGACCAAAAGAATCATATTTAATAGCCCCAGTCACGCTATTTGTCATTACCATTCTCTGTTACTAAGGGAAACAAGGTCTCACAATATTGTATGTGTTGTGAATAGCAGTATAGGTCATATTCTCAAGAAGCTGTTTCACAAAAGAAATAAAAGCATTAACCCAGAGATATTTTCCAAAATAATAAAACTGGAAAAGAAAATAATTATGAAAAATAAATAAAATAGCAACATAAAATATGTAGTTTATATGCACCTTAATTACAATATATTACAAATAATTACAAAATGTTGGAAAAAATAAAAGAAATGAAACAAAAAAATATGTAAAAGAAATAAGTTGATCCGTGGGTCGTTTGCAAACAGGAACATTAAGGGCACGTTCAGACGTGGCTGAGTTTTTCCGCTGCAAATATTGGTACAGATTCGCCGCAATTACGCAATGAATCTGCACCAACATTTGCATATTTGACAGGTAATTCAGATGTTGCAGATATCACAGCGGACTTGCCACAGATTTCAGTTTTTGCATTGCAAAGGCTGAAATACGCAGTGAAATTCCGCTTCTTCAGTGCATGCTGCGGACTGAAAATTCCACAACACAGCCTATGGTCTGCAGCAAAGTTTTCCGCAACGTCCGAACTAAGTTTCCTAAAAATGTATAGAAACAAATGTAAAAACCGGACGCTGGAGAATTCCACTGCGGACTGTCCACAGCGGAATTCCACAGCAATTCCGCCACATCTGAACCTGCCGTTAGGGCACATTCAGACGTGGCGGAATGCTGTTGAATTCCGCTGCGGACAGTCCACAGTGGAATTCTGCAGCAGCCGTTTTTTACATTTCTTTCTATACATTTTTAGGAAACTTAGTTCAGACGTTGCAGAAAATAACTGAATTTAGGCTGTGGTGCAGAATTTCCCCTCCGCAGCATGCTCATTACATTGTGGAGAAGAAGCGGAATTTCACTGCGGATTTCAGCCTTTGCAATGCAAAAACTTAAATCTGTGGCAAGTCCGCTGCGATTTCTGCAACGTCTAAATTACCTGTCAAATATGCAAATGTTGCTGCAGATTCGTTGCGTAATTGCCCCGAATCTGCACCAACATTTGCAGCGGAAAAATTCTGCCACGTCTGAACATGGCCTTAAGCATTGCAGATATCACAGCGGACTTGCCACAGATTTCAGTTTTTGCATTGCAAAGGCTCAAATCCGCAGTGAAATTCCGCTTCTTCTCCGCAACATCATGAGCATCCTGCAAAGAGAAAATTCTGCCTAATTTCCGCAGTTATTTTCCGCAACGTCTGAACTAAGTTTCCTAAAAATGTATAGAAACAAATGTAAAAAACGGCTGCTGCAGAATTCCACTGAGGACTGTCCGCAGCGGAATTCAACAGCAATTCCGCCACGTCTGAATGTGCCCTAATATCAATTGTTGTCTTGCTGCAATATTTTTCTTTTTGCACATACTTATTGCAATTGTATGTGTGTTGGCCTTGTGGACTGCCAAGTTACTTGAATAGACAGTTGGGCAATACCTTGTATCTAGTACAGGCTGCACAGACTGGAATGGATTTTTTTTTTACTTTGCAAACATTTCAAACATTGGTTAATGAAAGTGAAGTGATAGATACTCATATAAAATATAATGGCTGCTCTAATGCATGGCATATAGCCACTGACATGTTTTTAGCCCAACATAGTGGGATCATGAAAGGTCAAAAAATAGTTTAATATAATGAAATAAATTAATAAAAACTAGAAGCATATGTAAATGCATTAAATTGGTTGTCTGATTTGAGAATATGGACATCATAGAGAGGCGTTTCCACGCTCTGAACCCCCTTTTATTAGTCATAATGGAGAGACTCTTCAAGGAACAACTCACATTCTGGAGGAGTCAGCATGACCAAAAATAATACATGGAAACCCATTGATTTGAATGAGTATCATGCAATACTACAATTATCCTGCAGGACAAAATATGCTGCTACCTGCAACTTCCCCTGACGATACCAGCTGATCACCAGAAGAGACAGTACCTTTAAAACTAAGTAGATAGCAATATATTAACGCTAGGTAGTAGCCAGGGCCGCACCGTCCATGAGGCGTTAATATATTGCTATGTACTTAGTGTTAAAGCTACTGTCTCTTTTGGAGAATCTTTTTCGCCGCTGTTTCTTCAACTGTGTTTTTATTGAAAGAAGATTTTTGATTTTTCCCATACAAAAATAGAAACATGTGATTAACAAGAGTACGGACAATATATAGCAGCAAATACAGAACAGTAATTAAAACCAGCAGGACATACAGAATCATCGCATAAGCATAGGATAGCCAGCATCCCATTACAGCGTAAGTGAGTTGTATTCAATATGTGGATAGCGGCAGCATATCAGGAGGCATTGAAACAAGAAAAAATTGACCTTAATCGTGGCTGTTGGGTTAGAATACAGTTCAGTTAGGGCAGACAGGAAGGGACCAGACAGACAAAAAGTCTCCAGGCAAGAGAACATGGAAGGCCATCCCAGGCGATCAAATGCCTTTTCGGCGTCACAGTTCAATAGTAAGGTGGGCTCCGCAAGTCTATTAGCGACTTCAATAAGGTCAATGGTTCTTCGGGTATTGTCCCCTCCGTGCTGGAATGGGACAAATCCCACTTGATCTTTGTGGATAATGGATGGTAGCCAAACGTTGAGGTGTGCAGCTAGAATTTTGGTGAAGAGTTTGAGGTCAGCGTTCAATAACGTGACGGTCTATAATTTTTGCAGTCCGTCTTGTCCCTTCCCGATTTAGGGATTAAAGTAATGTAGGAATGTAGCATAGTTGTAACGTCTATGGCCGTGGTCTGTCGTTCTAACTTACCCCTTGATGACCGCAGCCATGGACGTCCTGCTGCTGTGCTGCATCGTCCCCCTGTGAGGCGCCGGCACTCACTTCCGGGTATCGAGCCTGTCTCCCGTATGAAAATCATCATCATCAATTCATGAACTCCTGGACTATAAGAGGGTCACCGACCTTCTTATCCTCGCCTGAGCGTTGTTGTTGTTTCCCTTAGTCTGTCTTGCGAATGGTCTCCTAAGTGTCTTCCAGCTTCACAGTGTTTCCCGTTCCTGTATCCTGTTTCCCGTGCTATCTGTACCATCCTGGTCTACTGCCGTGCTGAGCTCTTGTCGTGTTGTGCTGTATCTCCACGTCTGTTCTACTACTCCACGCCTGACGTCGACCTGCCGCCTGGTCCCAGCCGAGCCTGCCTGGCTACTGTCTACACTGCCTTATCTACCCTTTTCTGGACTATAGACTCTGTACCATACCTGTTTGGCCAGCTGCCATCCCGCTACGCGGCATGGCCCAGTGGGTCCACACCCCGCCCCGTGACAATAGTAGAGGGGATAGGGTCTCCAGACATGAAGAAGTTAAAAAGAGGTAGTAAGCGAAGCAACAATTCAGGGCTAAATACTTTATAGTAAAGATAAGTCAGTCCGTCAGGGCCTGGAGATTTCCCATTGGGTAGGTCTTTGATGGTACAGTCAGGTTAAGGGTGGAATCTTTTTTAAGACGAGAGGACAAAGCAATACAGTGTCCCCTCATGACTGCCTTATGTGCCTCCCAAAGGGTTGATTCCACCGAGACAGATCCTACATTTAGGTCAAAGAATTGCCATAGATGTGAGCAGGGTTCGTCCCTAGTCTGCAGCCTCTTAAGGAGAGTCTAGTTAAGTCTCCAATGGCACACTCTAGTGTGGACTTGCGAGGTCCTGAGGGATACAGTGACTGAGGAATGATCCGACCATGTCACAGAACCCATACGGACATCTATCATCATACACAAAAGCGGGGTGTTTCCAAACAAATTATCTATGCACGTATGGGTTTCATGCACCGGAGAGAAAAAGGAATAGCACTTATCAGTGGGAATAATTGATTCGCCAAAGGTCATATAAAGAGAACCTACGTATACGTTTTCGAAAGTCTGAAGAAAGTCAGGATTGATTAGGGTGGGGGGACTTACCTGCCAGGGAAAATCAGTCTACATGGTCAGAGAATATTACATTGAAGTCACCCCCAAGTAGAAGACCTGCAGAGGGAAGGTTAGCTAACTTATTGAGTATTCTAGAAATGAAGCGGATTTGGAATTTGTTAGGTGCGTATAAATTGCATAGGATGATCGGGGAGCCCCGAAGTGTTTCTTGGAGGAGGTAATTTGTAGAGGGCACGTAGCGGACAATAAAATGTCAGTGCCTGCCTTTTTGCGGGCATTGGTAGCAATGCTGTCGAGTAGTATCTTCTGGCAAAATTAAACAACCCTGCAGAGTCAAAGTGGGTCTCCTGAAAGAAAGCCACATCAGCCTTCAGAGCCTTGAGTTCATTCAGTGCCAGACGCCTCTTCACGTTGGAGTTAAGGTCTCTGGCATTCAATGTAACACAGTTTAACATGGTGAAAATGTGTGCAAGGAAGGAATGGAAAGAATGTACTCATCCCAGAAACACTCCACAAGCAGCAAGGAAAACCAGTTTCAGCGAGGGATGAAGTAGATCTTCGGTGTGTGGTCAAGAAGTATGACGGGAGAACCAATGTTCAAGGGATGGTGAAGAGGGATAGGGTAGAGACAGGACCAACACAAGACAACACAATACAGTTACACACACAAAGAAGACGATAAATGCACTCATCACGTAGACCAGGTGACTCTACCTGGATGAGAAAAAAGGAAAGAAAATAAAGATCTTATAATATAGGCGCAGGAGCACCAGAGATCAAAAGATTCAGTACTCCTCCAGTTGTGGAGGGAAAAATAGAAGAAAATTCCTCTGTTGAGGGGGGTGCCAAAATATAAGATCACAGTCAAACAATTGCAAAGTGAAAAGGAAAAAGTAAACCTTAGCAACAAAGACCTCAACCTGTAAAAGAAGATATATAAACTTTACAGGGCATAAAATGCAATGAAGTTTATTCAATAAGTCCTCTTGAAGGAAAGTAAGAGTGGTAGCCAGTATGCAGCCCCATGTGTAGTAGAAGGTGGTAGAACAGCCGATTCATTCTTCAAGGCAGGAGGGTCAGCGTTTGGGAGACATTCTAGGTGATGTTCCAGATGACCCCACAGAGGGGGGACGTCGTCGTTTGCTCTGGCCTGATACCCATTCAGGTGGAGTAGGTGGTGATGGAGAAGCAATCTCACAATCAGAGATATCCGGGACTGGAATATCAAGATCAGCACAAAAGGCATTAACCATTTCTCCTAGCAGTTAGAGCAAATGGGAAGTCCCAGCGATATAAAATTTGGGAGTTCCGCAACAAAGTGAGGAGTGCACACAGATGTCTGCGTCTGTTCAATGCAATCCAGGACAAATCAGGATACAGCTGTAGTCCTGAGTTCGGCCTGTGAATCCGACCATTGCAGTGGGGCCAGTAATGGAGGAGGCAGTTCATGGGAAGGAGAACCAGGGCATAGTGATATGTCCCCCTCAGGATCATTCGGGCGCGGCCGTAATGGCAGTTGTAATGACGGCTGCGAGCCAGGCAAGAGAGGATGGGCTGACAGAAGAGGGGGCGAAGTAGCGGAGTGTACCTGCTCTCCTATGTCATCTCCCGGCGGACAGATGGTTGCTGCTCCCGCAGAGAGAGCAGTTGCGTGAGCCCTGGCTCTTGTAGCAGTGCGTCGGGAGGATTCATCCCCAGAGAGAGAGGAGGTGGCTGCTGTTGGAGACAAGTGAGACATGGACTCAATCGCTGTCCGCGCTGCTGGTGTGGAAAGTAAGTCACGTGGCAGGGAGAAATGGCGGATGGGCACTTCCGAGCGGGAAGACATTGGTGCCGGAGTGCGGAACGCTCGTTGCGGCAGTACATGTCTCCGTAGAAGGAAACCCACCACGAGATGCAGCGGGTTGCGAGGGAGGTTTCTGCCCACTTTATTCCCCCATGGGAACCGTAGGAGGACGGCTATGCCCAAGTGTAGAGAGGTCAAGGTGAAGAGCTGAGGTCTCAGGTATCCATGTGTTTGGTCATCCGGCCACACCCCCCCTAGAGCACATTTTTAAATGGAAAATGGAAATTGCATCTTGGCAAATGTTGTTTACGTGCATTTAAAGGCTACAATTACCAATAATATTCTAGAAAAGAATTAGTCCCAAAGGTATTTTTTAAATGATATTCAACAGATCAATGTAAATAGCCGAGCAGAATCAAAACATCATACAGAGGATGCACAATGAATTACAATGTTGAAACAAGAAGGCTAGGGTTTCACAGCAACACAGAGTTGACCGCGATTTGCTGTAAGATCGTGACTTGTGTGTCACTTCAATATTCTTCTATAGGGAAAAGAAGTATTGCATTCGATTTTTAAAAGGTATTTTGCAACTTTCCTTCTATTGGGAAAACATTAAAGTCATCAGCAGGCCTCAAGGATGCAATAATTAAATCTGCTGAAATTAAATAGCATGTGATTGTTAGATTGTTTGCAACGTAACTTGGCTTTACAATAGTGTATTCTATCAGTAGAAGAAAGCTGCACACCTGAGTCTGAAAAAAAAAGTGTAACCACACTAGCTTGGGAAAGGAGTGAAACCAAGTATATCCATATGGAAGGGGAGGTAGTCACCTATGAATCAAAGCGTGAGGTTGTATTGTAGGTTGGGAATATTTTTAAATAAAATCCATGAGCTGCTGCCAAGTATCTGTTCGCACATCTTCTATTTTTTTTTATAAACCATAGTTCTATTACTCAGCTCTATAACTGTATCAGTAGCCTAAATATTTTATAAAGTAGATCTCATAAATACTCATATTGATGCAATAGATTTCTATCAGTTGGAGCAGATCAGTTATAACATAGACATAATGATAAATGGTAATGATTGTCATTAGTAGTTCGATCTTTAATTATGATTGTTACATCTATGACCAGCTTGAGACCTCATTCACATTTCCACATTACTGCTCCATTTTATACGTAGCTTTAATAGGACAGTCATAGAAGTATATGGGGCCTTTGCTGTACCTCTGTATGGCTCCAATTCCATACAAAGCTATACAGAGGTTTTTGTTGTATCAGTTTCCATAAGAATCCGACTGTGTTCTCCATCAGATACCGTATCATGAAGTTATTCTCCTGTTCCAGGACATGCAATAAAATACTGCAGACTGACAAACAATCTTTGTCCCCCTTAGGGGGGATTTACATGAGCGTGTGCGTTTTGCGCAGCAAAAAACGCGGCGTTTTGCGTGCGCAAAAGGCACTTAACAGCTCCGTGTGTCATCAGATAGGATGTGCGGCTGATTTTCGCGCAGCCGCCATCATTATGACACTCCGTTTGGATGTTTGTAAACAGAAAAGCACGTGGTGCTTTTCTGTTTGCAAACATACTTTTTACTGCTGTTGCACGAATCACGCGCGTCCCACGGAAGTGCTTCCGTGTGGTGCGCGTGATTTTGATGCGTGAAAAACGCAGAAATATAGGACCTGTCGTGAGTTTTACGCAGCGGACTCACACTGCGCAAAAATCATGGACCGTCTGCACGGCCCCATAGACTAACATAGGTCCCTGCGAGGCGCGTGAAAATCACGCGCGTTGCACGGACGTATATCACGCTCGTGTAAATCCGCCCTTATGGTGTGAGGGATTTCACTTGTGGCCTCAACAGTGTTTCATTAAAACAACGAATGGGATCTTTACAATACAGTTTCTATTCTATTCTGAGTCTACCGATCCTCACTGAGAAAGCTGCAGAATATAGGTTTCAAAAGTGTAATTTAGCCTTATGCCTGACTTGCGTGAGTGGATTATATACATCCCCTACCCTGTATACTACCTGCTCATCAGATTTCCCCCTATGGTGGGCTCTGTGGACCTTTTTGCTTTTTGATACTACCCTAGAGGCATTATTTGTAGGGGAGAATAGGTCCATACTAACCGCACCTGACAGAACATTGTACAGCAGCACACAGAGTCTCTTATGGCTCCATAGTACTTGATTGTACAAGACATTGCGTGCCACCGTAAGGGTATGTGCACACGGTAGCAGGCTTTTACGTCTGAAATGACAGACTGTTTTCAGGAGAAAACAGCTGCCTCGTTTTAGACGTAAAAGCAGCTCCTCGCATTTTGCGAGGCTTCTCTGACAGCCGTAAATTTTGAGCTGCTCTTCATTGAGTTCAATAAAGAACGGCTCAAATTACGTCTGAAAGAAGTGTCCTGCACTTCTTTTGACGAGGCTGTATTTTTACGCGTCGTCGTTTGACAGCTGTCAAACGACGACGCGTAAATGACAGGTTGTCTGCACAGTACGTCGGCAAACCCATTCAAATGAATGGGCAGATGTTTGCCGACGTATTGTAGCCCTATTTTCAGACGTAAAACGAGGCATAATACGCCTCGTTTACGTCTGAAAATAGGTCGTGTGAACCCAGCCTAAAGGCTTCATGCCATGTGCATGAGGCCTAATCTTGGGTTTGGCAATTTACATTAGAATCCGACTGAAAATTTTAGATTACCACAAAACCTCAGAATCACCACACACAAAATAATGACATAATGAATGAAAAAAAAAAAAGTTCTGCTCTGTTAATTCCAGAAAAGAAAAATCTGGCAATGGAAATATAAAAGATTTATATAAAAGATGCACCGTAATGTATCTTATATTGAAAATATAATGTTGGTTGTTATTTCATTTTTAGGAAGATGTCTCCTTTGAATGATCACAAACAAATAATAGACAGAATGTCTGGAAATCAATTGTTTCCTTATTTTTCTTGAGATTTTTGACACATGTCAGCATTTTCTGAAATCCACTAACTCAATAAGAACAAGACTGTGTTGCTTTATACCTACAAAAACATCATAAATAATTCATGGGATTCGTCTCAATAAAAGCAATGTAATGAAATACTTTCCCCATAGAAATAAAGTGAAAGAGGTGCAGTCAAAATAATGCTACAGATATATACATCTAAAACTTAGAGCAAGCAAAAGAAATGTTCCCTTCACAACATAAGTCATGATCGGCCATATGGTCTGCTCCCACACTTCAATCTGAGAGGGGCCTTTACTTTGCAGACTGCACATGGCCGCTACCCGTGACATCAATCAGCGAGTGCAGAAGCACCTCGATCAGAGATTTAGTTAAAGATTGGGCTGGGTTTACACGCTACTTTTTAAAATTGTTTTTAATCAAATATTATTGTTTTGGAAATGAATCTTTTAAAAACGTTTAAATTTAGGCAATTTCTGCCTGTGAACAGGAGTACTTTGTTAGTCATTAGTATAGGCATACATGACCTTCAAATGTCAAAGTACAATCCATGTTACTTTAGTTATTACAGAATTTTTAGAGATAACCTTATTTGTGGAAGAGTTTGTTTCCTCTACACACATTGGTAGAAACTTTCCTTCAATATTAAGACAATCTGTGCCCCATAGGCAGACTATAGACTGCTGTAAATGACAACTGGCAATTTTTATATAGGCTTCAGGGCTAATATAAATTAATTCTCTCAATCAGTTCCTCTACACGTTTCTTTTGGTAAAAAGTATATTAGCAAACTGCAAATAATTTATTGCACTAAGGCTAAGTCCACACTACCTGTAATGACGGGGTAGGGAGACAGACAGGTGAGCCCTAATCTACCCGCCACTCAGTCCCTGCCTACTTGCACGGCCCGTCCTAGGCGACGGCGTACAACTGGGCGACGGTCCCTATGCTCAATATGTGCACGACAGACAAGGGTACACAGAAGCTAAGGGAAATGGGGCAGTTGCCCAAGGCAACACCGTAAGCAACAGGCATAGAGAACGAGCCGAGTCAAAACAGGAGTGAACGAGGTACCAAACGCAGAGCAGGAGCATAGTCAGTAAAGCCAGGGTCAAAATGAAGCAAGGTCAACAATAATAGCAGGAGCAGCAGAGCCAGGAAACAGGATAGAATCACAGGCAAAGATAAGCAGGAAATGAAGGTATAAATAGACGGAGGGCGGGAGCTAGCACCGTCTGGCCAGGCTGTGATAGGTTCTCCCACTCCTGAGCCTACCAGCCTGAGTGGTAGAAGATCGAGTCACTCTATCAGACCTAGGAGCAGATGCAGACTGATTAACCACGGGCATCGACACAGAAGCTGTGTCTGGCAGATCCTTTACACTACCGTTACTATTAGTTTACCTCTGGAAGGTCAGAAGAAGAGAGGATTGATACATTAAATGGAAAGCAACGGTTCCGTTACAATGGCCTATCTTCAGGATAGGCCATCAATAGCTGATAAGTCGGGGTCCAACTACCGGGATCCCCGCCAATCAGCTGTTTTGAAGGGGGTGCAATACCATTGATTCCAATGGTATTTTTTTTTGTTTCAGTTTGTGTCCGTTCCGCTAGGTTTGCATTTTTATTTTTTTTAACGAAAAGAAGAGCACAGCAATCTACGCTATTCTTTCCGGCAGAAAAATGGAAACCTAGTGGAATGGAGGCAAACTGAAACCAACTGAAAGAAAAAAATACCATTGAAATCAACGGTATTGCAAACGGAAATGATACTTTCCGTTTGTCTTTCCACTCATCTGTTCCTCTGAAATCAATGGGAGGCATTTTCGACCGTTTTTTGACGAGTTTTGCGGCGCGGTTTCCGCGTCAAAAAACTTGTCCAAAAACTCTGTTTGAACCCAGCCTAAGCTTTTTTTCTGCTCAGTATTTACGCAGCGCGTGGATGAGATTTGTTTTATCTCATCCACTTTGCTGCTACTGTTTTTGCTGCGGATTTTACACAAAAAATTCCGTTGCTGAAAAATCGCAGTATTTACGCAACGTGTGAACTGACCCTTACTGTAGGAGCCCTATAGCGATGGTCACAGCCCTCTGCAGTCTCTATAGAATGGGGGAATCGCTGATGCCTGCTGATCCTACCTGCAATGTCTCAGTACTAGGTCCTGATTGCTGGGCGGGATCTCTGTTCTGCTTGGTCGAAGCAGCTGCTTTCTTTCATGTTCCGCGGGCCTCCGGTCTTTCTGCTGCTTCTGCAGCAGCCTCATTTTACTTGTTTTACAGAGGTAGTAAAGTGCGACCCCTATAGCTACACCACTGTGTGTGTGTATATATATATATTTAAAAATAGAAAAATGTGCTTTATTCCATCAGTCAAAACAGCAACGTTTCAGCTCTACCATAGAGCCTTTCTCAAGCTTGAGAAAAGCTCTATGGTAGAGCTGAAACTTTGCTGTTTTGACTCATGGAATAAGTACATTTTTCTATTTTTGCTGCATCTCTGGAGTGCTGCCTGTTTCTTTTAATGTTGAGGATTATGGCTAAAAGTTAATGAAAACCCGCAATTTTGTGTCTCAAAAAATGTGAATATTATATAAGCTCAATTTAAAAAATGATTTTAATACCGAAATGTAAGTCCTACTAAAAGTATATCCAGTATATGCCCTCAATACTTGGTCGGGGCTATTTTTACATGAATTACTGCATCAATGCAGCGTGGCATGGAGGCGATCAGCCTGTGGCACTGCTGAGGTGTTATGGAAGCCCCGGCCTTCAGCTTATCTGAATTGTGCTTGATTGCCCAGCAAACTCGTCTGACCTAAACCCCATAGAGAATCTGTGGGGTATTGTCAAGATGAAGATGAGAGACACCAGACTCAACAATGCAGACGAGCTGAAGGCCACTATCAAAGCAACCTGGGCTTCCATAACACCTCAGCAGTGCCACAGGCTGATAGACTCCATGCCACGATGCATTGATGCAGTAATTCATGCAAAAGGAGCCCAGATCAAGTATTGAGTGCATATACTGTACATACATTTCAGTAGGCCTAAATTTCGGTATTAAAAAAATCATTTTTGAAATTGTGCTTGTATAATAAAAACATTTTCTGAGACACAAAATTTTGGGTTTTCATTAACTGTTAGCCATAAACTTCAACATTAAAATAAAAAAACGCTGGAAATAGATCACTCTGTGTGTAATGAAGCTATATATTATATGTTTCAGTTTTTGAATTGAATTACTGAAATAAATTAACTTTTGATGATATTCTAATTCATTGAGAAGGACTAGTATATATATATATATATATATATATATATATATATACACATATAGTACTGTGCAGAAGTTTTAGAGAGGTGTGCACCAAAAATGCTGCGGAATAAGAGTACTTTCAAAAACAGAAGTGTTAATAGTTGTTTTCCTTTTTTATCAACTAGAGAAATGCAAAGTGAATGAACAGAAGAGAAATCTAAATTAAATTAATATTTGGTGTGACCACCCTTTTCCTTCAAAACAGCATCAATTCTTTTAGGTACACTTGCACGCAGTTTTTGAAGGAACTCAACAGGGAGGTTGTTGCAAACATCTTGGATAACTAACCGCATATCTTCTATGGATGTAGGCTTCCTCAAATCCTTCTATCTCTTCATGTAATCCCAGACAGACTTGATGATGTTGAGATCATGGCTCTGTGGGAGCAATACATATCATCACTTCCAGGGCTCCTTGTTCTTCTTTACGCAGAAGATAGTTCTTAATGACATTGGCTGTATGTTTGGGGTCATTGCCCTGATGCAGATTAAATTTGAAGCTAATCAGATGCCTCCCTGATGGTATTTCATGATGGATAAGTATCTGACTGTATTTCTCAGCATTGAGAACACCAATATTCCTGACCGAATTCCCAACTCCATTTGCTAAAATGCAGCCCCAAACTTGCAAGTAATTTCTACGAATCTTCACTGTTGCCTGCAGACACTCATTATTGTACTGCTCTCCAGCCCTTCAGTGAACAAACTGCCTTCTGTTACAGCCAAATATTTAACATTTTGACTCATCAGTCCAGAGCACCGGCTGCCATTTTTCTTCACCCCAGTTTCTATGTTTTCGTGCATAGTTGAGTCGTTTGTCCTTGTTTCCATGTCAAAAGTATGGCTTTTTGGCTGCAATACTTCCATGAAGACCACTTCTTGCCAGACTTTTCTGAACCGTACATGGGTGTACCTGGGTCCCACTGGTTTCTGCCAGTTCTGAGCTGATGGCACTGCTGGAAGGAAAGTAAGCATGATTTGTCTTTGATCTGCTGCACTAAGTTTCCTTGGCCGACCACTGCGTCTACGGTCCTCAATATTGCCCGCTTCTTTGTGCTTCTTCAAAAGAGCTTGAACAGCACATCTTAAAACCACAGTTTGCTTTGAAATCTTTGCCTGGGAAAGATCTTGCTAATGAAGTATAACTACCTCGTGTCTTGTTGCTGTGCTCAGTCTTGCCATAGTGGACCTGTAACTGTCTTTCACAACCTCACCTTTGTAGCAGAGTTTGGGTGTCCCTCACCCAGTTTTAAGCCTCCTATACAGCGGTTTCTGTTACAGTTAATGAGTGTGCTTCAGCCTACATATGGAAATGATGATCACTATCACCTGTTTGGTATAATTGGTTAATCATACACCTGACTATAATCTTACAAAATCCATGACTTTGTGCAAGTGTGCTTAGAATGATTGATGCTGTTTTGAAGGCAAAGGGTGGTCACGCCAAATATTGATTTGATTTACATTTATCTTTTGTTCAATCACTTTGTATTTTGTTAATTGATAAAAATAAAACTATTAACACTTCTATATTTTTTAAAGCATTCTTACTTTGCTGAATTTTTACACAACTGCCTAAAACTTTTGCAAAGTACTGTATATGGAGGCTTTATTTTATGTTTAAAAAGTCTGACACAAAGTAAGTTCTGATTAGATTGAGAAGTGTTCATGTGGACTGGAAGCCGCTGCCGGACAGTAAGATGACGACTTCCGGCCACGGCTTCCGGCCATATGTTCAAGGAAGCGAAGGCGCAAGGAATAGGAGTGGAGGCGGTGGCGGCGGCAGGAGAAGGTAATTTATGTTCATGTATGTGATGTGTGTATTATGTTTGTGCATGTTCGTGTTATACTGTCGTCTGAGCACTGTATCTAATCCTCCTACACTGTGCAGTAGCTCAGAAAATGGCAGCACACAGTGTAGGAGGTTTGAAGATTCAAACCCCTCCTTCTCCTGGCACTAGCCAGAAGAAGGGACTGGGGATTGTGTGAGGACACTAGAGAGAGTGTGTCTATCCCAAATTTGCAGCATAAAGCAATGAGGTTGCTTTACCACATTGACCCTGCTGCAATTTTGGGAACTGCTCCCCATGGAAATGTTATAAATTAGAACCTAATTTAAAATATTTACTGACTTGTGAAAAAATGAAAAAAAAATTAAAACAACGCGTAATCACTTAAATAATAATTGTTTAACTAAAAAAAATATATATATATATTTCTAGCGAATCCCTTTAACTTGATTCTGATAACTTACTGCAGCGTGATATCACACAACAAAAGCCATTGAAAAGTAATTGAAAAAGTCAAGATAAGAGATCTAGCCATTGTTTATTTAATGCGTTAAAAGTCAAGGTAAAGACGGCTACATCTGTAAGTGTGTTTGGAAATAATCATGGATTATTGAAATTAGCCACTCAAAAAAACAAAACAATCTCTTCAAGTTTTAGTATGATGATAATAATAATAGGAAGGTTTGCCCATGTCAAGGAATCTATTATGTAATTATGATTATTATACTGTTTACTGGTAAACAGGGTTTTGCAAACTGAAAATACCTATATGTGTCTGAATGCTCACCAGATGATGTCACCATAACTCAGAAGCAATTATTTTTCATAATCATTATTTTGCCAAGCTCTGTACATTACTTTTGTTTTGATTCTTCCAGGGCTTGCTGTGAGATTAACATTTAAAGGACTACAGTTCCCATGATTCCTCTCATCTCTCACAGATAATGCTTAAATATACAGCAGTCTACATGCATCCCTAATAGAAGGTATAAGGTAGTGCTGTAATTATTCACTGTCTATCTCATGCCCAGCATGTGAAACTTGATCACTCCATAGACAGGAATGGAGGAAACCAGGGTTATTGGAAATAAGATAAACAAGTGTTCAGTGTACCGTACATTACATAAGCAGGAGATAAACACCAGGAGCAATGTCATGTGACTGCATGTGAGCCTGGCTTACAGAGGCTTTTCAGCTACAGACAGTACATTAGTAAGTGACTAATCTTACTGCAATTGAACCACTATTTAATGTTGACTGTTAGTGTCTTATTGTAAATTGCCCTAACACAATATATAAACAGTTCTCTGGTAAGCGCCGTGAAATTTTAGTGCATTCTCTGACATCCTACAATACATTATGTATAAACCGTGAGCTGCCTTGATTATCTCAAAAACAGAAGCTGTTTAACATACAGGAGGTTCTGGCCTCCTCATCACAAAGTTTGTTCTATCATTCATCTCTTGCAAGGTTGTGCCCCCATGTTCTTATTTAATTCCGCACACATACTGAGATGATGACAACCTTGTGCAAGCAGATGATACTATATTTATTGAATAAGTCTCGCCTCCGCAGATTACTATCTACAGCACGCCAGTAATAAACAGCAAGCCTGCTATGTCAACATTGTAAGGGTTTTGTTGTTATGTTACAAATACAATGACACTATACATTGCCTCCATACAGTGCTGTATTAGGCAGGAATTTCTCTGTAATACAGTATCAGAATAAACATGACACAAATTTTCGCATTTTGAGTTCCGTATGAAATCGGAGGCATACAGTGGTACTGTAGAGCTTTATATTATGGCTCCATACAAATGTGGGGTTGTACAGAGCCATAATACCACTGTGTGCATAAACCCTGACGAAGGGAGTGCAAGAGTCTTCTGTAATTGTAACATAAAAGGAAAAAGAAAAAGGAGAAGAATACTAAGACATACTGGGGGAAATTCATCAACTTTTAAAAGGGGTGTGGCTTACCAAAAGCAGGTGGAACACATTTTCCTATAATATACGCCAGAAAACTGGCATAAATTACAGCAGAAATCTAAATTTCACTCTGTTATGCATAACAAGTTAGAGTCCCATGCCGGGCCATTAACACCCCCTCCCGATCAGATGACCTCCCCCCTTTCCCATCCTCATTGGACATTTAAAAAAAAGTATATTCACCTCACTGCTCTTCTTCTTCCCTAAGTGCTGATAAGGGCTGTGTCACATATAAGGCCCCGATGCTGTTCAGCGTCAGGACCTTGTACAATTTGCCATTCTGAGGGAGCATGAGGGGATGGTTGGGGAGAAGCAAAGAGGCGTGGTGAGGTGAGTACACTTATGTTTTATTTTATGTCCGATGGGAGAGGAATGAATTGCGCACGGCCGCAGTCGTTTCTCTACAATTGTGGAATACGGCCACCTGAAAGATGCAACACTTATTAAGAGGTGTTTGCTTCTTAATAAATGTGTCGCATCTTACTCCAATGAATTGTTTAATATGAAATGCCAATCTTAATAAATTTCCCCCACTGTTGAAGGTAATGTTTTTTATTTAAAAAAAAAATGTGCTGGCATTGATGTGACATCACATGGGGGAGATTTATGACGTTTATGAGACAGAGAAAAAGGCCCAGATTGAGCCCAATTTATCAAAGTGGCAGAACGCATGTTAGGCCCATTTCTCTTCCATGTGCCACCTCATGGCTGCCGTATATTTAAACTTGAATAAATTTGCCGCATTACACGACTCTTTTTAGGTACATCCCTTTTTAAAAACACTTTTGACAGTTGTGGAGGTAGGTATAAAAAGTGTCTAAAACAAATAATAAATGTGGCACGCGCCATTATGGCGGCAATTTGCAATAGGATTCTGGCACCTTTTACTTAGTAAGTCTCCCCATTTTGACACCGTAATGGCTGTCATTAAAGGTTGTCCACCAGCATGGACTTCCAATGTAGGAGGACAAAATAACAAGAAATACTGAACAGAATATTAAAAGATTCTCTAGGGCCCTACATATCCAGGAGGAAATACTCTGTAAGCATATGTATGAACCCTTTTTCCATCTCATAGAATAACAATACAACCTCTATACTGCAAGGGTAGAACATACAGAACAAATGTGTCCCCTGGTAGTCAATCATTTGTAAATCTATTATGGGCTGTCATTGAATAGAAAGCCATCTACTTGTGAATATTGGAACGTACTCTGACCCATAGAAGCAATTTGTCTTCTCGCTATGATTTGCCTTTAGTTGAATGCATAAACAATGCATTGATTTTCTTCAATGTAATTTTCTTCACAGCCTTGCTCAAAACAGATAACTGCTTTTTTCGTGCTCCTTTTGCATGACGAGAATATTATAATATTACATGTGAAATAATGATTTATCTGTAAATCTCAGCACTGAGAGGGTTAGTATGCTTGCATGCCTGTATTATGGTGTAGTCAGTTTAAAATGCAGAAGGGGAGATTCAGCTGTGGGATTTGAACAGATTAATTTGCCCATGCAGCAACTAAGCAGCTGTTCAGTAGAATCTCAAAGATTTGTCTTCAGAATTTATTCAATGATTCAAGGCTATGGTCTAGCTACAATATGATGCATGTGCGACAAACGACATAGAGCGTATTCAGTAAATAGTACGAGATAATTTGTCATACAGTGGCATGTTAGCACTTTCGACGTTTACGCTAATAGATTCCGAGATTAAAGAGAATTAATTTATTAACATTTAATTGATAAAAGGCCAAGGCATTTGTTTTATAATGTATGTTAACATCTAATATCGTTACCAGGGTTATGAAGTACGTGTTATGCACCAGCAATGATTTATGCATACAAGATCCCTCAAACGTTTATGCTTGGTTGACTTTCAAATAACCTTTAGGAGTATAAGTATTGACAAATATATGCCTTGGACCGCACAATGTTAGATTCAATGCATTATTTATTGACTTATGTATGTTTAGCTTTCCCAGTTGTAAGAATTCAAAGACAAATAAGTACTGAGTGATGGATGGAAAAATCAACCGGTTTAGTCATGTACAGAGGCCACAGACCCAGCCAGTAGATGCAAATGGATTAGAAGTGGATGTTAATATAAAGAGTATATAAATATACTAAATACTAAATCCTAAAGTGATAACATTACAGACATTATTTGTCCTGAAAACATATCGTGTGAAACGTCTATGGCCGAGGGCCGTCATTCAGACTTACCCTCTGACGGCCCCGGCCATGGACATCTGTGATCTCGGCGACATTTCCCTCCAGGGAAACGCCGGCACTCACTTCTGGGTTCTGGGACTGTTTCCCGCACGGCGCGCGCGCCCGCGCGTGCACAGCCTTAAAGGGCCAGTATACGTCCAGCTGTCATTATTCAATATTTAGCCCAGAATGCTGCTGGACTATAAAAAGGGCTCTGCCCACTTGATCCTTGCCTGAGCATTGTTGTATACCTAAAGTTTGTCTTGCAAATTGTCTCCCAGTGTTTTCCAGTTCCCAGTGTTACCCGTTCCTGCTGCCTTTACCCTGTATCCCGTGCTATCGTATTTACAGTGAGAGTCAAGTCGTGTCTTCCGCTGCATCTACTGTGCCATCTACCGTGAGAGTCAAGTCGTGTCTTCCGCTGCATCTACTGTGGCATCTACCGTGAGAGTCAAGTCGTGTCTTCCGCTGCATCTACTAAGCCATCTACAGTGAAAGTCAAGCTGTGTCTCCGCTACTGTCTACATTGTATCAGATACCCGTTCTGGACTATAGACACTGTTTTGTACCTAGTTGGCCAGCTATTATCCCAATTCGGGGTATGGCCTAGTGGGTCCACACCCTGCGCCATGACAGTACGCTCAGGCCATGGACCCTGCTGGTCAATTCCAGGGCATGTCACCCTCCCAAGCCATGCAGGAGGACCTGCAGGATCTGCGAGCATGACAGGGTCAACTCCTTGTGGCAGTAGACTCCATGGCACAGCAGCTAGAGGCGCTAGCTACTTACTTCACTGCTCCTATTCCAGCTCCTCCGATCGATCCTCCTGCTACACCTCCTGGCAGCTCCGGTTCGGATCCTCGGTTCTCACTGCCATTGCCACCTCGGTTCCATGGAGACGCAAGTTCGTGCAGGGGGTTTCTGAACCAATGCCATATCCACTTCACTCTGCACTCCCGAGCATTTCATTCGGACGGTGCCAGGATCGCCTTCATTATATCTCTACTTGCCGGCAAGGCCCTGGCGTGGGCGAATCCAATCTGGGGACGACAGGGACGACAGGGACCCGAGACTTCCAGGGGTTCATGCGGTTGTTCCGTACTGTATTCGAGGAGCCTGGACGAGTCTCGTCAGCAGCCACTGCTATCTTTAACCTTTGCCAGGAGGACTCCTCCGTGGGCGAATACACCATCCAGTTCCAGACCCTGGCAGGAGAATTGTCCTGGAACAATGAAGCCTTGGTAGCATCCTTCTGGCATGGCATATCGCCCGAGATCAAGGACGAACTTGCTGCTCGAGATCTACCAGCTGCCTTGGATAACCTGATTCTACTTGCTACTCGAGTGGACATAAGGCTCAGAGAGAGATCTCAAGAGGTTCGACAGGAGAGATGGCTTCCTAGACTGGCGCCCAACTTCCAGCAACCCCTCTTGCCTTCTTCTACTGCCCCGCCCAAGGTTCCGATACAGGTGGATCGACTTAAACTGTCCGTTCAAGAGAAACAGTGCAGGCACACCTCTGGACTCTGTTTATATTGCGGCCTCGCTGGCCATGTCGTGCGTCTGTGTCCTCAGAAACCAAAAAACCCCAACGCCTAGGATTAGTTTGAGAGACAACCCTGGGCGATACTGCATTTAATAGAGAAGTCTCTTCAAACCTGTTCATTCCTGTGACCATCATCGCTGGCGAGAGACCTCATCCAGTCTCTGCCTACCTGAACTCTGGCTCTGCAGCCAATTTCATCTGCCAAGACCTTGTGGATCTTCTTCAGTTGCCCACTGTTATGCTGGAAAGGCCATTGATCGTTGCCTCGGTAGATGGACTGCCTTTGCCTGACCCAGTTTTGTCTGTGAGCAAGCCGTTAAGACTCCAAGTGGGAGTTCTTCCCTCTAAACTCATCTCCCTGTTTGTCCTGCCCAAGGCCGTCAACCCTGAGCTGCTGGGTTTACATTGGCTCCGTTTACACGCCCCAGTCCTGGATTGGAACTCTGGAGAGGTTCTCCAGTGGGGTCCCAAGCGTCTCGACCGCTGTCTGGTGCATGTCCATCCGCCTCAGTCTCCTCTACATCAGTCACTGGCAGAGTTCCCTCCTTGTTAATCTCAGTTCACAGATGTCTTCAACAAGAAGGAAGCAGAGACATTGCCACCACATCGAGCATATGATTGCCCTATCGACTTGGTTCCTGATTCGTCCCCTCCTTGCGGTAGAGTATACCATATCTGCTTGCCTGAGACCCAGTCTATGTCAGCCTACATTAAGGAGAATCTGTAGAGGGGTTTCATGCAAAAATCCTCATCCCCGGCTGGAGCCGGGTTTTTCTTTGTCAAAAGAAAGATGGATCCCTCCGACCCTGCATTGACTACCGAGGCCTCAACCAGATCATGGTGAACAACAGGTACTCATTGCCTTTGATTTCAGAACCCTTTGATCGCATATGGGGGGGGGGAATTTTTTCCAAGCTAGACCTGTGGGGGGCTTACAATCTAATCCGGATTCATCAGGTTGAGAAGTGGAAGAATGCATTTAATACACGTGATGGACACTACGCATATCTGGTTATGCCCTTTGGCCTGTGTAACGCCCCCGCGGTGTTTCAAGAATTTGTCAATGACACTTTTTTGTGATCTCCTCTATGTCTGTGTTGTGGTGTATCTCGATTACATTTTGATTTTTTTCCCCAGATCTTGTGATTCATCAGGGTCATGTCCGCCAGGTGTTGCTTCGATTAAGGGAGAATCATCTTTATGCCAAGCTGAAGAAGTGCGTGTTCGAAGAGAAGTCTCTACCCCTCATTGGCTATATAATCTCTGATCAGTGTCTCAAAATGGACCATGAGAAGGTAAAGGCTGTACTGGAGTGGCCACACCCCCAAGGCTTAAGGGCCATACAACACTTCCTGGGATTCGCCAACTTCTACCGGCTGTTCATTCCCAACTTCTCTTCTTTGACAGCTCCCATCTCCACCCTCACTAAAAAGGGTATGAATGCCTAAGGTATGGACTTCAGAGGCTGAAGTTGCATTTAAAACCTTAATAAAGGCCTTCACGTCAGCCTCTATTCTTCATCACCCTGATGTATCCCTACAGTTTTCATTAGAGGTGGGCGCTTCCTCTGTTGGTGCCGGTGCACTTTTGTTCCAGAGAGGTTCGAAAGGCAAGACTGTGGTATGTGGCTACTATTCTAAGCTGTTTTCTCCCGCAGAGCGCAACTACTCAATTGGGGATCGGGAGTTACTGGCCATCAAGCTGGCCCTCCAGGAGTGGAGACACCTACTAGAAGGCGCAGCTCATCTTATCCTGGTCTTCACGTACCACAAGAACCTGACCTATCTACAGAGAGCTCAACGGCTGAATCCTCGTCAAGCCAGGTGGTCGTTGTTCTTTGCTCGGTTCCGGTACGAACTCCATTACCGACCTGCCGACAAGAATGTGAGGGCCGATGCCTTGTCTAGGTCATTTGAAACAGAGGACACTGTGGAGTGTGGAGTCCCCACAGAATATTATCGACCCTTCCTGCATCTATTCTGTTAACTCTCTGCAAGTTAGAGACATTCCTCCGGGAAGGACTTTTGTACGTCTGGCAGACAGAGGAAGAATTCTTCGCTGGGGTCACAGTTCCAAGCTGGCAGGCCGTAAGACCCAATACCTAATTGCCCGTCAGTTCTGGTGGCCCACGCTGCCCAAAGACATCATGGACTTTGTCTCCTCCTGTACGGTGTGCGCAGCAAACAAAGTTGGCCACTCCAGACTAGCCGGTCTGCTCCAACCACTGCCTGTGCCCGATGCCCCCTGGCAGCATGTTGCTATGGACTTTGTCACAGATCTGCCTCTCTCTGCGGTATGCAGTGTGATCTGGGTGGTGGTGGATCGATTTTCTAAAATGGCTAATTTTGTTCCCCTGACTGGTCTGCCTTCTGCTGCTCAACAGGCCGACCTCTTCGTTCAACACATCTTCCATCTGCACGGCTTGCCTCTGCATATTGTCTCGGATCGAGGGGTCCAGTTCACCTCAAAGTTCTGGAGAGCACTCTGCGGCCACCTCGGTGTAAATTTGGACTTCTCCTCGGCTTATCATCCTGGTTAACCAAATTATGGAGAACTATCTGCGCCACTTTGTCTCCAGACGGCATGATGACTGGGTACAGCTGCTCCCGTGGGCTGAGTTCTCCTATAATAACCATACTAGTGAGTCCACCACCTCCAGTCCATTCTTCATCGTCTATGGCCAACATCCTCGTATACCTCTTCGTGTCTCTACTATGTCCCAGGTGCCTGCAGCTGACTTCAGGGACTTTTTGCAGATATGGCAACAGACACGATATTCTATTCTGCTGGCGGTGGACCGCATGAAGAGAAAGGCAGACACTAGAAGATGAGAACCGCCCCAGTTTCTTCCAGGTACGAAGGTCTGGCTGTCTTCCAGGAATATCCGGCTGAGGGTGCCGTCTTGCAAGTTTGCTCCCAGTTTCCTCGGACCCATCGAGATTCTGCTACAGATCAATCCTGTGTCGTACAAGCTTCGGCTACCTCCTACCCTCAAGATCCCTAACTCCTCCCATGTCTCCTTGCTGAAGACGCTACTCCAGGACTCCTAGTTCCGCAGTGGCTCCTGGTGGTTCGACTGGGACTTTTGAAGTGAGGGAGATCCTGGCCACCAAGAAAGTTGGAGGAAGGATGTTTTATTTGGTGGATTGGAGGGTATTTGGTCCAGAGGAAAGGTCTTGGGAGCAAGAGGAGAACATCGATGCCCCTGTCCTCATGAAGAGATTTCTCTCCCGCTCTGGTCCAAAGAAGAGGGGACGTAAGGCCATGGACATCTGTGTTCTCGGCAACATCTCCCTCCAGGGAGACTCCAGCACTCACTTCCGGGTTCTGGGACTGTTTCCCGCAGGGCGCGCGCGCCCGCACGTGCATGGCCTTAAAGGGCCAGTACGCGTCCAGCTGTCATTATTCAATAATTAGCCCAGAATGCTGCTGGACTATAAAAAGGGCTCTGCCCATTTGATCCTTGCCTGAGCGTTGTTGTGTACCTAAAGTTTGTCTTGCAAATGGTCTCCCAGTGTTTTCCAATTCACAGTGTTACCCGTTCCTGCTGCCTTTACCCTGTATCCCGTGCTATCGTATCTACAGTGAGAGTCAAGTTGTGTCTTCCGCTGCATCTACTGTGCCATTTACCGTGAGAGTCAAGTTGTGTCTTCCGCTGCATCTACTGTGCCATCTACCGTGAGAGTCAAGTTGTGTCTTCCGCTGCATCTACTGAGCCATCTACAGTGAAAGTCAAGTTGTGTCTCCGCTACTGTCTACATTGCCTCAGATACCGGTTCTGGACTATAGACATTGTTTTATACCTAGTTGGCCAGCTGCTGTCCCGCGACGCGGTACGGCCCAGTGGGTCCACATCCCACACTGTGACACCGTGTAGCCATATTTGCGGTGTTCCGACAATCAATAATCATATTTACATATATACACAAACTTTTTTCAATTTCATGTTATTAATCCCATATTTCTTTAGTTTTCCATCCACCAATTTGTGTTATTTATTTTGTTGTATTTATATGGTTGCGAATGGCTATACCTATTATGAACACCCTCGTCCACTGTTTTATTCAGCTCCCAGTCTTTAAACCACACTCAAGCTATGCAGGGCTGTACTGACGCAAAATACCCTTCAATTGAGACAATAGAGTTAATTTATCAATGCAGTTACTCTGGCTTTTGTAACCACATTAAAAAAATAAAATACCACTTTTGCTGACACAAACTAAATTTTTCTAGAATGTGTCTTAAAAACGGTGAATCACCTTCCCATCACATGCAGAGTTACTAAACATTCTTCCCCACTTTCATACTAGAAGAATGGCTGTTAACAAGGCAAGGGGACTGAAATAAATGATCAATAATACTACCAAACAGTGACTAAATAATACTGCCACACAGGGACTGAATAATACCACCATTTCATGACCAAAGATTACCACCAATTAGTAAATTATTAATAACTTCATACAGTAACAACCAAAATAATACCACCATATAGTGACTACAGAATACCCCCATTTCATGACCAATAATATTAGTAATGATACAGTGACTGATTGCACCGTATCAGGACATAATTTTACAATTTAGTGACTTAATAATACAACCATACCATGACTTAAAAAAACACTAAACGGAGACCAATAATACCACAATAATGTAAATTAATATTACTACCACACGGTAACTAGTTTTATGATACAGTGACCATACAGCGGTCAAAAAACAATACATATTTGCAGACCATAAAAGTGAACCCAGTACTGATCAGATGCAGTCAGGTAGAAAAACAATAACATTCAGTGACTCACAGGTGACGTCTTCTCTGATTGTAGTTGCTCAGTTTCCCCATCTTCACCATTCGGCCCCGACTGCCATGATTCATTTTCATGATGACTGCAGACTTTGCAGCCAATACATCTTTAGCCCCTCACTTCTGCAGATCAACCCCTAGTCAGGGGTCAGAATAATTTAGCAGGTCTGATTAATTTAGTGGGTCTGGTCTGAGGACCAGACACCAATATTAATCAGACTCCAGACCAGAAACCTGAAAATTAATCAGACCCCAGACCAAAGGAAAAAAAAATGCCTCCTTACACTTACCGCCCCTGCACTAGCCTGTTCATAAGGAGGTATGCCTTAAGGCCCTTTTACACGAGCTAATGATCGGGAAAATGAGCGTCTAATAGTACGCTCATTCCTGACAATTGTCCTGTGTAAACAAGTCAACGATAAGCCGATGAACGTTCATCGGCTGATCAGATCTTTTATTTAGCCATAAAAATGGGCTCTAGTCGGCAGCACATCTCCGTGTGTAAACATGGAGATGTGCTGCTGACATGATGCAAATGAATGGGTAAAAACAATCCTATTAACGACCTTACATTCCCAAACATTAATGATTGCTGCTCCTGGTGAAAGGTGCTAAAGTGCCCTGACTGAAGTGCTACATTGTCTATTGGCACGTTTTTCCAGTCAGTATCAGGTCGTATAAAAGTATACCTGAGGTGGCAAAAGGAATTCAGTTTTTAACGCTCTAATCATAAGCAATGTATGAAACCATATAAGAGCCATCAGTTGTAGTCCAAGTCTAACTAGATGACTTTGTTGCTTTTTGCATTGCCATATGGATTTGTACTATTTTAAAGTATTACCATTAAAAGCCTGTAACTGTGCAGGATAAGTTTTTCTTAACAGTAGGGTTATATATAAAAAATAATATATTGTATATTTGGCCAGACAAAGCAATTATTTGTGTATCATTTGCAGATAATAATACTTTAATTTCACGAACAGAACATTAGAATTTCATGTTACATAGCAAATTTCTATTATTTTTAAAAGTTTCTACCCAGTTAATTTGCTGAATATATATACTAAGCCCTTGTTAACATTTTAATACCATGGCTATAGGTTGCTGTAGCATTGTTACATTGTCTCACTGTGCACAGAGGTTCTCAGCTACAATCACCTAGGTTGCCATGATTCACCTTTGATACTTCTCTTATGATTATTTTATTATCAGGTTTTAGTCATGTCCACCTTGGCACATGACCATGCATCTTACATTTCCAAAATGCTTTAATATATTTATTGCACAATAGTATTTGTACACCTCTGTTTCATACAAACACAAATAAAATGGTGACGAATACAGTGCTAATGGTTTCCATTTGTCACCGTTGTGACAGGGTTCCATTGTTCATGATGATTCCGTCAAAATAACGGAACCCTGTCACAACGGTGACAAACGGAAACCTTTAGCAATGTTTCTGTCACCATTGTGATCAATGGTGAGGGAAACGGAAGCTAAGGTTTCAGCTTGCCTTTCCGTTGAGGGGTTAACCTGATGCAAACCTCAGACGGAACCCCTCAACGGAAGGGCAATGCAGATGTGAACACAGCCTTAAGTACACACATCTCTAAGTTGCTCAAACTGAGAGCATGAAGCATGTGGTACCCTTGCGGTATTCCTACCCAAACCACAAATTGCAGGGCACTAAATGGAATATATCTTCTATTAAGTTTTACTCTAAGAATGTGGGCGCTCTTTGATGAACAACTTAGTCTCTTTAGTCCAAAGCAATGAGAGAAAAGCTTTTCTTTCCTTATTTTGGTTTATGCACATGAAAAAGTTGAGTCATCCAATTAAACTGCATTTTATTCAGGAATTTAGGGCTCCACCAGAGGATTCTAGCTTATTTTAACCTTTAAACAACTTAATCTTGGCAAGTTAGCCCCAAAGGAGCAGTGGTACTGGGCTGTAATTGAGTGTTGCAAAGCAACTTTTCATTATTCATCACTGTCTTCAAACAAAGAGCTACACAAATACAGCCTCAGGAATAATTTAGAAAAGAATGGGATAGAAAACTGTATGTTTTAAACATTAAAAAGTATCTGGCAAAATTATAACCTGGCTTGTGTCTGGGTTAGTGTTCACCCCCAAACACGTAGAGCATAGGAGATCCTCTAAATAAAACAGGATCCAGAAGATGAAGTATTTATATAGAAAATTGGAAGAAACAACCAGGCATTGATACTGTAAAATGGAAAACCACTGTATTGCAAGACTTCTGGTAACATTATGTGAGGTGGGAGGTTTACCCTCATCGGGGCAAAAATTAGAGATCCAGTAAGAGCAATGCCTAAACTTTTGGTTGCCAGAAAATAAACATTTTGGCTATATAAATTCAATGCTTCTAAGGGTATGTGCACTATCTTAACAGTTTTGCTAGGTCCAATTAATTTAAAGTAAAAAATGAAACAACTCTGCAAATAATTAAAAATATCCTGATATTTTGTGTTGACTGCTCCTATACAGACCTATGCATCTTCATGTTTACAGACTACAAACAAACCCTGGGTACTCTGATCCTGCAGCCATACTCCCTTCTATCTGTTCCCTTCTTCTTGCTAACATACATTCAATAGGTTATACGAAGTAGGGGGCAAATAAAAAAGTGATTATAACTGCGAGATGAAACTGCACAGGGTCAATAACCCTGGAGACATGTAGTTCTGAACAGAAGCTGTAGACATAAAATGGAAAAACATTCTTGATCAAGATTATTTGCAAAGTTTTTTCAATGCCTTTAAAATTACAGCTACTTTTGAGTTTGTACACTCTTTTCTATGACAATGTGATCCACTGGTTCTCATGAAAAGTGTACTGCAAGCAGGGGCGCAACTAGGAAAGACTGGACCACATAGCAAACTTTTGACTGGGCCCCCCTTCCCCACAACCAACACCACACCCATCCCCAGATCTCTCGCCCTTACGACAACAAACATTTATCAGTTCTGTGTTCAATGTAAAAATACAGTTAGGCCACCAAGTGTACTCTTATTAACCTTTAGTTACAGGGTTACGAAAATTGTAAGAAACAGTTAAGTTCTGATATTATAACGTTTGTTATCACTTAATTATGTTATTTCCTAGTCATAATAGTTATAAAAAAAAAATGACCCAAAACTTAAAGCACAGAGACACATCCCTTTAGATAATGCCACACACAACCCCTTGTAGATAGTGCCACACACAACCCCCTTTGTAGATAGTGCCACAAAAAACCCACTTGTACATAGTGCCACACACAAACCCCCTTGTACATAGTGCCACACACAAACCCCCTTGTAGATAGTGCCACAAACAACCCCATTGTACACATAATCCCCCTTGTACATAAACACACACAAACCCCTTGTACATAGTGCCACACCCCCCTTGCACATAATGCCACACACAATCCCCTTTGTAAAAAGTGCCACACATAACCCCCCTTTTACATAGTGTCACATAGCCCCCCTTGTGCATAGTGCCACATAGTCCCCTTGTATCTAGTGCCACATAAGTTCCCTTGTACATAGTGCCACGTAGCCCCCCTTGTACATAGTACCACATACCCCCTTATACATAGTACCCTTGTACATACCCCCCTTGTAGATAGTGCCACACAGCCCCCCCCCCTTGTACATAGATCCACACAGCCCCGGGAGCCCCCCTTCTACATAGTGCCATCCCAAACAAATAAAAAAAACTTATACTCACCTAGCCCAGTTACTGCGGCGAACGGAGCTGCTCTACAGCAGCCCGAAATGGAACCCTTGCGTAGGCGAGCGTGATGATCACGTCATCACGCCGGCTTGCGCACGGGCCCTGTCTAAGCGCCTTATAGGCTGCAGGCTTAAAGAGGCTCTGTCACCAGATTTTGCAACCCCTATCTGCTATTGCAGCAGATAGGCGCTGCAATGTAGATTACAGTAACGTTTTTATTTTTAAAAAACGAGCATTTTTGGCCAAGTTATGACCATTTTCGTATTTATGCAAATGAGGCTTGCAAAAGTACAAGTGGGCGTGTTGAAAAGTAAAAGTACAACTGGGCGTGTATTATGTGCGTACATCGGGGCGTGTTTACTACTTTTACTAGCTGGGCGTTGTGTATAGAAGTATCATCCACTTCTCTTCAGAACGCCCAGCTTCTGGCAGTGCAGATCTGTGACGTCACTCACAGGTCCTGCATCGTGTCGGCACCAGAGGCTACAGTTGATTCTGCAGCAGCATCAGCATTTGCAGGTAAGTAGCTACATCGACTTACCTGCAAACGCCGATGCTGCTGCAGAATCATCTGTAGCCTCTGGTGCCGATGTGTCCTGACACGATGCAGGACCTGTGAGTGACGTCACAGCGTGATCTCTGGAGAACACGGCTGTGTCTGCACTGCCAGAAGCTGGGCATTGTGAAGAGAAGTGGATGATACTTCTATACACAACGCCCAGCTAGTAAAAGTAGTAAACACGCCCCGATGTACGCACATAATACACGCCCAGTTGTACTTTTACTTTTCAACACGCCCAGTTGTACTTTTGCAAGCCTCATTTGCATAAATACGAAAATGGTCATAACTTGGGAAAAATGCTCGTTTTTTAAAAATAAAAACGTTACTGTAATCTACATTGCAGCGCCTATCTGCTGCAATAGCAGATAGGGGTTGCAAAATCTGGTGACAGAGCCTCTTTAACGTGACCTGTAGCCTAGTAAATGGCACAGCAGGGAGCTAGCTCCCTGCTCTGCAATAGTGGTAAATTGTATCTGCATACTAAGGACGCAGATAAAATTAAACGTGGTAGTCGCCCGTGGCTTCGGATGCCCGGTGCTAGCGACGCAACCGTGAATGAGGAGGCCTGTGCCACCTGGCCCACCACATATGGTGGCCGGGTGGCAAGGGCCGACTCATGCCGCATACCCCGTAGCAGCCACTATGACAGCTGCAGTGGTAGTTACACCACTGACTGCTAGCAGTATAGAAGAAACTACAATCAACACCAAGTTTGATGTGATAAATTCTTTTTAATGATGAAATTATAATTATCATCACTTCTTTCTGTTGATGCATATTAAGTAAAGATGCTATAGCGCTAGGGCATATCCAATGTATTTTATGTAGACATTTTCAAAGCTAAATAGGATATTTAGTGTTTGCATAATCAACATATTTTTCTTCTAACATTAAATCTGAGTATAAAATAGCAGTTATTTGGTTGCCTGAATTGTTTTACATTAACATTTGATGCTTACAAAATTGCAATGACCAGGAAAAGCAACAGCTGTGTCCTATTTGACTCTTTCTCTGTTTTGTATGAAAATAAACACATTTTCTTAATGAGATTTGCATAATGTATAATTGAAAAGGTAAATTGTGTTTCCTGTAACGCCAGAGCTACAGCAGTCACCTTTTCATATCAGAGTGGGGTGAAAATATCTGCAGTACAGCACTGTTAGGCCCCATGCACATGAACGTGCTTTTGCGACCGCAATTCCCCCGAAAATCCACAGGAGATTTGCAGCCCCATTCATTTCTATGGGCCCATGCACACGACCGTGGTTTCTGCGGTCCGTGCATGGCCCAGGAGCCTGGACGCAGAAAGAATGGGCATGTCTTATTACGGCCGTGTTCTGCGGTCCAGGCTCATAGAGATTAATGCACGCGGCCATGTGCACGGCCCGCGGGTGACACTCCGCAGTTGTCCGACCCCAAAATCACGGCCGTACACTTGGTGTGCATGAGGCCTAAGGGTGCATTCACACTTGGTGGTAATGGTGCAGCAGAGAACCACACCATTATCTACTGGAGCAAAACTACATGTACATTCATGGAATTTTAGCCACAGTATGATAATGATGTGATTCTCTGCCAGACCATTATTGCTATATGTGAATGTACCATTGGGCCCCATGGTACAGATGGTTCAGCTATTTTAACAGGATATTCTTCTGAAAATTCACAACAGGAGAACTTCACTTTAAGGCTGAGTTCAAACGGGGCGGATACGCTGCATAGTTACACTACATATCCGCCGCGGTGGCCGCAGTGGTGCAGTTTTTCGCCCGGAATGTCCGCTGCGAAAAATTGGTGCATTTAGCTAGACTGCTAGCAGGCCGGTGTCCTGGGATGATGTTTCATCCCAGGAGACCGCGGCACCCTGTGATTGGGTGCAGCAGAGGTCACATGGGATGCAATGTCATCCCAGGAGATCGTCCCTCCGACGTCATCCAGGCCAGCCTGTTGGGATGATGTTTCAACCATGTGACCACCACTACAGCCTGTGATTGGCTGCAGCGGTCACATGGAATGAAAAGGCATACCACGAGGCTGGCCTGGAGGAAGAAACACAGACTTCTGGGTAAGTATATATATTTTTTATCGGAGTTGCGTTTTTTTTGCGTCAGAATCAATGCAATTTCTCTGCAAAAAATGTAACAACTGCTATTTGTTGCAGTTTTACCTCCCCATTGAATTCAAAGGGGAAAACCTGCAACAAATAAGCAGCGTTTACGCAAATACAATTGACATGCTGCGGAATAAAATTCTGCGCCGCACGTCTATTTCGCTCAGTATTTATGCAGCGTGTGGATGAGATTTGTTCTATCTCGTCCACTTTGCTGCTACTATATTTGCTGCAGATTTTCCGCAACAAATTCTGTTGTGGAAAATCCGCAGTATTTACGCAATGTATGAACTGACCCTAAGGCTGGGTTCACACAACCTATTTTCAGACGTAAACGAGGCGTATTTTGCCTCATTTTACGTCTGAAAATAGGGCTACAATACGTCGGCAAACATCTGCCCATTCATTTGAATGGGTTTGCCGACGTACAGTGCAGACAATCTGTCATTTACGCGTCATTGTTTGACAGCTGTCAAACGACGACGCGTAAAATGACTGCCTCAGCAAAGAAGTGCAGGACACTTCTTTGCAACGTAATTTGAGCCGTTCTTCATTGAAGTCAATGAAGAGCAGCTCAAGATTTACGGGCGTCAAAGACGCCTCGCATAATGCGAGGAGGAGCTTTTACGTCTGAAACGAGGCAGCTGTTTTCTCCTGAAAACAGTCTGTCTTTTCAGACGTAAAGGCCACTTCTCGTGTGCACATACCCTAAGGCCTCATGCAGATGAGTGTCTACATTCCAGCTTATTATAAGAATCTGTATTGTTTTCATCATTGTTCCATGTGGGTTGCTGTATCTCAGACTGAGTTTTCTCTTAGAAGAACTGAAAACAGTCCAGCGTCTGATGGAGCATGCTGCAATGTTCTTATGCAGATGTTGATTTAAAAAGAAATCTCTGTATACCACCCTATTTATATAAAACACTGTGCATGCTCTAATCAAAATGCATTACAACTGTATTCGGGATTCGTGTAATAAGGATCCAAATAAGGTCATTTGCATGAGGCCCACATGTTAATAAAATGGCTGGATAAATATTTTCCATTTAATTTGATGAAAAGGAAAAAAAATGATGTGTGTCTCTGTATAATCTGCAGTAGGTATGTTTTATTTTTCTGATAAAAATTTACAGAACTCTTTATTCCTAGTACAGCTTTCATTTAAAATTGTAAAATATTTGGTTTATTCATGCTGTTTAGAATTACATAATCCTCCTTTTCTAGCATAAGCAATTTATGAATTAGAAAAAAAGACGTGTGCAGTTCTTATTTTTTTCAGCTGAGATTTTAGATGGGCCTACCTCATAAAATACCTACATAAAATACATACAGAAGCTCTGTACCAAAACTGTAGCTTTTTGATACTTTGTCGCTAAATAAATGCAAGAACTATTGAAGACTTAGGGCACGGCCAGACGTGGCAGAGGTTTTCCATTGCAAATGTTGGTGCAGATTTGGGGCAATTACGCAACAAATCTGCACCAACATTTGCATATTTGACAGGTAATTCAGACGTTGCAGAAAAGACAGCGAACTTGCCACAGATTTCAGTTTTTGCATTGCAAAGGCTGAAATCCGCAGTGAAATTCCGCTTCTTCTCTGCAACAGACAGTGCATGCTGCGGAGGGAAAATTTTGCACCGCAGCCTATGGTCCGCAGCGGAGTTTTCCGCAACGTCTGAACTAATTTGCCTAAAAATGTATTAATACAACTGTAAAAAACGCCCGCAGCGGAATTCCACAGCAGCCGTTTTTCACATTTGTTTCTATACAATTTTGGGAAACTTAGTTCATACGTTGCAGAAAATAAGGGCAAAGCCCCACGTGGTGGAATTGCTCTGGAATTCCGCTGCGGACACTCCGCAGCGTTAATCCGCAGCGGACCCGTTTCTCCATTGCCTTCCACTGCTTTTTAGTAGGGTTCGTTTAGACGATGCAGAAAATTCCGCTGCGGAGCATAGGCTGCGGTGCGGAATTTGGTGTCCGCAGCATACAATGGATGTTGCGGACGTGTGGTGGACTGGTTGCGGACTCATTGCGGAAGTTCTCCATTGACTTCAATGGAGATTCTAAATTCCGCAATGAAGTCCGCAGATGTCATGTACATGTTATGTGTGCTGCGGAGCGTATTGGTTTTTTAACATGACATTTCTTCATTCTGGCTGGACCTATGTATTTCGAGGTCTACAGCCAGACTGAGGAAGTCAATGGGGCTCCCGTAATTACGGGTGACTACGTGTGTGCACCCATAATTGCGGGTGACTACGTGTGTGCACTCGTAATTACGGGAGCGTTGCTAGGCGACGACAGTAAATAGTCACTGTCCAGGGTGCTGAAAGAGTTAAGCGATCGGCAGTAACTGTTTCAGCACCCTGGACAGTGACTACCGATCACAATATACATCAACCTGTAAAAAAAATAGAAGTTCCTACTTACCGAGAACTCCCTGCTTCTTTCTCCAGTCCGGCCTCCCGGGATGACGTTTCAGTCTAAGTGACGGCTGCAGCCAATCACAGGCCAATCACAGGCTGCAGCGGTCACATGGACTACCGCGTCATCCAGGGAGGTCGGGCTGGATGCCGAAAGAGGGACGCGTCACCAAGACAACGGCCGGTAAGTATGAAATTCTTTTACTTTCACTAGGGAAAGTGCTGTCCCTTCTCTCTATCCTGCACTGATAGAGAGAAGGGAAGTACTTTCACCTCAATATGCAGCGGCTAGTCCGCATCAATTTACTGCACATTTTGGGCAGATCCGCAACAGAATCTGCAACGCAGATTCTGTGCGGCATTGATGCGGACAGTTGTGGAAGAAATACGCCACGTGGGGCCATGCCCTAACTGTGCGGAAATTAGGCTGCAGTGCAGAATTTTCCCTCCTCAGCATGCTCATGACATTGCGGAGAAGAAGCAGAATTTCACTGTGGATTTCAGCCTTTGCAATGCAAAAACTGAAATCTGTGGCAAATCCGCTGTGATTTCTGCAACGTCTGAATTACCTGTCAAATATGCAAATGTTGCTGCAGATTCGTTGCGTAATTGCCCCAAATCTGCACCAACATTTGCAGCAGAAAAATTCTGCCACGTCTGAACATGGCCTTATAGTCTTAGCAATGTGCCTGCAATAGGGGCACAAAACTGCTATGGGCCCTTGAGTGATAGGGACCGTGGCAATGAACAGCGTCCCTTCTTACCATGACACTGTCACAGTCGCAGACCCATTGGGGAGAGCTCACTCTATACAGATTTATACAGCTCCCGATGAGTTCAATACAAGCATTATAAATCCATATACAATTAGCTTCTCAACTTGTTGACTGAATGCAGACAGAATTATACCTTGTCAAAAAGCACAGAAGTCCCCTATATAGAAGGATTATGAAATTATTCAGAATATTATTTATATATTTAAATAAATTACCAAATGACAAAAGATTTACTATCACTATAAAAAGAATAGATGACGTTTGCAGGCAACAATAAGATGTATTATAATAGTTCTTCATCTATTAAGTTGTATGCAGAGCAATTATTTTTTTTAGGCCAGGATCACACACACAGTTTTGATGCAGTTTTTAGTGTAGTTTTTGACTCAGTTTTCTGAGCGAAACACAGGAGTGGACACAAAAGAAAGGAGATGCATCAGTATTTTCTTTATACTTTTCTTTTCTTTTGGATTCACTTCTGGCTTTGTATAAAGAAACTTAAATAAAAACTGCATTAAAACTGTGTGTTTGTGATCCTGGCCTTAACATTTTTAAATCAGTCCTGATTATTTTGATTTCAACACGCAGATGTAGAAGACTGATGTTAGAAAGCAGGCAGTAATGGTCGGAGTACTGTAAGGGCACGGCCAGACGTGGTGGAATTGCTGTTGAATTCCGCTGCGGACAGTCCGCAGTGTAATTCTGCAGCAGCCGTTTTTTACATTTCTTTCTATACATTTTTAGGAAAGTTAGTTCAGACGTTGCAGAAAATCACTGTGCTGAAATTAGGCTGCGGTGCAGATTTTTCACTCCGCAGCATGCTCATTACATTGCGGAGAAGAAGCGGAATTTCACTGCGGATTTCAGCCTTTGCAATGCAAAAACTGAAATCTGTGGCAAGTCCGCTGTGATATCTGCAACGTCTGAATTAGGGCATGCCCCCACGTGGCGGTTTTCCTCCGCAACTGTCCGCATCAATGCCGCACAGAATCTGTGTTGCAGGTTCTGTGGCGGATCTGCCCAAAATGTGCAGTAAATTGATGCGGACTAGCTGCTTGTGCGTTCTGCGGTAAAAGTGCTTCCCTTCTCTTTATCAGTGCAGGATAGAGAGAAGGGACAGCACTTTCCCTAGTGAAAGTAAAAGAATTTCATACTTACCGGCCGTTGTCTTGGTGACGCGTCCCTCCTTCGGCATCCAGCCCGACCTCCCTGGATGACGCGGCAGTCCATGTGACCGCTGCAGCCGTCACTTAGACTGAAACGTCATCCTGGGAAGCCGGACTGGAGAAAGAAGCAGGGAGTTCTCGGTAAGTATGAACTTCTATTTTTTTTACAGGTTGCTGTATATTGGGATCGGTAGTCACTGTCCAGGGTGCTGAAACAGTTACTGCCGATCGCTTAACTCTTTCAGCACCCTGGACAGTGACTATTTACTGACGTCGCCTAGCAACGCTCCCGTAATTACGGGTGCACACACATAGTCACCCATAATTACGGGAGCCCCATTGACTTCCTCAGTCTGGCTGTAGACCTCGAAATACATAGGTCCAGCCAGAATGAAGAAATGTCATGTTAAAAAAGCAATACGCATCCGCAGCACATAACATGTGCATGACATCTGCGGACTACATTGCGGAATTTAGAATCTCCATTGAAGTCAATGGAGAACTTCCGCAATGAGTCCGCAACCAGTCCGCAACATCCATTGTATGCTGCGGACAACAAATTCTGCACTGCAGCCTATGCTCCGCTGCGGAATTTTCAGCCTCGTCTAAACGAAGCCTACTAAAAAGAAGTGGAAGGCAATGGAGAAACGGGTCCGCTGCGGATTAACGCTGCGGAGTATCCGCAGCGGAATTCAAGGGCAATTGCGCCACGTGGGGCTTTGCCCTTACCTTTCAAATATGTAAACGTTGGTGCAGATTTGTTGCGTAAAAACTATGCGATGTCTGGCCGTGCCCTAAGAATGAATGCTTTAATATTATTGTAATGTACATACCATTGTGGTTTCAGCAATTGATCCAAAGCTGTTAACAAATATGTTGCAGGTGACATTTACTGGAGGCCCTGCAAAACAACAAAAATTAACCATTAACCATTTATTTTTCTTGCCAAATTTTATGTAAGGCGCAAAGCCTTTTACCAAGTATGTGACAACTAACCTTGTGTATCAAATATATCATACACCATATTGTTTGTTAATTTAGGTAGCTATGTCGGCTTTAATCTAAAAGTTTTGTAAATTTGTACATGTGTTTTTGGTGGCGTTTTGGTGGCTTTTTTTTTGCTAATAGTGTGTTTTACTACTTGCGTTTTTTTCGGTAGTGTTTTTCACGTTGCAAATCATGTGATTCATGCCCTAAGAATTGCCTGTGTACTATCAGTACTAAGGCTAATGTACTGGCATATAGATATATACCAGTACATTAAAATGAAATAATAAAAATGTAAATTAAAATTCACCCTATGGAAAAAAGTTAACAAAAGAAAAAAAGAAAATGCACACAAATGCAAATATTTTTTTTTACAATAAATAAACGTTATTAGATATAAGTCCCAAAACCTAAAATAATATATACACATTTGGTATTGTCACGACCAAAACAACCTGCACAATAAATTATAGTGTCATTTATGATGATCGGTGTATGCTGTAAAAAATTATTTATGGAAACTGCAGCAAAACTGCTTTAATTTCTGCATTTTTGCCAAAATAAAAATGTAAAAGAATAAAATGATAATGGTATTTGTTCCAAAAAATAACACCTACAACTCGTCCCGCAAAGAACAAGGTCTCATACAAGAGAATCTCTACATATAATAAAACTGTAAACTTTGCGTGTCCGTACATTGAAAATATTTGCGAAGAAAAATAATTGGGGGGGTGAAGGATAAGTGATAGAATTCATGAAGATCATTTTTATAATTTTTGTCTGTTTGTGCACGCATCACGTAGAAACTACTGACCCAATTCGGATGGAGTATTTAGAAAAACATAGGGGTCAACTTGAAGTAACATTTAGTTTTTATTTAATCGCAATCGGTTCACTCAATCAGAAGATATGCAAATTTAACCCCTTAACGACCGGCGTATACGGTTTTTACATCGGCCTTCCAGGGTAGTTCTTCTGAAGCGCCGCCTTTTCACGTCGGCACTTCAGAAGGACATTTCCAGCATCGTGCGGGGTGCTTCTGAAGTCCGGGCTGTTAATAACAGCCTCGGGCTTCAGGGCAACGATCGGAGACCACTAGCTGTGGTCTCCGATCATATTTAAACGTTCAGATGCGGCGCTCAATAGCTAGCGCTGCATCTGAGTGATTTTAGAGGGAGGAGGCTCCCTCTCTCATCCCACTGGCATCCCCGCGTGCATCGCGGGGTGCCGATGGGTTCTATGGCAGCCTGGCGGCCTAACAAAGGCCCCCAGGTCTGCCTTTAGTAATTGCCTGTTAGGTCATGCCAGAGGCCAGCTTTACACTGATAGGCAATAATACACTGCAATACAGAAGCATTGAAGTGTATTATAATAGCGATCAAAAGTTTGCACAATAAAGTCCCCCAGTGGGACTAAAACTATAGTAAAATAAAGTTTGAAATAAATAAGTGTCCCAAGTAAAAAATAAATTAAAAAAAAACACTTTTTCCCCTTACAAAATACTTTATTATGAAAAAAAGTTACTCATATTTGGTATTGCCGCGTCCGTAACAAACCCAACTATAAAACGATTACATTATTTAACCCGCATGGTGAATGCCGTAAAAAATATAATAAAAAAACAACGCCAGAATTGCTGTTTTCTGTTTATCCTGCCTTCAAAAGAATTTGATAAAAAGTGATCAAACCGTCGCATCTACTCCAAAATGGTACCAATAAAAACTACAAGTCGTTTCGCAAAAAAAAAGCCTTCACACAGCTGCATCGGTCAAAAATAAAAAAGTTATCGCTCTTAAATACGGCGACACAAAAGCAAATAATTTTGAAAAAAATTCGTTTTTACTGTGTAAAAGTAGGAAAACATAACAAAAATCCATACAAATTTGGTATAATGGTGTAAATGATGTGTGGCCCCATATTTGCATCAAATCCTTGAAGTTGTGCTATACTTTTATCATCAAGGCTAGAGTAGGAAGAGAGCCCCCCCGTTCACCCGCAGAATGTCCAGCCACATGGGCTATATACCTCCCAGACGCTCCCAGCCCATCCCTCTAACCCCACCCCTTGATCTGCTAAAGTTGAGCAGCCATAAAATAGACCCAAAAAAATGGGTATAGCAAACCCTCCCGATTCCTCATCTTTATGCAGAGTCTAACCGAATTCTAGCATTTTTTTTCTACAGTAGTGCCCTGTATCTTATAGAAGGCAGCAGTACCCAAACTGGGGAAATATGCAGAACATAGAACAACTGGGGGATTAATAACATTTAAATAAGATTGCCACAATCTATTAGTGACAACAGAAATTTGCATTACGCATGAACTTTAGTGATAAATTTGCCTAGCAAAGGGAACAAGTTATCTGTCTTGCGGACTGGGTGAGACCATAATGCCCAGATATAAAGCTCTCAACAATTTGCAGGTGTGTGTAGTCAAGCCATAGATGAGGAGGCAAAGGGTCCAGAGGGAGGAGGACTGACTTACTGCACTTGATGGTTAATCAAGATCTTTCACCAAAATTAGTTATAATAGACATAATTGGGTCATTGGAAAGCTAAAGATCCCCAATATACAACATGTCCTCAGCGTAGAGGTAAACCATTTCCTGCCTGTAACCCAGGTAGGCCAACTACTTCAGAAGAGGCCCTAAGCAAGCAGGCCAATGGCTCAATGGCTATAGCAAGGAGAAGGGGTGACAGGGGACACACCTGCCTGGTGCCTCTCCCCAACTCAAAATGGGAATAAAAAGGTTTAAAAATTAGTAGTTACTCTGAGACTCTTTGTGACGCTGTTCAGGAAAAATACAAAGGCTCTTTTGTCTTCCTCTCAAACAAATCACACCGATCCAATAGTACAGTATATCTGATATAATACAGCTCTGTAATTAAACCACTTCCAAAATTCAGTTCAAAATTATCAGACAATCATCTATTTGCATGGATCCTACTTTGAGGCTGGGTTCACACGACCTATTTTCAGACGTAAACGAGGCGTATTATGCCTCGTTTTACGTCTGAAAATAGGGCTACAATACGTCGGCAAACATCTGCCCATTCATTTGAATGGGTTTGCTGACGTATTGTGCAGACGACCTGTAATTTACGCGTCGTCGTTTGACAGCTGTCAAACGACGACGCGTAAATTGACTGCCTCGGCAAAGAAGTGCAGGGCACTTCTTTGCCACGTAATTTGAGCCGTTCTTCATTGAACTCAATGAAGAGCTGCTCAAGATATACGAGTGCCACAGACGCCTCGTATATTACGAGGAGGAGCATTTACGGCTGAAACGACGCAGCTGTTTTCTTCTGAAAACAGGCTGTCATTTCAGCCGTAAATGACAGCTAGCGTGTGCACATACCCTAAAACTCAAAAAATTCCGGCAGAGATGCAGCAAACACTGCCACTAATATCCACTAATTGCATCCAGAATGAATTTATCCTTTAAACCCCATCACAAGGACGACCTCACTCTCCTACCTTTAATACGACATGTATCAAGGAATAATTGGATATACCTCTAGTCAAATACTCCACAGAAGGTAAGTAAGATAGCATAGACCTCAAGCAGATTGGGAGGTCTATTCTAGATAAGGAGTGGTTAGACCTAGAATAGCAAAAGTACTGCCTAGCTGTGTAGTGCCTAACCCTCCATTTTTATTTATTTTTTTCATAGATACAAAACCGCATCTTACAATATGTTTCAAACAATGTCTGCTATAAGCGCAGAAAGATCGAAAAGATACATAATATCTAATATATGTGAAAAATTGCTAATACCAAACTAATTTTGGTATTTGAGCAAACAATAAAATATAAAATTCTAGTTATATATCCTTTAACCCCCAAACCCACCCCCATAAGAGGGTGATGAGACGGAAAATATCGAGAGACGAAAGAGGAAAAAAGAAAAAGAAAATGAGAAGGTTAACATTTTAGTTTAACCAACACTGATAGAGATACATCATTTCCCAACTAAGATTCTTCCTGAAGCCACATGTTTCAAAAGAGATCATCCCATCAACTAATTTCTTCCATATTGCCACTTTTGGAGAATTTTTGGCAAACCAATTCTTGGCAGTGCAGTTTTTTGTGATATATGATAAAGAGTTGATAAACACAGTGGTTTTCCATGTACCTGGGAAAAATTCCCACAGGCCCAACGCACAATTGTTAACGGACAATTGCACAGGAAGATCGTAAATCGAATCAATATGTTCTATAACTTTTTGTCAAAAACTGAACAGTTTTGGACAGCGCCACAAGAGGTGAACTAGACCTGCATCTTGTTCTCCACATTTAGGATAGTTTGAGGAATCACGTTTACCGATTTTATACAGAAAGTTAGGCATATAATATATCCTGTGTAATATTTTTTATTGTACGAAATTATATGAAGAGCTTAGCCTAGAACTAGCTAAAGTAGTCCAAATTTCATTCCGTTGTGTTTTAGAGATAGTGCCAAAATCCCTAGACCATTTTAATCTTTTATCCTTAGGAAGTCACTGTTTAAGGTGACAGTCCTACGTTTTTATAAATTTTCTCTAAACACCCCTTTCTAGTTTTCGTGTTTCCAAAAAAAAGAAAATGTCCAATTATCCACATTGAGTGACTCCAACGCCTCTGCACGTAATGCATGATGAAGTTGGAGATATTTAAATGTATCCATATTATCATGTAGTGCATAAAAGTTCTTTAAGTGATTAAAACTGATGATTTTACCGTTATCCAATAATAGTGATAATTTAGTAATGACTGTTTTAACCCAAAAGGCAGGTGTCGTCAGTTTCCTGACGTCTTTAAGATACTTATTGTGCCACTGTGGAGAAAATTTTGTTAATTTCACCTTATACTTCTTCATAAGTGTTACCCAAAATTTGTGCAACATTCTACCACTTGAGAACTCACAATGCAGTGATCCAGAGTCAAGCAGTTCATAAATATTGGCATATCTCCCTTTCGACCATACATCAATCAAATATACATTGAAAGTGATATTTCTCCAGTCAACCAAATAATGGGTTTGAGAGGAGAGAAAATATGAAAAAAAAAATGAGGTGATTCCATTCCTCCCTGTTACCGAGGTAGCTGTAAAGTCGAGCAGTTAATTCTGGGTCTTTTACCATCCCAAAAGAAATTTGATATCATGGAATCAAGTAACCCAAACCATGCTTTTGGGATCATTACAGGACGGTTAATAAGACTATAAAGGATTTGAGGTAAAATAATAATTTTACTTAACGCAATCCGATCCAACAGGGAAAAATGGAATCTCCTCCAGTTCCTCAACATAGCCAATGTTTGGGAGAGGTTAAGTTCCAAAAATTCTTCTACCCTACCAGAAATAACAATACCGAGATATTTAAAAGAATTAGAGTGGGTAATACTTCCAGCACCACTGCCAACCTCATTGATTGTGTTATTCAGTGATAGCAGATAAGACTTGCCCCAATTTATTGTCAAACCAGAGAACCCACCAAATTTGTTTATTATCTCCATGATAACTGGGTATGAATAAGGTACTGTATGTTATCCAGAAAAAGCATAATATCGTCCACATACAAAAGATATTTTATTATTCTACCACCCAGACCAAATCCAGTAATTCTATCATCACCTCTGACTGCAATAGCCAGACGCTCGATAAAAATAGCAAAAAGTAGCGGCGATAGACGGCACCCCGTCTCTTACCCTGCTCAACACCAAAACTGTAGTGTGGTTATTCACCAGGACTTGGGCGTTTGGCTTGGAGTATAATAGTTTAACCCAGTCTATAAAAGTATCCCCAAAACCAAAGGCCTTCATCTCCAACCAAAGGAATGACCAGTTCATGCAGTCAAAAGCCTTTGTAGCATCTAAGGCCACAAGGGCTTTTCCCTTCTTATCCATTAGGCGAATCTGGATAGAAGTAAAGGCATTCTTTAGGTTATACATAGTCAAACCCTATTTGTCTTAGAAATCTCTCAAGTCTTATAGCAAGAATTTTTGCCAGAATTTTACAATCAGCATTTAGTAAGGAAATAGGACTATCAACTAACGATGGATTCCTTTCTTGTTTTGAGATTAAACTAATAATATCTTAATTCTGGGATTTAGGTAGAATACCCCATTTCTGTGAATCATTAAAAACCTGTAGCATAAATGGAAGTAGGGTTTCTTGGTACCTTAGATAGATCTCTGGGTGGAATACCTTCAGCTCCAGGTGCTTTATGGCTCGACAGTAGCTGAATTTCCAGTTTTATTTCATCCAAAGTTAGTGGGGCATCTAGTACATCCCTTGCTTCCAGTAATTTTTGGTGGGGATACATTTTCTAAGTATAATCATGCAGCCTCAATATCTACACCTCCCTTGCTACTATACAGTTGTGCAAAGTAATTTTTGAAAACATCTCTTATGGATTTTTGGTCCCGGACAAACCTATACTTGTGCTGATGTGCTGCATGATAATATCAATACTAGATTTCAAGTTTTTATTATCAATAATTCTAGAGAGTAGACTTAGGTTTACCCCCTTGGAAGTATTTATTTTTTCTACTGGAGAGAAAATGCAGAGCTTTTTTTTCTACGTGACTCCTATATTTGGTTGTCGCATTTTCCCAAGCAGTTTTAAAAACGTCACTGGGGTTGTCAAGCCATGGTTTTTCCATCTCCAACACTAACTCTTTTAACTGGTTTTCCTCCTTATTCTGAAGTTTTTTGTAGGTGTTCATTTCCTGTAGGTATTAATTTATTTTATCACTAACCCCCTCAAGAAAGCTTTAATTGTATCCCATACACAAAGGTTACTTGTGCTATTTACATTAATCTGGAGAAAGGATTTCAATTCAGTCTCTATTAGGTCATCCTTATTACATAGGTCCAATAAATCTACATTTATTCTATTTCTTGGTATTTTTGTCTCTTCTGATCTTATAAGAACCGATAAGGGGTAGTGGTCAGAGATTCCTCTAACTTCATATTTGATCTTACACGTATATTATATTCATCTAAATAAATCGTTACCCAAAGCCAAATCGCTTCTGGATAACGTACCATGAGACTTTGAGAAACTTGAAAAAGCCACTTTATTAGGATATTTCATTCTCCATAGATCTGCTCAACCCAAATCCTCCATTAGTCTAGCTAAATGAGACACAGAATTAGATACTACGTTCAATAGCGATCGTGGCTTCTTAGGGGTTGAAACAACGTCCGACGGCCCGCTACATGATAGCGGGCGGTGATGGTTGCTATGGCAACCGCAGGCCTAATAATGGCTTCCGGCTATGCCATCTATGGAAGCCTAGTGGGCACAAAGTCAGGACCCACTGTGCTTGCTGTCAGCGAGTAGCTGACAGGTCTAATATACTGCACTACGCATGTAGTGCAGTGTATTAGAATAGCGATCAGGGCCTCCTGCCCTCAAGTCCCCTAGTGGGACAAAATAATAAAGTAAAAAAAAGTAAAAAAAGTTGTGTAAAAATAAAAAAATAAAATTTTTAAAATTAATAGAAGTAAAAATCACCCCTTTTCCCTAATTAGTCCTTTATTATTAATAAAAATAAATAAATAAACAAATAAACTATACATAATTGGTATTGCCGTATCTGTAACGGCCTGCTCTACAAAAGTTTTTCATTATCTATCCCGCGCGGTGAACGCCACAAAAGAAAATAATAAACCATACAAAAATCAAAATTTTTTGGTCATTTCACCTCCTAAAAAAATAGAATAAAAAGAGATCAAAAAGTCGCTTGTACCTAAAAATAGTCCTGATCGAAACTACAGTTCGTTACGCAAAAAACAAGTCCTCACACTGCTTTATTTATGGAAAAATAAAAAACTTATGGCTGTTAGAATAAGGTAATACAAAAAGTAAATGATTTTTTTATAAAAAGTATTTTATTGTGCAAATGCCATAAGACATTAAAAAAAAACTATAAACATATGGTATCGCCATAATCATATCACCCTGTAAAATAAAGTGAATATGTCATTTATAGCACACGGTGAACGCTGTAAAAAAAATTTAATAAAAAAACTATAAGAATTGCTGTTTTTTAGTCACTACGCCTCTTAAACATAGAATAAAAACTGATAAAAATGTTGCATGCACACCATGAAAACTACAATAAATTCCTCAAGGGGTCTAGTTTCCAAAATAGGGTCACTTAAGGGGTTTCCACTGTACTGTTACCTCAGAAGCTCTGCAAATGCGACATGGTGCTCAGAAACCAATCCAGCAACATCTACATGTCAAATACCACTCTTGCCGTTCCGAGCACTGCCGTGGGTCCAACCAGCAGTTTATGACCAGATGTGGGGTATTGCCGTAATTGTGAGAAATTGCTTTACAAATGTTGGGGGCGTTTTCTCCTTTGTTCCTTGTCAAAATTAAAAATTTGTACCTTTTATTGGAAAAATTTGATTTTCAATTGCACAGCCTAATTCTACAAAATGCAGCAAAAAACCTGTGGGATCTAAATGCCCACTATACCCCTCGGTAAGTTTCTTGAGGGGTGTAGTTTGCCAAATAGGGTCACTTTTGGGGGGTTTCTACTGTTTTGGCACCACAAGACCTCTTCAAACCGGACATGGTGCCTAATAAAAAGGAGGCCCCATAATCCACTACCTGCTCCTTTGATACAGGGTGCTTCAGTCTATTAGCGCACTAGGGCCACATGTGGGATATTTCTCAAAACGTAAGAATCTGGGCAATAAGTATTGAGTTGCGTTTCTCTAGTAAAACCTTCTGTTTTACAGAAGAAAATGGAATAAAAAGGATTTTCTGACAAAAAAATTATATTTGTAAATTTCCCCTCTACTTTGCTTTAAATTCCTGTGAAACACCTAAAAGGTTAATAAAATGTCTAAATACTGTATTGAATACTTTGAGGGGTCTAGTTTTTAAAATGGGGTGTTTAATAGGGGTTTCTAATATATAGGCCCCTCAAAGCCACTTCAGAACTGAACTGGTACCTAAAAAAAAGAGGCTTTTGAAATTTTATTCAAAATATGAGAAATTGCTGCTGATGTTCTAAGCCTTGTAACGTCGTAGGAAAAAAAAGAATGTTCAAAAAATGATGCCAACATAAAGTAGACATTTTTTGGTGGTATAACCCTCTGTCTTACAAGCAGATGCATTTAAATTCAGAAAAATGCAATTTTTTCACATTTTCTCAAAATTTTTCTATTTTTCACAAATAAACACTGATTATATCGACCAAATTTTACCACTGACATAAAGCCCAATGTGTCACGAGAAAACAATCTCAGAATCGCTTGGATAGGTTTAAGCATTCCGAAGTTATTACCACATAAATTGAAATATGTCAGATTTGAAAAATGTGCTCTGAGCCTTAAGGCCCAAACTAGGCTGCATCCTTAAGGGGTTAATTATAATATCCAGAAATATATATCTACCTGCCATGTGAATAGAGCTGGCCATTATTTTACTATTTTACTCTAACCCCACGAGCGTGGATGGAATAAGTAGAGTGGTGGGAATGACATTAATGTTCCTAGCCATAGTACTATGCAAGACATCAAAATTGAAGCTGTATCAGCCATCCCAAGGGCCCATAATGTATGACCACAAAAACATAGCATGAAAAGTCTCTACCAGGTTCCCCAAAAACTCCCAACCTGAAACATACACATTAACACATACATCACTTTTCTCCCTGAAAGAGAAGACAAAGGGAAAACATAGTTCCTGAAACCAAAACGAAGTGGAAATTATAGCTGGTCACGATTCCACACCTGCTAAGAGAAAATATCAACTTGTGCAGCAGAAGCATGCTAAAAACTGTGCAGCATAATGATTAGAGCAATAACCTGGTATGTCCAAAATAGCAACTGTATGGATCATTGGTGAAGGTTCTGATAATTGTGATCTTACCCCCTGTTTTAAGCCTTGATTGCACAATTGATGATCATTACTATCCAGTCACTGCACAACAGCCACCAGGGTCTCAAACGTGTGTCTCCCCCAATGCTACAACTTGGAGTTTAGCAGGATAAAGCATCGAGTAGGGAGTTTGTAAGGCTCGTAGTCTCTTCTTCAAATACATGAATTGCGCCCGTCGTTTTTTAACCTTTACGGAAAAGTCCAAGAAAGTAGATATATGGCCGCCATCAATGGTGAGATCCTCACGTGTACGTGCCTTCTGTAAAATGGTGTCATGATCTGTGAAGTAAAGGATTTTTTTTAACACAGGCCTTGGGGGAGGCTGCGTTGACTCTGGACTTGAAATTCACTAGGTTTTTATTTTTCCAAAGTACAATACAAAAGTATACAACATCCCAATGATACAGTCTCACAGTATTGTATACAGAACACAGAAAAAGCTTGCACCTTTAGATATCAGAAACGTGCCTCGGACGTTGACATACTGACATATTAACAGACGAACAAACATAAAAACAGACACACAAAGAGTGGTGCTGATAAATACAAGCAATTATACATATGAGATGTCAAAAAGGAACAGGATGATACAGGTTACGAAAACCATGTATAAGTTAGCACAGATACATTTACAGAGTGACAGAGTTCTTACGGAGCAGAAGTTGAACATGGGGTAACTCCGTCCAAGGGGCCTATTGAGACAAACACTTCTGCCTATAACCTTTAGATGTAGCAAAGTGCAATTCGTAATAGAAGTGAAGATAATCCCTGTTTAGCACCTCCGAGAGATTCAGAGCCTCAGCTGTTTTCCATCTCTTGGCTATATGGAATCTGGAAGCGATAAGAATATGGCTTATTGGCCACCTATATTCTAAAGGGATCTCATCCATCTGCATATCCAATAAAGCCAATGCAGGGGAAGGTAAAAGTTCTGCTCCCATTAATTCTGATATGTAGCGGAAGATTCGCTTCCAGAATGGGTAGACTGATTTACATGTCCACCATAGATGAAATAATGTGCCCCTTGCTCCATATTGACTCTGGATTTGATATAACACAGTGGACCAACACCAGCAGATGACATGGCTCCCCAAACCATCACTCACTGTGGAAACTTCACACTGGACCGCAAGCAACTTGGATTGATGCCTCTCCACTCTTCCTCCAGACTCTGGGACCTTGTTTTCCAAATGAAATGCAAAATTTACTTTCATCTGAAAACAGGACTTTGGACCACTTAGCAACAGTGTTGGTCCACTGTGTTATATCAAGTCCAGAGTTAATGCAGCCATCTACCAGTAAATTTTAGAGCACTTCATGCTTCCCTCTGCTGACAAGTTTTATGGAAATGTTGATTTAATTTTCCAGCAGGACTTGGCACCTGCCCTCACTGCCAAAAGTACCAATACCTGGTTTAATAACCACCGTATCACTGTGCTTGATTGGCCAGCAAACTCGCCTGACCTAAACCCCATAAAGAATCTATGGGGTCAGGAAAGACTGGGCCCCATAGCAAACTTTTGACTGGGCCCCCCCTCCCCTGGGTGTCACACAACCCCCCCTCCTTGTAGATAGTGCCTTTTTTACAGCCCCCCCTGAAGATAACGCCATACAGAGTCCCCCCTGTAGGTAACGCCATACAGAGTCCCCCCTGTAGGTAACGCCATACAGAGTCCCCCCTGTAGGTAACGCTATACAGAGTCCCCCCCTGTAGGTAACGCCATGTAGAGTCCCCCCCTGTAGGTAACGCCATGCAGAGTCCCCCCGTAGGTAACGCCATGCAGAGTACCCCCCTGTAGGTAACGCCATACAGAGTCCCCCTGTAGGTAACACCATACAGAGTCCCCCCCTGTAGGTAACGCCATGCAGAGTCCCCCCCTGTAGGTAATGCCATACAGAGTCCCCCCCTGTAGGTAACGCCATACAGAGTCCCCCCCTGTAGGTAAGGTCATGCAGAGTCCCCCCCTGTAGGTAAGGCCATGCAGAGTCCCCCCCCTGTAGGTAAGGCCATGCAGAGTCCCGCCCCTGTATACAAGGCCATGCAGAGTCCCCTTCCTGTAGGCAAGGCCATGCAGATTCCCCTCCTGTAGGTAACGGCATGCAGAGTCCCCCCTACCTGTAGGTAACGCCATGCAGAGTCCCCCCCCCCCGTAGGTAACGGCATGCAGAGTGTCCCCTCCCTGTAGGTAACGCCATACAGAGTCCCCCCCCTGTAGGTAACGCCATGCATCCCCTATCCACAGGATAGGGGATACATGTGTAATCGCTGGCAGCGATAGGGAGAACGGGGGACTGAAAGTCCCCCAAGTTCTCCATGACTAACCTTTGACTTCCGGCGTCTGCGCAGCTCAATAAAAATGTGCATGCGCTCCATTCATTTCTACGGAGCTGCCGACACAGACCCCGGAAGTCTGAGGTTTGTGATGGAGAACCTCAGGGGACTTTCAGTTCCCCGTTCTCCCTATCAATGCCAGCAATCACACATGTATCCCCTATCCTGTGGAGAGGGGATACATGTCTTTTGTTTAATGGCAGAGCGGGGAGATACCTCCCTGCTCTGCCGTAGTGTCCAGTAGCGTCGCGCTGTAGCAGCCGTAGCGGCTGCTAGCGGAGCCTCCGGCCATGGTGGGGGCCCGTGCCGGCGGGCGACACGGACCCCCTCATGCCGCGGGCCCCGTAGCAGCCGCTACGGCGGTAGTTACACCACTGTATGGGGTATTGTCAAGAGGAAGATGAGAGACACCAGACCCAACAATGCAGATGAGCTGAAGGCCACTATCAAAGTGACCTGGGCTTCCATAAAACCTCAGCAGTGCCACAGGCTGATCGCCTCTATGCCATGCCGCATTGATGCGGTAATTCATGAAAAAGGAGCCTCGACCAAGTATTGAGGGCATATACTGTACATACTTTTCAGTAGGCCAACATTTCGGTATTATAATCATTTTTGAAATTGGGCTTATATAATATGCAAATTTTCTGAGACACAACATTTTTGGTTTTCATTAACTGCTAGCCATAATCATCAACATTAAAAGAAAAAATGTATACATATACAGTACTGGGCAAAAGTTTTAGGCAGTTTTAGAAAAATGCTTCAAAGAAAGCCTTCCTACAAAAATAGAAGTGTTAAAAGTTTTGTTTTCTATCAATTACCAAAATACATAGTTAATAAACAGAGGAGAAATATAAATTAAATCAATATTTAGTGTGACCACCTTTTGCCCTAAAAACAGCATCAAATATTCTAGGTACACCTGCACACATCATGGATATTGGAGGATTATATATAGGTGTATGATTAACCAATTATATCAAACAGGTAATGATGATCATTTTCATATGTAGGTTGAAACACAGTCATTAACGGTAACATAAACAGTTGTGTAGGAGGCTTAAAACTGGGTGAGAAACAGTTAAACTCTGCTAGAAAGGCGAGGTTCTGAAAGACAGTTACAGGTCCGCCATGGCAAGACTGAGCACTGCAACAAGACACAAGGGAGTTATACTGCATCAGCAACGTCTCTCCCAGGCAAAGATTACAAAGTATACTGGGGTTTCAAGATGGGCTGTTCAAGCTCTTTTGAAAAAGCACAAACAAGCAGGCAACGTTAAGGACCGTAGATGCAGTGGTCGGCCAGGTACACTTAGTTTAGCAGGGCAGAGACACATAATGCTTACTTCCCTTTGAAAATCAGAAGATGTTCAGCAGTGCCAACTGCTTAGAACTGGCAAAAACCAGTGGGACACCGGTACACTTATATACTGTTAAGAGAAGTCTGACCAGGAGTGGTCTTCATGAAAGAATTGCGGCCAAAAAAACATAACTTTATCAAGCGACTTAACTTTGCACTAAAACATAGGAACCGAGGTGCAGAGAAATTGCAGCAGGGGCTGAGTGAAAATTTTTTATATTTGGCTGTAACAGAAGGCAGTTTGTTCGCCGAAAGGCTGGAGAGCAGTACAATAATGAGTGTCTGCAGGCAACAGTGAAGCATGGTGGAGGTTCATTGCAAGTTCAGGGCTGCATTTCAGCAAATGGATTTGGGGATTTGGTCAGGATTAATGGTGTCCTCACTGTTGAGAAATACAGGCAGATACTTATCCATCATGCAATACCATCAGGGAGGGGTCTTATTAGCTCCAAATGTATTCTTCAACAGGACAATGACTCCAAGCATACAGCCAATGTCATTAACCCCTTAAGGACGCAGTCTTGTTTTGGCCTTAAGGCTCAGAGCCCATTTTTTAAATCTGACATATTTCACTTTATGTGGTAATAACTTTGGAATGCTTAAACCTATCCAAGCGATTCTGAGATTGTTTTCTCGAGACATTGGGCTTTATGCTAATGGTAAAATTTGGTCTATATATTCAGTGTTTATTTGTAAGAATAGCCACCCACAGACCTGTCCGGACCAGTCTGTGATGAAGGGAGCTTCTTACACACACACACACACACACACACACACACCCACAAAGCTGCGGGAGCATCCCGGGATCCGGAACCCACCAAGGAGACGAGCGCACTAGCAGAGGGTAAGTAATAAGTGAAACGAACAATGTATATAGAATTTTATAAGTGAATATGGATTAGATAAAAAGTGTAGAAAAATTATATTTATAAAATATATATGTGAAAAGAAATATGAAACAATATAAAATTAGACAAATATAAGTCAAACATAGTGAAAAAAATAATTACAAAAGAATTTAAAAATAGTGATAAACACAAATTAGGCTGATGCTGAAAAGAATTTGCATATGCATCAGGAAGTGGAGTCTTCTAAGGAACATTAGTGCAGCAGATAGTATATTGTACAAGAACCTTTCTCTTTTTACTACAAAAAATTATTATTAATGTGAAGAAGAACTATATCACAGATCGACCGATCTATTTTTAAACCTTAGAATAAAGTGCTTAAGTGCTATCATATTATATTGAAACATATATACCATACTTTATCATAATCCAGTATACATTTAGGGACATGTAAGTGAAAAAAAGACAAAATATCACTCATTTATTACTTAGACATATATATCATATTCTGTCAAAAACTCAATATATAATTAGAATGATATAAGTAAAATAGGTACATATATGCAAATATATGCACATATATAGGCTGGACTATAATGACGAAGCTCTGATCTCCGAAACTCACGGATTGTATTTCGTTCGGTCTCTTGACTGGGGGTCAAATTAGATATCCGCATCCAATACAAGAAATTGATATGAATAAAAACTAAAACTAAAGGAAGATGATGCCACACAGACCCCCTGTAGATGATGTAACACAGACCCCCTGTAGATGATGCCACACAGACCCCGGGTAGATGATGCCACATATCCCTGTAAATGATGCCACACAGCCCCCCTTAGATAATCCCACACAGCCCCCCTGTAGATAGTGCCAAACAGAGCCCCCTATAGATGACGCCACACACAGCCCCCTGTAGATGACACCACACACAGCCCCCCTGTAGATAGTGCCACACACCTCCCTGTAGATAGTGCCACATACTCCCCCTGTAGATAGTGCCACATACTCCCCCTGTAGATAGTGCCACATACTCCCCCTGTAGATAGTGCCACATACTGCACCTGTAGATAGTGCCACTTACTCCCCCTGTAGATAGAGCCACATACTTCCCCTGTAGATAGTGCCACATACACCCCCTGTATATACTCACCCCCGCATAGATAGAGTCATTGTGGCTCGCTCTATGAGCGGAATCCCCGGCCAGGCATCGGCAATGCTCTGGCCGGGGATTTGGCTGCAGGAGGTGCCCCTGACATCACTGTCCTTATATGCACAGTGAAGTCATGGGCTACTCTTGGAGCGCCGGAATCCCCGGCCAAAGCATTGCTGACACCCTGGCCAGCAATTCCGCTCCCAGAGAAAGCCCTGACTTCACTGTCCATATAAGGTCAGTGACGTCAGTGGCACCTCCTGCAGCGGAATCCCCGGTCAGGCGTCGGTAATGCTCTGGCCGGTGATGCCGCTGCAGGAAGTGCCTCTGACGTCACTGCCATTATATGGACAGTGAGGTCATGGACTACTCCTGGAGCCCCGGCATCCCAGTCCAAAGCGTTGCTGATGCCATGGGCAGGAATTCTGCTCATAGAGATAGCCCTGAATTCACTGTCCAAATTAGGTCAGTGACGTCAGTGGCACCTCCTGGAATCCCGGCCAGGACATTGGCAATGCATTGGCCGGGGATTTTACTCCAGAAGGAGTTCATGGCAGAGCAGGAAGCGGAACGTTTTCTGCTCTGACATAGTATTCAATTGTATCTGTGTCTTGAGGCCGCAGATACAATTGAATATAGCAGTTGCCTGGAAAAGTCCCGGGACAATAATTTGCCGGGACTGTCTCTGTAAATTCGGGACAGACCCGGCAAACTCGGGACAGTTGTCAAGTGTGTTGTTTACATAGGGCAATGATCGGGAACAAGCGCTCATATGAATGCTCGTTTGCCCGATCATTGGCCCGTGTCATAGGGCCTTAAGTGCCACCACCAGTCTCCACATAAATATGAAGATAGTATTGTCTTCACTGAAAGCATCATCTGTTGCTAAGCAACAGCTCATATATAGAAAGGTTGTTGCATACGAAATAGTCACACAATGAATATTGATATAATAGTCCCAAAGGAAAACTCCAGAGTTTCCTTTATGCCAGGATCCCATAATTGTGACAGTTTTTTGCTCAGTTTTTTTTTTTTTGCCAAACACAGGAGTGAACACAATCTTTTCATTACGCCTTTCCTTCATTTTGGATCCACTTTTAGCTTTGGACAAAAAAACAACTAAGCTAAAACTGCGCCAAAAACTGCATTTAACCCCTTCCCGCTTTGACCACTTTTGACCTTCCTGACAGAGCCTCATTTTTCAAATCTGACATGTTTCAATTTATGTGGTGATAACTTTGGAATGATTTTACCTATCCAAGCGATTCTGAGATTGTTTTCTCGTGACTCATTGGACTTTATGTTACTGTTACAATTTGCTTGGTACATTTAGTATTTAATTGTGAAAAACACCAATTTTTTTGAAAAATTGCAATTAATTAGCATTTTTCTATGTATCTGCTTGTAAATTAGGCAGTTATTACACACACAATTGTTGCTAATTAACATCCCCCATATGTCTACTTTAGATTGCCATTGTACATCATTTTACTTTTCTAGGACGTTACAAGGCTTAGAACTTTAGCAGCAATTTCTCATATTTTCAAGACAATTTCAAAAGGCTATTTTTTCAGGGACCAGTTCAGTTGTGAAGTAACTTTTAGGGCCTTATGTATTAGAAACCCCATTTTAAAAACGTCACCCCTCAAAGTATACAAAACAGAATTTAGAAAGTTTCTTAACCCTTTAGACGTTTCACAGGAATTAAAGCAAAGTAGAGGTGAAATTTACAAATTTCATTCTTTTTTTTTTTGCAAAAATTCATTTTTAATCAATTTTTTTTGTTACACAAAGTTTTACCAGTGAAATGCAACTCAATATTTTTTGCCCAGGTTCTGCAGTTTTAGGAAATATCCCACATGTGGCTCTAGTGTGCTACTGGACTGAAGCACAGGCCTCAGAAGCAAAGGAGCACCTAGTGGATTTTGGGCCTCCTTTTTATTAGAATATATTTTAGGCACCATGTCAGGTTTGAGGGGCTCTTGCGGTGCCAGAACAGTAGAAATCCCCCATAAGTGACCCCATTTTGGAAACTAAACCCTTTAAGGAAATTATCTAGGGGTATAGTGAGCATTTTGACCCTACAGGTTTATTGCAGAAATTATTGGAAATAGGCCATGAAAATTAAAATCTACATTCTTTCAAAGAAAATGTAGGTTTAGCTCATTTTTTCTCATTTCCACAAGGACTAAAGGAGAAATGCACTGCAACATTTGTAAAGGAATTTCTCCCGAGTAAAACAGTACCCCCCATGTGGTCATAAACGACTATTTGAACACACGGCAGGGCTTAGAAATTAAAGAGCACCATTTGGCTTTTGGAGCTCAAATTTAGTGGGAATGGTTTGCGGAGGCCATGTTGGATTTGCAAAGCCCCAGAGGGACAAAATCAGTGGAAACCCCCCACAAAAGGCTAAATTTTGTAAACTACACCCCTTGAGGAATTCATCTAGGTGTGTAGTGAGCATTTTGACCCCACAGGTGTTTCATAGATTTTATTAGAATTTGGCAGTGAAAATAAAAACAGCCCTTTTTCTTCAATAAGACGTAGCTTTAGCTCAAAAAATTTCATTTTCTCAACAAATAATGGAAAAAAAGAACTGCAACTTTTGTAAAGCAACTTCTCTAGAGTACTGAAATACCCCATATGTGGTCATAAACTGCTGTTTGGGCACACGGCAAGGATCAGAATAGAAGGAGCGCCATTTGGCTTTTGGAGCACAGATTTTGCTGGATTGGTTTCTTGACACCATGTTACATTTTCAATTCCCCTAAGGTACCAGTACAGTGGAAACTACCCAAAAGTGACTCCATTTGGGATACTACACCCCTTGAGGAATTAATCTAGGGATGTAGTGAGCATTTTGACCCCACAGGTGTTTCATAGATTTTATTTGAATTGGGCAGTGAAAATAAAAAATTTTTTTTTTTCCAATAAGACGTAAATTTAGCTTCAAATTGTTAATTTTCTCAAAAAATAAAGGAAAAAAAGCACCCCAACATTTGTAAAGCAATTTCTCCCGAGTACGGCAATTACCCATATGTGGTCATAAACGGCTTTTTGGTCACATGCCAGGGCTCAGAAGGAAAAGAGCGTCATTTCGCTTTTGGAGTGCAGATATTGCTGGATTCGTTTCTGGTCGCTATGTAGCATTTTCAAAGCCCTTGTGGGACCAAAATAGTGGAAACCCCCCAGAAGTGACCCCATTGTGCAAACTACAGCCCTCGATGTATTCACCTAGGGGTGTAGTGAGCATGTTAACCCCGCAGGTGTTTTGCAGAAATTAGTGTGCACTCGATGTTGCAGAGTGAAAATGGGATTTTTTTCCATAGATATGCCAATATGTGGTGCCCAGCTTGTGCCACCATAACAAGAAAGCTCCCTAATTATTATTCTGTGTTTTAGAATCCCCCAACATGGGGCCCTAATCTTTTGCCTGGACATTCGACAGGGCTCAAGATTGAAAGAGTACCACGCAAAATTGAGGCCTAATTTGTCGACTTACAAAGTAATGGCTCACAATTGCAGGGCTCTGATGTAAAATAATAAAAGAAAACCCTGAGAAGTGAACTCCTTTTTGGAAACTACACCCCTTAATACATTTATTAAGGGGTGTAGAGCATTTTCACCCCACAGGTCTTTTCCATAAATGATTGCGCTGCGGATGGTTCAAAGTAAAAATGTACATTTTTCCCGAGATATGCCATTTCACTGGCAAATATGTTAGCCCAGCTTATGCCACTGGAGATACACACCCCAAAAATTGTTAAAAGGGTTCTCCCGGGTATGGCGGTGCCATATATGTGAAGTAAACTGCTGTTTTGGGCACGCTGTAGGGCTCAGAAGGGAGGGAGCACCATTTTGCTTTTGAAGCATAGATTTTGCTTAGTAGTAGTTTTGTTTGGAGTTTTACTGGTATTTCAGTTTAATAATGTGGGAGTACATATAAGCTGGGCAGATTACATCAGGGGCAAAAAATGTGTGTTACACTGTGAAGCAATCTTTTATGAACAGGCCAGTGTCGCACTGATAAATGTCCTTTCTCAGCACCTTTGCAGTTTTGGGAATATTGCTGGGAAGTGTTGTCCTGGTATAATACGGGCAGCCTCGCATCCAGTAGATATGTTTGGGCCCTACTCTTCCTGGTTCCATAATTTTCGGGCCTGCACAACAGCATTTCCTGACTTATTGGAGCCATAACTAATTTTATTTTTTCATATACGTAGTGGCATGAGGGCTGTTTTTTTGGGGACGAGCTGTAGTTATTATTGGTACCATTTTGGGGTACATGCGACTTTTTGATCACTTTTATCCTATTTTTTGAGAGGCAAGGTGACCAAAAACCAGCAATTCTGGCATAGTGTTTTTAGTTGTTTTTTATACAGTGTTCACCAAGCGTTATAAATTACATGTTAATTTTTTTTCCCGATGCCGATTCCGGCGATACCTAATTTATAGCACTTTTTTATGTTTTACAACATTTTGCACAATAAAATTACTTTTGTAATTGTCGCCATGTTGTTAGAATCATAACTTTTTACGTTTTTTCGTTGACGGAGCTGTATGAGGGCTTGTTTTTTGCGAGACGAGCTATAGTTTTTATAGGTACCATTTTTGGATACATGCGACTTTTTGATCACTTTTTATTTCAATTTTTGTGGGGCAAAGTGACCAAAAAACAGAAATTCTGGCATTGTTTTTTACGTTTTTTTTTACGCCGTTCACTGCATGGAATAAATAACATAATATTTTTATGGTTTAGGCCGTTACGGACTTGATAAGGGAAAAATGGCGATTGTGTTTTATTTTATTACTTGAAACTCTTATTATAAATTTTTTTCACTTTTTTACACTTTTTTTTATACTTTTCTTTAGTACTACTACGGGACTTGAAGGACCAACTGTCAGATTTTTTTTCTAATACATTGCACTACCTACGTAGTGCAATGTATTAGATCTGTCAGCCATTCACTGACAGCAAGCCGATTAAGCCTAATCGGCTTCTGTACTGGCAGAGCAGGAGGCCATTGTTAGGTCTGCTGTTGCCATAGTAGCATAGGGCAGAGCTGCGAATCTGCTGACCACAAAGATGCAGCGATCGCTTGCATACATGCGTTTTTTAAGGCATTTTAACTTGTGTCTTTGGTGGAGTTTTCATTTGGTATTATTTTGTACATGTTGTTTTTTTTCTGGCATTTATTAAGTCCAATAGAGAAGTCTATGAGAAAAACGCCATAACCAGATCATCGGGTCTTATATGCTGGGAGGGCATGATGTGCTGGCGTTTGGTTTGGAATGCAGAGCAGCCCGCTTTAGCTAACACTAGCGGCGTTACAAATAGGCTGTTATTCGGCAAGATACGCCATGCCTGACGACCAGCACATTATCCCTCCACGTATTACACATAGTACTGACACCCCATGTACTATTCACAGCACTGACCCCTATTTATCACATTTATTTATTTATTTATTTTTATTACATTATTACACACTTTCATACATACATATTTATTTTTTACCATCCATTCACACCCTAGCACTACACTGACACTCATTTATCGCACACCTTTGAGCACTTAGTCCGCCACTCCCCTCAAGACTAGTGGGAGGGGCTATCACTACTTAATGCACACTCCTTCTGCAGCATTCTTTGACCCGTCTGCGTCCTGATGGGAACGGGTTTTCACCCACCCACCTACCTAGTGAGTATGGCCTTTTTTGTGGTTTTGATGATCTTTATGTCCCATTTTTTCTGTTTGCATAACCAGATCATACTGCATTTGGGAAAAAAACACCACTAACCACAAAATTGCCTCAAAATTGGCACAAACCAAAAAGCAAGTTGTGTGTAGTGTATTTAATATTTTACTGTAGACTTGAATGTAACATCTGACCGCACTAAAAATCAGAAAAAATGCCTTTAAAAGCACCACGGAGTACATAGCAAAATGCTGTGTGCAAATCCAGCCTTAAAGGGTTTGTCCCATCAGGGATATTTATGACATATCCACAGGATATATCATAAATGTCACATAGATACGGGTTCCAGCTCTGGGATCTGCACCTATCTCTAGAACGGGGTCCCTTAAACCCTGTTCTAGCTTTTTGTGGTTACTTACTGATAACATGGTCGGGAGTTACGGAAATAATGTAACTCGCTAAGCTATGCTGTTTCTGTAACTCCCATAGAACTGAATAGTAGTTATGGAAACAGCGTAGCTCGCATGTTACATTGCTTCCATAACTGTCATTCACTACTATGGGAGTTACGAAAACAGCGAGGCTCAGCGAGTTATGCTGTTTCTGTAGCTCCCGACCACGTCCGACCATGTAATCTGGAAGTGGCCGGGAGTCTGCATGAGCACAAAAAGCTAGAACGAGGGTTTAGGGGGCCCCGTTCTAGGGATAGGTGAGAGGTGGGGCCCGCATCTTTCTGACATTTATGACATATCCTGTGAATATGTCATTAATGTCCCTCATGGGAAAACCCCTTTAAGGGGGCTTCCCACAGAAAACATTGATGACATATCCTATGGATATGCCATAAATGTTTTTGGTAGAAAAACCCCATTTATGTGGACTTGATCTGACCATCAATGTATTAGACAGGAGATTAAACTGGAGGATTTAAGCAAATACAACATATTCTTTCAAATCTAGTAAATATTTTTTTATGGTCCAGATAAAACTGGTTTACTTACTATTAAATAGATTACATTTGTTTGGCAGTGGGTGTCAAAAAATGACAAAGCCCTATTACAATGAAATGCCATATATTCTAGTCTTTCCGCTTGCCCTGTTTCAAGCAATTGAGGAAAATGAATTCCATTGCTGAGCTATTTAATATGCATGAGGACAAAGTAATAATAGAAGTGACTGCTGTAATAATGTGGTGCTCAGAGATTATAGAAGATATTAGCAGCGGTGACGATAGCAACATTATTTTCAGAGCTTCATTATGAAAACTCAAAGTCAATTGGCTTTCTTCCGTGGTCATTTGCCCAGGTGCATAATATTCCTCTGTGGTTGAGGATAGGACAGCTTACTTAACTGACCTCATAAAAGGCTATAAAGGAAATGAGGCTGCTATATTTCATTAAGCATCTCATATTAGCCATCTAGAACCTTGCAGGCTAGACAACAATTAACTAGAGGAAAGGATTCTAGCTTCGTACAAGGCAGTTTTTATTATTTTATGCTAGGAATGTTTGCTAACAAATATTGAATGGAACAAGCAATCCACGAAACGTGTAGTCCTCCATTAATAGTTGCATTTTGTCTGTGTCTGCATAGAAGCAACATGTTATTGCTGTTTAACTCAGACACAATTTTGCCCCAATGAAATTGAAGAGGGTAGTTGGCAAGAATTGTGCCTTATTTAATAACAGGTGCACGCCTAATAATAAAGCTGCTGCATTTGGAATTATCTGGCTGTATGTATTCCCTTTTATACCTGCTATGAGCAGTCGTACAGTTGCACCACTAATTTGCTCCTTTTTTAATCTTTTCCTTTGATAAAATGAGTCTAAGCAGGGGCGGACATACCAATGGTGCAACTACAGGGGCCCAGAATGCAGAAGGGCAGACTGCCACTTTAAAAGCAGCTTCGTAATTTCTATTGGATTCCATGTAAGGGACTGAGCTAATGATAAGGGTAGGTTTCATGAGCTTTTAAAGAGTAAGGGGCCTGCATAATGCTCTTGCACAGGGCCCCTTGCTTTCTCTCTCCGCCCCGAGTCTAAGGGTTTGTTCACACAGGTCAGATACTCTGGGTACACAGCGTATCCAATCTAGAATCCACAGGGAATTCCGTTCAAAAGACCACATTAAATTGTGGTGCAGAGTTACATCCAGAGTCGCCGCTGCGGAAAGAAGCTGGCATTGCCACAGCGATGCATCCCTCAGGTCTTCGTGCAGCCCGGCCTCCTGTGATGACACTGCAGCCCATGTGACCAATACAGCCTGTGATTGGCTGCAGCAGTAACATGGGATGAAACGTCATCCCAGGAGGCTGGGCTGCCCAGAGAACAGCCGGAGGAACAAGGAGCCTTTGTTATTGCTATTGCTGTGCAGCTATTGCTGTTCAGGATTCTGTGGTTAACTAGTGGATTCTGAAAACAAACATTCTCCTCTGTAGTCAGTTTCTATGAGTAAAAGCTTTTGTAATGTTCTTCAGTATACATAGTATTCTATTTAATAATTGATCCTGCAGCTGCATCATCTCTCAGATGTCACACAGCAAACTGCAGTAACTGTAAAGATCCATCCCAGCAGCAGCAGCAGTAAAAGGAAAAATGGGAGGACTGAGAATACATTACAGTATGAGAGGCTGGGTGGGTGAGAAGTGAGAGGGGGTAGGAGGACGGGGGCTTCCCCAGTGTAGACAATGATTTCACACAGCAGGAAGGGAGTGGGGAGCGTGTATGTGCAGTTTGCAGTTAGTTTTCATGAGACAGTGACCACATAGCGGGTGGGAGGAGTGATCATGGAAAAGTGAAATTCATAGCAAAACAAATGTGTCTTTTAATGCTCCAGGTACTCTATAACTAGAGATGAGAGAATCAATTTTACACTAATCAAATTTGGTCTAAATTTCCCAAAGGTTTCGCATTCGGCGCATAAATCATGGCAAAATGTCAGCTGCCAGAACTGTGCATGAGCTAGTTACCCTGCCGTGCGCACTGTTATTCAATGGAGGCCGCTAATAGACGTGCCTGGTCACTTGCCCCTCCATCAGCAGCCATGTTCGGAATGGGAGCGCCTACAGTCCGTGGAGAAGGCTGTACTTACAAGGGGGTGGTGCTTCACAGAGGAAGACATTGGTGCTGATCTTCTAATAACTATGCAGTGGCGTAACTACCACCGTAGCAGCAGTAGCGGCTGCTACGGGGCCCGCGGCATGAGGGGGCCCGTGTCGCCCGCTGGCACGGGCCCCCACCATGGCCGGAGGCTCCGCTAGCAGCCGCTATGGCTGCTACAGCGGGACGCCACTGAACAGTACGGCAGAGCAGGGAGGTATCTCCCCGCTCTGCCATTAAACAAAAGACATGTATCCCCTATCCACAGGATATCCACAGGATAGGGGTTACATGTGTGATCGCCGGCAGCGATAGGGAGAACGGGGGACTGAAAGTCCCCTGAAGTTCTCCATCACAAACCTCGGACTTCCGTGGTGTGTTTCGGCAGCTCCGGAGAAATGAATGGAGCGCCGGTCCCGCTTGTGCGCATGCGTGACCAGCGCTCCTTTCATTTTTAGTGAGCTGCACAGACGCCGGAAGTCAGAGGTTAGTCATGGAGAACTCCCCCGTTCTCCCTATCGCTGCCAGCGATCACACATGTATCCCCTATCCTGTGGACAGGGGATACATGTCTTTTATTAGGACACACTGTAGGTCGCATTTTTTTGGGAGGGGGGACGCTGTATGGCGTTCCCTACAGGGGGGGGCTGTATGGCGTTCCCCACAGGGGGGACGATGCTGTATGGCGTTCCCTACAGGGGGGACGACGCTGTATGGCGTTCCCTACAGGGGGGGGGCTGTATGGGGGTTCCCTACAGGGGGGGGGCTGTATGGCGTTCCCTACAGACCCCCCCTGTAGGGAACGCCATACAGACTCCCTGTAGGTAACGCCATACAGCCCCCCCGTAGATAACGCCATACAGCCCCCCCATAGATAACGCCATACAGCCCCCCCGTAGATAACGCCATACAGTCCCCCCTCTGTAAATAGCGCCATACAGCCCTCCCTGTAGATAGCGCCATACAGCCCCCCCTGTAGGGAAAACCATACAGTCCCCCCTGTAGGGAAAACCATACAGTCCCCCCCTGTAGGGAACGCCATACAGTCCCCCCGTAGATAACGCCATACAGTCCCCCCGTAGATAACGCCATACAGCCCCCCCATAGATAACGCCATACAGCCGCCCCGTAGATAACGCCATACAGCCCCCTCTGTAGATAACGCCATACAGCCCCCTCTGTAGATATCTACAAAGGGGGCTGTATGGCGTTATCTACAGGGGGCTGTATGGCGTTATCAAAAGGGGGGGTTTGTAAAAAAGGCACTATCTACAAGGGGGGGGGGTTGTGTGACACCCAGGGGATGGGGGGCCCCAGTTAAAAGTTTGCTATGGGGCCCAGTCTTTCCTAGTTACGCCCCTGTAACTATGTATTAGTAAATGGCATATAATGCGGTTTCCCAAACATTAGTGAAAATAAACATTAAGTGGCCAACCCCTTTAAAGGGCTTTAAAGGGTTTGGATACAGTCCTATTAGACATCAGAGAGTCAGACATGAGTTTTCAGGCTATCCTACGAATTCTGGCGAATTTACTCAGACCGGATTGAATCGGAGGACTGATTCGACCCAAAACACATTTGGGAAAATTCGCTCGTTTCTATCTATAACTTATCCAAGAATAACATTTTTGAGTGTAAAACTGAACTTTCAGTTTTGATGTATCTGCTCATTGTTGGGTTTGATTGCTTTTAAACATCCTACAAAATGGAAATAAATAAAAAGTCATGTTACCTTTAAAGTTAGGTCTTATTCTTGCATCATAACCAGAAGTTCTACCCATCAGTTTATCCAGAAAATCAGATGGTGACATTGGTGAACTACGGGATCGGGCACTGTCTGTTTCTTTGGTGGCAACCAAACTAGAAGATAAAACAGAAAATGTATTAACTATTGCATTGTAAATATACCCTCAATCCATAGTCTCTTTATATATAGTCTCTATACAATTGAACCTGAAATGAATTAAAATCACATAGGATAATAACTGACCATTCTATAAACTAGTTAGGAAAGAGATGATTAATGCACGTTTTTTATGTAACACCAGCATATTCTGCAGTGCTGTACACAGAAATAATTTACTCCTATCAGGGTCAGACCCCAATGCTGATCACAGTCTGTTATGCCTACAGACGCATAAAAACTAGGCTCAAAATCACGGGAAGGAAATTAATGTATCAGAATATTTTTGAAAGAGATGTTTTTAGGGGAAAAAAGGGCATCTGGAGAAAACTTGTTAAAGCAGTGTTAAGGAAACAGCATAGCAGTTCCGGAAACAGCGTAGCTTGCCGTGCTATGATATTTCCATACCGCCCATTCACTTCTATGGGATTTACGGAAACAGCGTGGCACATTAAGCTACACTGTTTTCGTAAGGCCGGCCACTTCTTCACAGATCCTGTCTGAGATGGGAATACCCCTTTAAGGGTATGTGCACACACACTAATTACGTCCGTAATTGACGGACGTATTTCGGCCGCAAGTAGTGGACCGAACACAGTGCAGGGAGCCGGGCTCCTAGCATCATACTTATGTACGATGCTAGGAGTCCCTGCCTCTCCGTGGAACTACTGTCCCATACTGAAAACATGATTACAGTATGGGACAGTTGTCCTGCAGAGAGGCAGGGACTCCTAGCATCGTACATAACTATGACGCTAGGAGCCCGGCTCCCTGCACTGTGTTCGGTCCGGTACTTGCGGCCGAAATACGTCCGTCAATTACGGACGTAATTAGTGTGTGCGCACATACCCTAAGAATGCAAAATCAGGCTTGAAACCATGTGCTAATTTTTAAAAATAAAAAACTTAAATATCATATTTATATAGGATCTCAGCAGCACTCCACCAGTCAGACCTTTATGGTGGAATGGCAAGAAGAAAGCCACTTCTCAGTAAAAGGCACGAGTTTGCCAAAAGGAGACTCTCAGACCATGAGAAATAAGATTCTTTGGACTGTTGAATCCAAGATTGAACTCTGTGGTCTGAATGCCCAAAGTCTGGAGGAAAACACAACTGATAATCTAGCCAAACACCATCCCTATGGTGAAGCATGGTGATGGAAGCATCATGTTGTGGGAATGTTTTTTAACGGCAGGTACTAAGCTAATCTTCAGGCTTATGAGATAGATGTAGTGAGATACTTAACCCCTTCACGACATCCGACGTATATATATGGCACACGTCAGGTGGGGGAATATGGAGCAGGCTCACGGGCAGAGCCGGGTCCATAGAGCGAGTGTGTCGGCTGTGTGTTACACTTCTGGGTAATGAGCGGGATCCCACTCGAGCGTGTTCCTGCTAGTTTAACCCGTTAAATGAAGCAGTCAATAGCGACCACGGCATTTAAATGACTAAAAACATAGGGGCAACACCCTGTAATGTTCCAACGGCCCCCCGCGGCACGACACGGGGTTGCCATGGGTTAGCATGGCAGCCTGGGGACCTGATGAAGGCCCCAGTTTCGTCATCTTTGTAACTACCTCCGGCAGGGCTTCATAGGAGACTGTCGGAATAACGATATACTGCAATACATTAGTATTGCAGTATATCGTGCAAGTGATCCAACAATCGCTGGTTCAAGTCCCCTAGGGGTACAAGTAAAAGAAGTAAAAATCAGTAAAATAAATAATTAAAAAAAATAATAATTAAAAGTTTAAAAAAACAACTTTTCCCATATTCCCTCAAACACAATGTAAAAAATAATAATAAGTAACATAACTGGTATCGATGTATCTGTAAAAGTCTGAACTATTACACTATATCATTATTTAGTCTGCATGTTGAATGCCGTAAAAAATAAGACATAAAAAATGTCACAATTTCTGTTTTTTGGTCACATCATTTCCCACAAAAAATTAAATAAAAAATGATCAAAAAGCCTCATGTACCTCAAAACGGTACCAATAGAAACTACAGCTCGACCTGCAAAAAATAAGCCCTCATACTGCTAAATCAACAGAAAAATAAAATAAGTTATGGCTCTCAGAATGTGGCCACAAAACCTAAATTGTATTTTTAACAATCAGTTAAAAAAAAACTATATACATTTGGTATCGCTGTAATCGTGTTGACTCGCAGAATAAAGTTAACCTGACGTTTTTACCACATGGTGAACGCCGTAAAAACAAAACCACCCAAAAGATTGAGGAATTGCTTTTGTCCCCCCCACAAATAATTTATTTCTAGTTTCCCACTACATTATATGGTACAATAAATGGTGCTGTGAAAATACACAACTCGTCCTGCAAAAAACAAGCCCTCATACGGCAATATTGATAAAAAAATTAAAATGTTACAGCTTTTGGAAGGAGGGGAGGCAAAAACGAAAATGAAAATCCGAAAAATGGCTGCGGGGGGAAGGGGTTAATGAAAACGTGCTCTAGAGCTCTATTGAACCCAGACTGGTGTAAAGGTTTACCTTAAAACAGAACAAAGACCCTAAGCCAAGACTACACAGAAGTGGCTACAGTGAATTTAGGACAATTCTGTGAATGTCCTTGAAAGTAGCTTTGCATCAACCCATCCAACTTGACAGAGCTTTAACCCCTTCCCGACATGCGCCGTACATGTACGGCGCTGTCGGGAGGTGCTTCCCGCAAAGCGCCGTACATGTACGGCGCAGTGATTGTGCGGGCTCAGAAGCAGAGCCGGCACCATCACCGCGGGGTGACAGCTGTATTATACAGCTGGCACCCTCCTGTAACTGCCAGGACCGGAGCTATTCTCCGATCCGGCAGATTAACCCCTCAGATGCTGCGCTCAATAGAGCGCAGCATCTGATAGGTTTTCACCCGATCGGCAACCCAGTGATGCAATCGCTGGGTTGCTCTGGCAATCGGACGCCAGAAAATGGCGTCCGAGTCTGCCTTGTACGGGAGCCCATGAGGACCCGCCTTCGGCGTGTCCTCATAGGCTTGCTGTCAGTGAATAACTGACAGCGCTAATACACTGCACTACGTATGTAGTGCAGTGTATTAGAGTAGCGATCGGGGCATCAGGCCCTCATGTCCCCTAGTGGGACAAGTAAGAAAAGTAAAAAAAAGTTAATAAAAATGTGGTAAAACAATAAAAACACACACATTTCAAATAAAAATAAAGCTAAACTGACTTTTTTCCCATAGTTAGTCTTTTATTATGGGAAAAACCGTAAAAATTAAAAAAACTATACATAATTGGTATCGCCGCGTCCGTAACGACCCAAACTACAAAACTATTATGTAATTTATCCCGCACGGTGAACGGCGTAAAAAAAAAACATGAAAAACAACGCCAGAATCTTTGTTTTTAGGTCACATCTCCTTCCAAAAAATGCTATAAAAAGTGATCAAAAAGTCACATTTACTCCAAAATAGTACTAATAAAAACGGCAATCCGTCCCGCAAAAAATAATCCCTGACACCGTTTAGTGCACGCAAAAATAAAAAAAGTTATGGGTTTTAGAACATGGCGACACAGAAAACAAATGATTTTATAAAAAGTGATTTTATTGTGCAAAAGCCGCAATACATTAAAAAAACTATATAAATTTGGTATCGCCGTAATCGTATCGACCCGCAGAATAAAGCTAACATGTAATTTAGGGCACACTGTGGATGCCGATAAAAAAAACAATAAAAAACTATTCCAGAATTGATTGTTTTTGGTAATTTCCTTTACCAAAAAATGAAATAAAAAGTGATCAAAAAGTCGTATGTGTTCTAAAATGATACCAATAAAATCTACAGCCCGTCTCGCAAAAAGCAAGCCCGCACACCGCTCAATCAACTGAAAAACAAAAAAGTTACGGCACTAGTAATGCGGTGATGAAAAAACAACTCAATGCGCAGGCCGGAGGGGAACATTCCTTCAGTTTCAGGGCCCGAGTATTGAGGAACTAGGAAAGGGAAGGGACATAGCACATCCGCTGGAAGCGAGGGCGCCCGTATTATACCAGCGCAAAACTTTCCCAGCATTATTTCCCAAACTACGAAGGAGAAAAAGTCCCCAAAAGGTGCAGAGCGTTACAAAAGGGGGATAAGAAAGAAAACCGTTTATCAGTGTGACACCGGCCTGTGCATAACGGATCGCTTCACATCGTAACCCACATCTATGGATAATTGTATTATTTACCCCATTATTATACCCTCTTATTATGCCCTGATGTACTCCGCACAGATTACATATACCCTGATGTACTCCGCACAGATTACATATACCCTGATGTACTCCGCACAGATTACATATACCCTGATCTACTCCGCACAGCTTACATATACCCTGATGTACTCCGCACAGATTACATATACCCTGATGTACTCCGCACAGCTTACATATACCCTGATGTACTCTGCCCAGCTTACATATACCCTGATGTACTCTGCCCAGTTTACATATACCCTGATGTACTCCTCACAGCTTACATATACCCTGATGTACTCCGCACAGATTACATATGCCCTGATGTACTCCGCACAGCTTACATATACCCTGATGTACTCCGCACAGATTACATATACCCTGATGTACCCCGCACAGATTACATATACCCTGATGTACTCCTCACAGTTTACATATACCCTGATACACTCCGCCCAGCAAACATATACCCTGATGAACTCCGCCCAGCTTACATATACCCTGATGTACTCCGCCCAGCTTACATATACCCTGATGTACTCCGCCCCCATTACATATGCCCTGATGTACCCCGCACAGATTACATATACCCTGATGTACTCCGCACAGATTACATATGCCACCACATTATAAACTGAAATACCAGCAAAACCCCAAACAGAACTATTACCAAGCAAAATCCATGCTCAAAATGGCGGTCTATTCCTTCTTAGCCCTACAGTGTGCCCAAACGGCAATTTATGTTCACAAGTAAGGCATTACCATACCCGGGAGAACCCGCTTAACAATTTATGGGGTAAGATTCTCTAGGGGCACAACATCTTGTGCGGTGAATGGGCAGATCAGTGGAAAAATTGCAATTTTCACTTTGCACCATCCACTGCGTATTCATTTCTGAAAAACACCTGTGATGTCTAAATTCTCACTACACCCCTTGATAAATGCCTTTAGGGGTGTAGTTTCTAAAACGGGGTCACTTTTGTTTGGTACATCAGGGGTTTTGCAAATGCAACATGGCGTCCGCAAACCATTCCAGCAAAATCTACGCTCCAAAAGATAAATACCGCTCCTTTTCTTCTGAATGCTCCCATATACGTAAACAGCCTATTATAACCACATATGGGGTGTTACCGTACTCGGGAGAAATTACTTTACAAATGTTGGGGTGCTTTTTCTTCTCTATTCCTTGTAAAAATGAAAAATGTTGATCTAAAACTACATCTTGTTGGAAAAAAAAAATATTTTTCATTTTCATAGCTTAATTCTAATTAATTCAGCAAAAAACCTTTGGGATCAAAATTTTGACTATATCCCTAGATGATTCCTCAGGGGGTGCAGTTTCCCAAATGGAGTCACTTTTGGGGTGTTTCCACTGTACTAGTACTACAGGGGCTCAGCAAATGTGACATGGCGCCCAGACACTATCCAAAATCCAAATGGTGCTAGTTCCATTCTGAGCCCTACCGTGTGTCCAAACAGCCGTTTATGACCACATGTGGGGTATTGTTTTACTCGGGAGAAGTTGCTTTACTAATTTTACGGTGATTTTTCTCCTTCAGTCCTTGTGGAAATGAAAAAAAAATACCTAAACCTACATTTTATTTGAAAAAAATGTAGATTTTCATTTTTACGGCCTACTTCCAATAAGTTCTGTAAAACACCTGTGCGGTCAAACTGCTCACTATACTCCTAGATAATTTCCTCAATGGGTGTAGTTTCCAAAATGGGGTCACTTGTTGGGGGTTTCCACTGTTTTATCCCCTCAGGAGCTTTGCAAATGCGACATGGCCTCCGCAAACCATTCCTGCTAAATTTGAGTTCCAAAAGCCAAATGGCGCTCTTTCCCTTCTCAGCCTCGCCGTGTCTCCAAACAGCCGTTTATTACTACATGTGGGGTATTGTTTTACTCGGGAGAAATTTCTTTACAAATTTTATAGTGCTTTTTCTCCTTCAGTCCTTGTGGAAATGAAAAAAAATTAGCTAAACCTACATTTTATTTGAAAAAATTTAGATTTTCATTTTCATGGCCTAGTTCCAAAAATTTTTGCAAAAAAACTGGCCTGTCAAAATGCTTGCTACACCCCTAGATAAATTCCTCGAGGGGTGTAGTTTCCCAAATGGGGTCACTTTTGGGGGGTTTCCACTGTTTTAGTTCCACAAGACCTGTTCAAAGCTGACATGGTGCCTAAAATATATTCTAATAAAAAGGAGACCCAAAATCCACCAGGTGCTCCTTTGCTTCTGAGGCCGGTGCTTCAGTCCAGTAGCACACTAGGGCCATATGTGGGATATTTCCTAAAACTGCAGAACCTGGGCAATAAATATTGAGTTGCATTTCTTGGGTAAAACCTTCTGTGGTACAAAAAAAATGGATTCAAAATGAATTTCTGGAAAAAAATAATGAACTTTGTAAATTTCACCTCTACATTGCCTTAATTCCTGTGCAATGTCTAAAGGGTTAAGAAACTTTCTAAATGCTGTTTTGAATACTTTGAGGGGTGCAGTTTTTAAAATGGGGTGACTTATTGGGGGTTTCTAATATCTAAGGACCTCAAAGCCACTTCACAACTGAACTGGCCCCTGTAAAAATAGCATTTTGACATTTTCTTGAAAATGTGAGAAATTGCTGCTAAAGTTCTAAGCCTTGTAACGTCCTAGAAAAATAAAATGATGTTCAAAAAACGATGCCAATCTAAAGTAGACATATGGGGGATGTTAGTTAGCAACATTTTTGTGTGGTATAACTGCCTGTCTTACAAGCAGATACATTTAAATTGAGAAAAATGCAAATTTTTGCAATTTTTCGCTAAATTTTGGTGTTTTTCACAATTAAATACTGAATATATCGGGCAAATTTTGCCAGTAACATAAAGTCCAATGTGTCACGAGAAAACAATCTCAGAATCACTTGGATAGGTAAAAGCATTCCGGAGTTATTACCATATAAAGTGAAACATGTCAGATTTGAAAAATGAGGCTCTGTCAGGAAGGTCAAAAGCGGCCAAAGAGGGAAGGGGTTAAAGGTTTTGCAGAAAAGAAGAGTTGAAAATCCCCAAATGCAAGTGTGCCAAGCATGTAGCATCATACCCAAGATATAAGACTGTAATTCGTGCTAAAGGTGCCTCAACAAAAGAACTAAGAAAAAGCAGTGAATAATTATGTCAATTAGATATTTGAGAGGTTTTTTTTAACAACTATGTAAAAGCTTTTAAAAAAAACTGATTTTATCAATTTTAAAATAAGGCTATGACATAGAAAAATGTGTAATACCGTAGACTTTAACTAAGATTTAAGGTATTTTCCACATTTAAAGAGTAATCTCACAATAAATGTGTGACCTGAATGAGCAGTCCGGTTTAAATATCTCCTAATCTTAGAAGATCTTCTTCCTAGGCTCGGATATCTCTATTCATTTTCATTCATATTACCTTTAAGTCTTTTCCCGTCATTATTTATCAGGTGGATCTGCACTGCTCTTAAGGAACTACACAGTCTACATTACCGCTTTAAGACTAGAGTTGCTCTTTAATATGAAAAGAGCAATAAAAATGCTCTGAACATTGGAGAAAGATGTTGCATCATAGATGCTATTATTCTTATTATTTATTTTAAAGAGCCATTAATTTCAGTGTAATGTACATATTAAAAAAGGTTTAAGTACATAACATGACAATAAAAAAAAGTACAAAAAAAATGAGCTTAGTGAATTACAAATTGTGACAGGAGAGAGGACTCTGCTCGCAAGTATTTCGAATCTGCAAGGGAAGGGGGAAGAAGACAGTAGGTGAGGATAGAAGCTGTAGTTTTTAAGGTTTCGATGGTTTGAGAGAGTCTAATGTGTTGGGGTAGGATGCTCCATAGCATGGGGGATGCACGGGAGAAATTTTGGAGACAATAATTAAGGAGAAGGCAAAAAATAAGTGCAAAGAAGAAGGTCTTTTGAGGAGCGGAGATTACTTGTGGGGTAGTTATCTAAATATTTGGTTAGAGATAAATGCAGGGCACAGGTTGTGGACATCTCTTTATTTAATTGTTAATATTTTTTAATTAATTTGCTTGGCTATGAGTAGCCAGTGAAAGAACTGGCATATGGGAGAGAAGGAAGTAGAACGAGGTAGATTAACCAGGCTTCAGAGTTGATGGTGGATTAGAGAGGTGCAAGAGTGTTAGATGGGAGGCTACAGAGAAAGATGTTGCAGTAGCCTAGGTGGGAGATGATGAGGGCATGTATTAGCAATTTTGTTGGTTCCAGGTTGAGGAAAGAGCGGATTTGAGAAATGTTTTTGAGGTGGATGTATCAGGGGATGGTAAGGGCTTGGATGCGTGCTTTGAAATACACGGCATGATCAAAGGTTATCCTGAGGCAGCGGACTTGTGAGAGCCATTAACTGTGATTGATAGCTCTGATAAAGCATTTGAGTCAAATGGAGGAAAGATGATGGATTCAGTACAGTCTTGAGTTTAAGAAGCTGGGAAGAGAAGAAGGAGTAGATGGCTGAGAGGTGCTCTGAGACTCTGTATAGAAGAGAGTCAACATCTGGGCCAGAGAAGAAAAATTTTGAGTGTAATTAGCATAAAAGTGGTACTGAAAGCCATAGATTCGATGAGCTGTCCCAGGTCAAAGGTATAGAGGGAGAAGTGTAGGGGTGCCAGGACAGAGCCTTGAGGGAAACTAACAGAGAGAGGGTGAGATGTGGAGGGGGGTGGCGTGTAAATATGAGACACTAAATTTTCGGTTGGTGAGGTATGAGGATATCTAAGAGAAGACCAACTCTGTCATATCAAGGTATGAGAGAATTTGCAGTAGGAGGGAGTGATAAATAATGTCAAAGGCAGAGGACAGGTCTAAAAAGGGGAGCATAGAGTAATGTCATAAGCTTTGACAGTTAACAGATCATTAGTATCTTGGTTAGGGCCTTTCAGTAGAGTGGTGGGGTCGGAAGCCAGATTTTAGATGGTCGAATAGAGAGTTGGATAAGTGGTGGGAGAACAATCCAAGATGGACATGTTATTCAGGAAGTTTTGAGGCAAATGGGAGTAGCAAGATGGGGTGATAGATTGACAAAGAGAAAGATAAAGAGGAGACCCCTAGTGGTTGGCAGGGATATATTAACAATGAAAGATAATGTGCCTAGGCACAAAAGGTCCCAATTTCCCAACCACCATCGAATATAATGTCAGTTAAAATATAACTTTTATTAATGTATCAAAATAGAGACAAACAACAAGTAAGGGTTAAAATTGTTTTCAAAGGACGGCTAGTGTGTGTCATAGAGGATTTTGCAAGTGTATCCAGCACGTCGCTGAACACAGTGAGAGAGGCTGACTCGGCAGCTGCAGACTGCCGTAGGCTAGTACAGTCCCACACGAGTGAAGAGAGATACCAGGCCGTCGATCAATATTAAAATGGCGATAGCCCCCCCGACATGTTTCGCTGCACAAGCAGCGTCCTCAGGGGATAATTCGGGGCTAATAAGCGCGCGTTTGGTTTCCTGCTCCTTATATAGACTTGTGTTTGTCACGTGTGGTAGCGTCATCTTTCCTTCCTGCCAATCAACTGGTCCCATTTGACAAGCCTCCACGCCAATTGAATGACATAGCCGGCGGCCAATGAGACACTGTGACCAGGTATCCAATCATCGCGTGCGTCATGCGCACGCGTGTATCAGTCAAAGTGAGTGATAGTCATATAGCGGGCATCTTTAACGCCAGATGAACGACACTGTCGGCGGCCAATAAGATGCCAGAAGTAAGTGTCCAATCGCCACATGCATGCGTATAATAGTCCGAGCGGGTAGCTATGATAATGACGGGGTCCTCCATTCACGTCATAAATATACATGATGGAACAAGTAAGAGTGAAAGTAATGGACTATGCATGACATAGCGAGGTAACCAATAGGATTGGACATCAATGGGGGTATTTTTTGAGGACGGCATAAAATCAATGAGAGGAGAGCACAAGTACAAAAATTTGCTACTATATAAGATAGTTATCCATAGATATAAATAGGATATATGTATTCATAAGTTTAATGGACAAATACTGAGTGGTAGGGGAGAGCAGGAATCAAAATTGAGTTGTCTGTCATGACAGTGACATCAAATCAGTGATACTATAAGTGCTTGATAAGCAATGAGGTCCTCCAAGGTCCTACAATTTTGGGGCATCACCCAGTTAAAACTGGGCCCTAGGGCCGGCAATCTGGACAAGAGGCTGTTACAGGAAGAAGCCAGGTGGATACACAGGATGAATTCCCTCAGCCCTAATGGCCTTAATGAAGGCTTTACCTTCATGGCCTTTTTGTAGAAATATATACCTTTATTGCAGACATATACTTTTGCTGCACGATATTACTGTCAGACTGACAGTCTATAAGACACACCAACTACGAACTTCATATAAAGTCCTGATGTATATCTATCCATATTATACATTGCTTATCAAGCACTTATAGTATCACTGATTTGATGTCACTGTCATGACAGACAACTCAATTTTGATTCCTGCTCTCCCCTACCACTCAGTATTTGTCCATTAAACTTATGAATACATATATCCTATTTATATCTATGGATAACTATCCTATATAGTAGCAAATTTTTGTACTTGTGCTCTCCTCTCATTTATTTTATGCCGTCCTCAAAAAATACCCCCATTGATGTCCAATCCTATTGGTTACCTCGCTATGTCATGCATAGTCCATTACTTTCACTCTTACTTGTTCCATCATGTATATTTATGACGTGAATGGAGGACCCCGTCATTATCATAGCTACCCGCTCGGACTATTATACGCATGCATGTGGCAATTGGACACTTACTTCTGGCATCTTATTGGCCGCCGACAGTGTCGTTCATCTGGCGTTAAAGATGCCCGCTATATGACTATCACTCACTTTGACTGATACACGCGTGCGCATGACGCACGCGATGATTGGATACCTGGTCAAAGTGTCTCATTGGCCGCCGGCTATGTCATTCAATTGGCGTGGAGGCTTGTCAAATGGGACCAGTTGATTGGCAGGAAGGAGAGATGACGCTACCACACGTGACAAACACAAGTCTATATAAGGAGCAGGAAACCAAACGCGCGCTTATTAGCGCCGAATTATCCCCTGAGGACGCTGCTTGTGCAGCGAAACATGTCGGGGGGGCTATCGCCATTTTAATATTCATCGACGGCCTGGTATCTCTCTTCACTCGTGTGGGACTGTACTAGCCTACGGCAGTCTGCAGCTGCCGAGTCAGCCTCTCTCACTGTGTTCAGCGACGTGCTGGATACACTTGCAAAATCCTCTATGACACACACTAGCCGTCCTTTGAAAACAATTCTAACCCTTACTTGTTGTTTGTTTCTATTTTGATACATTAATAAAAGTTATATTTTAACTGACATTATATTCGATGGTGGTTGGGAAATTGGGACCTTTTGTGCCTAGGCACATTATCTTTCATAGATTGACAAAGAGGACGAGTTGAGGTAAGGCTTCTTAAGGATGGGAGTGATGATAACATGTTAAAATGAAAAAGAGAATACGTTGATAATTAGTGATAGGTTGAAAATATGGGTTAGGGCTGGAATAAATAGAGTAGCAATAGAAGTTAAATTACTTGACCGGTTTGGACATTTTAGGACTCAGAGATTCATATATTTTTTATAAGACCAGGAATAAAAGGCATAATTCAGTGTACTGGCTTAATGATGCACAGAATGGATCACTTATCTAATGTATATTAAAGAGATACAATTAATTAAGAAAAATTGTGTCTAAATCTGTGTAACACTGCAAAGTGATTATCATTGCAACATTAATTCTTGAATGTCTTCCAATCATTTGCACCCAAGTTGTAGAACATCGTTATTTAAAATACACACAATGCATTTAAGATACATTACATAAAACATTAATGATATAAAAAATTAATTCTTGAAAACTAATACAAGAATTAATTTTAGACAGATTCACGTAAACTGTATATTCTTATCACATTTATATTTAGCATATCACTGAAATCAGTCTGTTGTACAATTACATAGTTTTCAATGAATGAATGATCACATTAATTAACTCCACTCCAAGTTTAATTAATAAACTCTACAAAGTCGTGTAATTTAATTTGGATAATAGTAATTTTTTTGTACTTATTTGCTTTTATTAACTATAAGACAAAAAGTAAAGCCAACAAAGTTTTAATTCTGTAAACTTTAAAAAGTGAAGGTTATCGGCTATCACTGGTAGTAATACTGGCTGCAGAACAGACAGAGATCACAAAATATAAAAGAAGAACACATTTAAGAGCTGACGGTTAATCAAAACCCTGTCTGTACCTGCCACATACAGACATTTCATATCAATAGACGGACTGTAACACTGGGGGTTACTGTATGTATAAAATACATATGCATTGCTAAACTGCATTGAAATGAGGCAAAAATATCATAGGAAGAAGAACACAATATTAATAATGGAGTGCCCTGTATTTACAAAAATTAAGTCATTATGATATAATGGCAAATAAAATATTAAAGGAGTTTACTCATTAAGACAATCCCTTGTCTAAAGACAGCCTCCATGGTACTCAGCTGCTTGCCATTCATTGAAATAAATGGGTGATCAGGTAACACTTGCAGTGGCCGGGTCCGCTATAGCGGGAGCTGCTCTTACTTAGCATTGTGATGTGATCCACAGAAGGGGGTCCCAAGCGGGGGACCCTCCCTCTATAATATCCCTATACCCATAGTACATGCCGTACCACTATCAGATTGGTTATTTACATATTTTTTTAATAGTCTTACAGTCTTTAGGATTTATATTCATAATTAAATTTAGTTTCTCAAGTATATAACAACTTTTTTTTACTCAATAAACATAATTTTAGATTAAGGGAATTCTTTTAGGACACCAATAGTATTGCAGGCTTGTCAATTGTAATGATTTAATTTTCTTAGCTTATTTTATAAAAAATGTCCACTCTGGGTAGGGATGTAACACATCACGTACCATTTAAAATGTCAAGTTAAAGTTTGCTGCATCACGGCATGTAAAGCGTAAAAAGGCAGGTTAGCCTATTTTGGACCAAAGGACGCAGAGATTTTTTTATTTATTTTGTCTATTTCAGAGTTACCATATATAGTTTGTTTTTTTGCTGGACAAGATGTCTATTTTAATGTTACAATTTTGGGGTATATATATAATGTATTGTGTAACTTTTATGCATATCCTGGGGGGGGTAGAAAAAAGTTCACTTTGCAGTATATATAACAATGTTTCATTATGGAAAAAAAAATCTTAAATATGGAAAAAAGTTATGGCTCTCAGGATGCGGTGACACAAAAACAAATATTTTTCTTCAAATTGCTTTTATTGAGCAAAAGTAGTAAAACATAAAAAAAAACGCTATGAATTTGGTAAATTTAAACAAAACCCCAAAAGACTGTGGCAAAATTGCTTTTTTTTTTTCCTTGGCCCACCCAAAAAACTTTATTACAATATTTCAATACATAATACATACCACAAAATGGTGCCTTTAAAAATACAACTTGCCCAACAAAAACAACCCCTTTTACGGCTAAGTCGATGAAAAACAATGGCTCTCGAAAGACAGTGAAGAAAAAAATTTATAAATAGCTGTCCTAAAGTTAACTTAATAACTTTAACATTGAGATCACCTTTTCTACACAATGCTTCACCTTTTCTAATACAATGCTCACAAAACAGTACATTAATTTCAAAAGCAATCTCTAATATTGTGTCACAGATTTCCAGAGATCGTGAACCCCCTAAAATCATCTTTTGACACATTATTACAGGTGAAATTCCCATTTATGGATTTTCAATAAACCTATGGACCTATTCTCCTATTGCATATATTCACCCACATGTATTATTCAGTTTACGCCTGATTTTTGCAAAAAATGCCCAGGTCAAAAAGTTACATCTAAAATTGTGCCATATCTGCGCAACAAATTGGTACATCTGTCTTTTCACACCAAAAACAGTCAGATGATATAAGGGGGCGTGATGAAGCTGTATATGAATTTTTAGACTAATTTATCCATATTTTTCATAGGCAACATCAAGTGTACAGCTGCTAATAACAGCAATCAAGCAATTCCAAATGCAACAGACTTATTAGGAGGTGTGCACCTTTTACTAAATTAGGCACAATTCTTGCCAACTAAAGTCTCCAATTTCATTGAGGCAAAATACGCCATTATTAATCAATTTTGGCTATTGTGCACCAAATGCTCTATTTGTAAATGATAGAACCCAGGTATCATGGATCTCACCATCTTTTGAACTCTACATCTCTGCATTCCTCTTTTTTTATATATATTTTACTACTACATCTACAGCTGTTGTAAGCATTGCATCATGGAGACTTTGCGCTTGGTTAGAGCAAGTAATTGAATCTTGCATTTTCATGACCTTGGAAGACATTAGACCCTTATGTTCTAAAGATGAAAGTATATTTTTTTCAAGTGACTTGTTTGATCAACCGCAACAATAATGCCTAAAAGATTGACATATGGTTATTATAAGCATGCGACTTCACAAAAATGTGTTTTCTGGGGTGAAAGGAGATCCAAGGAATGTATTGATTAACTATATGGAGCCCATAGAAATGACATAATCGATATTTCTATAGGCAATGAACAGACTTAATATAGGTAACTATACTGTATCATTTTAATTTTAGTACAGCTTGCTAAAACACATTGCTGACAGTAGTGAGCATGCTTGAAAATCAATTAGTAATACATAAACATACATATGAAATGACAGTATTTGTATCAGGCTCATCGGTGTCATCCCTCAGTGATTAATAGTGAGTACAGTGACTACAATGAGAAATTCTCCAACAATCATGCCTGTTTTTAGATGTATATGATTAGCTCATACAGATGCTATGCTCATACTATGCTGCACAAATGTGAACGTTGTCACTGAGAAGAGTATAAAACTAGATTCCCGGTTACAGTAGATATGGCAATAGGAAAAAAAAATTGAATGTTGTCACTTAAAAGTGTATGAAATGGGATTCCCAGTTTCACTAGATATAGCGATAGGAAAATAAATGTGAATGTTGCTGGAAAGCTCCTTTGGAAAAATGTAAAAGTATAGTAACTATTCCATTTGATTCAACTGTTGATAAATGTATTAAACTGTTGCACATATCAAATGTTAAGGTTACCTACAGATTAACACCTATAGCCATAAAGGTTATATTTCGTACGTTCATCCAAAGGACACACTTGGCTAATTTAGCAAATACTTTTCTAGCTGCCCACTCTTTCTAGAAAAAGTTTCTATCTCATAGTTCTATTATACAGTGCATTCACAAAGTTTTCAGACCCTTTCACTGTTTGTTACATTTTGTTATGTTGAGGCCTTGTGCTAAAATTAAAAAAATCAAGTTTTTCTTCATTATTCTGCGCTCAATACACCATAATGACAAAGTGATAACAGAATTTTAGAAATTTTTGCAAATTTATTAAAAATGAAAAACTTACATTTTTTCATGGACATAATTATTCAGACTCTTTGCTAAGATACTTGAAATTTAGGTCTGGGGGCTCCCATTTCTCTAGATCATCTTTGAAATGTTTCTACACCTTGATTGGAGTCCACCTGTGGTAAATTAATTTGATTGGACATGATTTGGAAAGACACAGCCCTGTCTATATAAGGTCTCACAGATGAAAATTCATAGCAGGGCAAAAACCACGCCATAACGTAGCAAGAACTGCATGTAGAGTTCAGAGATAGGATTGTGTGGAGGCACAGATCTGGAGAAGGCTACAAAAAAATATCTGCTCCACTGAAAGTTCCCAAGGGCACAGTGGCCTCCATAATTCTTAAATTAAAGACGTTTGGAAAAAACAGGACTCTTCCTTGAGCTGGTCGCCCCACCAAACTAAGTAATTGGGGGAGAAGGGCCTTGGAGTAAGAGGTGACCAAGAACCCAAGAACTGAGCTCCAAAGATCCTGTGTGCAGATGGGAGAAATTTCCAGAAGGTCAACCATCACTGCTCATCACCTGCCCAATACCATACCTAAAGTAAAGCATGGTGGGGGCAGCATCATACTGTGGGGGTGTTTTTCAGTGGCTTGGACAGGGAGACTGGTCAGGGTTGAGGGGAAGATGAATGGAGCAAAGTACAGAGATATTCTTAATGAAAACTGTAAAGGATCTGCCAGACACAGCTTCTGTGTCAACACCCATAGGTAATCAGTCTGCACCTGCTTCTATGTCTGTGAGACTGACTCCATCTTCCACCACTCAGGATGGCAGGCTTAGGAGTGGGAGAGCCTATCACAGCCTGGCCAGACGGAGCTAGCTCCCGCCCTCTGTCTATTTATACCTGCCTTTCCTGTTCCTCCTTGCTTGTGATTCTTCTCGTTTGGTTTCCTGGCCCTGCTGCAGCTTCTTGAACTATTTGACCTTGCTTCATATTGACCCGGGCTTGCTGACTACTCTCCTGCTCTGCGTTTGGTACCTCGTACACTCCTGGTTTGACTCGGCTGGTTCACTACTCTCCTGCTCTGCGTTTGGTACCTCGTACACTCCTGGTTTGACTGGGCTCGTTCACCACTCTTGTTGCTCACGGTGTTGCCGTGGGCAACTGCCCCTTTTCCCTTGCTTCTGTGTACCCTTGTCTGTTTGTCTGTCGTGCACTTATTGAGCGTAGGGACCGTCGCCAAGTTGTACCCCGTCGCCTAGGGCGGGTCGTTGCAAGTAGGCAGGGACTGAGTGGCGGGTAGATTAGAGCTCACTTGTCTGTTTCCCTACTCCCAGCATTACAAAAACCTTATCAAGAGTGCTCTGGACCTCAGACTGGGCTCACCTTCCAACAAGACAACGACCCTAAGCACACAGCCAAGACAAAACAGGAGTAGCTTAGGGACAACTCTGTGAAGTCCTTGAGCGGCCCAGCCAGAGCCCTGGCTTGAACCCTATTGAACATCTCTGGAGAGACCTGAACATATCTCTCCACTGACAGTCTCGATCCAACATGACAGAGCTTGAGATGATCTGCAGAGAAGAATGCCAGAAAATCCCCAAATCCAGGTGTGCAAAACTTGTGGCATCATACCCAAGAAGACAGGAGGCTGTTATCGCTGCCAAAGTAACTAAGTACTGAGTAAAGGGTCTGAATACTTAGATCAATGCAATATTTCATTTTATTTTTTTAAATAAATTAGCAAAGATTATTAAAGAGGCTCTGTCACCAGATTTTGCAGCCCCTATCTGCTATTGCAGCAGATAGGCGCTGCAATGTAGATTACAGTAACGTTTTTATTTTTAAAAAACGAGCATTTTTGGCCAAGTTATGACCATTTTCGTATTTATGCAAATGAGGCTTGCAAAAGTACAACTGGGCGTGTTGAAAAGTAAAAGTACAACTGGGCGTGTATTATGTGCGTACATCGGGGCGTGTTTACTACTATTACTAGCTGGGCGTTGTGTATAGAAGTGTCATCCACTTCTCTTCACAACGCCCAGCTTCTGGCAGTGCAGCACTGTGACGTCACTCACAGGTCCTGCATCGTGTCGGCACCAGAGGCTACACTTGATTCTGCAGCAGCATCAGCATTTGCAGGTAAGTAGCTACATCGACTTACCTGCAAACGCCGATGCTGCTGCAGAATCATCTGTAGCCTCTGGTGCCGACACGATGCAGGACCTGTGAGTGACGTCACAGTGCTGCACTGCCAGAAGCTGGGCGTTGTGAAGAGAAGTGGATGACACTTCTATACACAACGCCCAGCTAGTAAAAGTAGTAAACACGCCCCGATGTACGCACATAATACACGCCCAGTTGTACTTTTACTTTTCAACACGCCCAGTTGTACTTTTGCAAGCCTCATTTGCATAAATACGAAAATGGTCATAACTTGGCCAAAAATGCTCGTTTTTTAAAAATAAAAACGTTACTGTAATCTACATTGCAGCGCCTATCTGCTGCAATAGCAGATAGGGGTTGCAAAATCTGGTGACAGAGCCTCTTTAAACATTGTGTTTCACTTTGTCATTATGGAGTATTACGGGCAGAATGATGGAGAAAAACTAGAATTTTTTTTATTTCAGCACAAGTCCTCAACATAACAAAATGTGAAAAAATGTAAAGGGTCTGAAGACTTTCCAAATGCATTGTATGGCTATACTTAACTATATCTAATTTAAACCTAGCTAGAGTGTAGAACTAGTGATATAGACTAGGAAAGTTGTGTTGTCTTTCCCAAAGTCTAAAAATAAATTTACTGTCAAAGACTGCATTGATGTACAAATGAGAAGAACAAAGGATTTCCCCGCCGCCCCCCCCCCAAAGAAAACGACAACAACAAACCATTCGTCAAAGTAAGGATGGGGTTTTAAATCCTCATTTTTAGGCTTTTAAAAACATAGTTTCAGATGTTAAAGGCACATTAAAAGGATTGTCTGGGATTACATACTGTATACTGTATATATATATATATATATATACACAGTGAAGGAAATAAGTATTTGATCCCTTGCTGATTTTGTAAGTTTGCCCACTGTCAAAGACATGAACAGTCTAGAATTTTTAGGCTAGGTTAATTTTACCAGTGAGAGATAGATTATATTTAAAAAAAAAAACCTGAAAATCACATAGTCAAAATTATATATATTTATTTGCATTGTGCACACAGAAATAAGTATTTGATCCCCTACCAACCATTAAGAGTTCAGCCTCCTCCATACCAGTTACACGCTCCAAATCAACTTGGTGCCTGCATTAAAGACAGCTGTCTTAAATGGTCACCTGTATAAAAGACTCCTGTCCACAGACTCAATTAATCAGTCTGACTCTAACCTCTACAACATGGGCAAGACCAAAGAGCTTTCTAAGGATGTCAGGGACAAGATCATAGACCTGCACATGGCTGGAATGGGCTACAAAACCATAAGTAAGACGCTGGGTGAGAAGGAGACAACTGTTGGTGCAATAGTAAGAAAATGGAAGACATACAAAATGACTGTCAATCGACATCGATCTGGGGCTCCATGCAAAATCTCACCTCGTGGGGTATTCTTGATCCTGAGGAAGGTGAGAGCTCAGCCGAAAACTACACGGGGGGAACTTGTTAATGATCTCAAGGCAGCTGGGACCACAGTCACCAAGAAAACCATTGGTAACACATTACTCCGTAATGGATTAAAATCCTGCAGTGCCCGCAAGGTCCCCCTGCTCAAGAAGGCACATGTACAGGCCCGTCTGAAGTTTGCAAATGAACATCTGGATGATTCTGAGAGTGATTAGGAGAAGGTGCTGTGGTCAGATGAGACTAAAATTGAGCTCTTTCGCATTAACCCAACTCGCCGTGTTTGGAGGAAGAGAAATGCTGCCTATGACCAAAAGAACACCGTCCCCACTGTCAAGCATGGAGGTGGAAACATTATGTTTTGGGGGTGTTTCTCTGCTAAGGGCACAGGACTACTTCACCGCATCAATGAGAGAATGGATGGAGCCATGTACCGTCAAATCCTGAGTGACAACCTCCTTCCCTCCACCAGGACATTAAAAATGGCTCGTGGCTGGGTCTTCCAGCACGACAATGACACGAAACATACAGCCAAGGGAACAAATGAGTGGCTCAAAAAGAAGCACATTAAGGTCATGGAGTGGCCTAGCCAGTCTCCAGACCTTAATCCCATCGAAAACTTATGGAGGGAGCTGAAGATCCGAGTTGCCATGCGACAGCCTCGAAATCTTAATGATTTACAGATGATCTGCAAAGAGGAGTGGGCCAAAATTCCATCTAACATGTGTGCAAACCTCATCATCAACTACAAAAAACGTCTGACTGCTGTGCTTGCCAACAAGGGTTTTGCCACCAAGTATTAAGTCTTGTTTGCCAAAGGGATCAAATACTTATTTCTCTGTGCACAATGCAAATAAATATATATAATTTTGACTATGTGATTTTCTGTTTTTTTTTTTATTTTTATATAATCTATCTCTCACTGGTAAAATTAACCTAGCCTAAAAATTCTAGGCTGTTCATATCTTTGACAGTGGGCAAACTTACAAAATCAGCAAGGGATCAAATACTTATTTCCTTCACTGTATATATATATATATATATATATATATATATATATATATTGTTTCCCTTAATGATAACTCTCTAAAAATCCAATAGTTAATAGTATTCAGGGAGGAGGAGGGAGATGCATCTGCAATACCTATCACTCAGTGTGTCTAAAACTGCCTACTATGAGAGGGGAGGGGTAGCAGTGGTGGAGAGAGATCTATTTGGCAAGGGCAACTCAGCTCGAGTCTTACATAAGAAAGAGCATGCCCATTCAGCAAGAATATTGAGAGAAAATGTGCATTTACAGGAACCAGCAGAGGGAAGGATAATACCCAGACTATGTATGTTAGATTCAAAAAGTCTTGGCTTACCTACCACAGGTTTGCTTATCATATGATAAAAATTCTGGTTGCATTTAACGATTTGATACTTGGAAGTGACCTGAAGTGATCATTTAGAATTAGTGACAATTACTGCTGTTTATTTTTGTTACCAGACAAGTTAAAGAGGCTCTGTCACCACATTATAAGTGCCCTATCTCCTACATAAGGAGATGGGCGCTATAATGTAGGTGACAGTAATGATTTTTATTTAGAAATCTATTTTTATCACGTTGTTAGCAATTTTAGCTTTATGCTAATGACTTTCTTAATGCCCAACTGGGCGTGTTTTACTTTAGACCAAGTGGGCGTTGTACAGAGGAGTGTATGACACTGACCAATCAGTGACCAATCATTGTTCACTATGTGCTGTCTTATACTGACACATTAACGTTACTGAAGTGTTTAGACAGTGAATAGACATTTCTTCCAGACAGGACGGGATGTCTATTCACAATCCCGACACTTTGCTAACATTTGTGTGGGACTTACAGCAAAGCAAAGCGTAATCTCGTTGTAACCTGTCATTTACAGCGTGATCTCGCGAGATTACGCTTGCTCTGCTGTAAGTACCACAGAAACGTTAACGAAGTGTCGGGATTGTGAATAGACATCCTGACCTGGCTGGAAGGAATGTCTATTCACTGTCTAAACACTTCAGTAACGTTAATGTGTCAGTATAAGACAGCACATAGTGAACAACTGAGTGTCACTATGTGCGGACTAAATTAATGGAGAGAAGTGTATGACACTGATTGGTCACTGATTGGTCAGCGTCGTACACTCCTCTGTACAACGCCCACTTGGTCTAAAGTAAAAACACGCCCAGTTGGGCATTAAGAAAGTAATTAGCATAATCCTAAAATCGCTCATAGCCTGGTAAAAATAGATTGTTTTTCTAAATAAAAACAGCACTGCTGTCACATACATTATAGCGCCCATCTCCTTATGTAGGAGATAGGGCACTTATAATGTGGTGCCAGAGTCTCTTTAAATTGTGGTGATTGTTGCATGTAAGCAGCAAGTCATTCATCATAATATCCTCCCACTGTCATACTGAAATCAATGTTATAAAGGAATTGCAAAAATGCCCTTCGTACCATTGTTCACAATCATCCTAATAATTGGATTGTAAATTGGTTCTTCGTAAAAAAGAAGCCCTGACTTATAAAAATTTATATAAATATTTATTTTTGGGTAAATACTGTTAGAGTAGATTAGCTGATTTTTCCCAAACTGGCTTAAAGACATATTTGTACTGTACTTCCAGCTAGCTTGGCCTCATTTTCATTGCATTGAATATATTGCTCTATAAATTGGTCTGATGGATATACTAAAAGGGATTTGCACAATGTTGATTGTCTTTAGCTCGGTCGACACAACTTCTGATACAGTTACTGCTAAAACTCCCAGTCCGGAGCTATTTTAATTCATTGCTATGTAGGCAGCTTAGTCCTTAGGGCAGGGAGGTTAGTACAATGGCCAATATTTACTAATGCTGTCTAATCGTTAGACAGTGCAAACAGACCAGGCAGTCACGAAATGCGCCAAATTTATCACAGTGGTGCATGCTGCATGATAATTTTGGTGCGTCTCGCATTACCAGCTAGACACTTTTCTTCCTTATGTATTTTGTGGCCGTTTTTTTTTTTTGCATTTTGACACACTTTGTGTAAGCCTCTTTCCAGGAAAACCACACTGCCATGCCCTTCTTTTGAAACATTTTTAGTGACATCAAAATTGCACCAATTTGTACTAACGTTTGGCTTATTTTTCTACACATTCGAGACCGAAGCACAGTAGTAAATCTGCCCCAATGTTCCACAATTCAGTCCTCAAAAAATTACAACAGGTCATGCATTAAGGATTGAATTATTACTGCACAGCTGATTTAAATAGTTTCACTAGATCAATTTGCACTTTTTTATATTATATTATTATTTTCTATTATATAGATATGTTTTTTTGGTAGCCCACTTATTTAGGAACACAGTAGTGGCACTCAGTTTAAACACATTAAATGTAAAATACCTCTTATTCTTAATGAATGAGGGCTAATAAAAAAAATCATTTAAGAAGGCTTGAATTCATTCGGTCCAAGGAAGTAATTCTAAAATTGTATGAAATCAAAGCTATTTTACCTGTCCATGTGCCTGCCTATGACTTGCAAACAATGAACACAGAGATCATATAACTGATTTCTACAACTTTATTTTATACATTTCTTCTCAGCATTATTCTTCTATTTCTAATAGTTTGATATTGTGCACAGGGTCAAATTTAAACACTATTTTAAAGTTTGCATATAATGTTATGTTACGCCCTACCTCTGGTATCCATTTCTGATTCCTTATAGATTGCAAGCTTCATGGGCAAACCTCTCTCTCCTAACGTATAATGTTATGTAGCGTACATTGTGTTTACATTTTCAGATGGTAAAATATATTTATAATGTACTTTGCAATTTTGTGCAAGATAACACCACAATTTAAAGCAATAGTTATATAAGGACAGGTAACCTAGGGATTTTTTTCTATGTTTAACACCTTTTAACTCTTCAAACTGAACAAATATCTTGGTCACATACTGATCTAATTTCACATTGTGTAGCGCTAAGGACAGATGTACACTCTATGGATCAATAATCATTATCATTCACTTGGATAGTCATAAAGGATAATTGTTATTACACTTCAGTGACTCCACACGCCTGGTCTTTCATGGCCTTGTTTGCAAAGTAGAAATGTTAATCAGGGTCGTTTTACCACTGCTTTGAGAAATCCAATTGTTTTTGTTTATCTTTTTTACAATAAAAGGGCTATGCATTGGTATGTTCATAAATGTGAGACAATTAATAATGGCATTGATATAGAAACATCTGTGTTCCCAAAAGAAACCTTTGTACAGAGTTGTAATATGCTGTAATATAGTAGCCTATAAATGCTGTTTATTGGGTAATAGTGTCTTTCCATTCCATTTGAATTAAAGTGTCCTGCATTAGGATTCATCACAGAAGTTTACATTTTTTTTATCTTTAAAGATATATGTGCATAATGCAACCAATGATGTGTATATGGCAGAGGAGCCCAATAACAAAAATCAAAGTGGGGCTCTCCACTGTTGCTGATTCATAACATCACACCTAACCATCTCAAGACAGCCTGGCCCTTGCTGACACCACACCCTTCCCTATTACTGTAGGAAATATTGGGAGCATTACCTTCTGGCCATTTCCCACCTCATGTAGAAAGCAAGACAGGGCTGACCTGAGCTGCCAACCATCTTATTGGCCACCTAGCTGCCTCTATGTTATGCCCACGGTGAATAAAAAAAATAATATATATATATATATATATATATATATATATATAGATGGTGTAGTGTTTCTGATATGTTACAAGTGCTTGGAAGGAAGGGTTATTAGCTATTTATCACACGTTATTTTGGTCAAAGTATATATGTATACACTAAAACTTATTTCAAAGCCTTCACATTGATACCTCACATAATTCAAAAAGTAGAACTTTGTCATCCACAGGATGACAATAAAAAGTCATTGACTTTTAAGATGTGATTCCAATTTCCAAAATGTATGACTTTTCCTGGTTCAACATAATTTACTTTAAAAATTCCAAAATTGTCAAGATAAAGGGATTTCTACCCAATCCATTCTGTATTTTTAAACGTAACAGTCTGCAGTATTATATAAATTTAATCTCACACCAAGTTGACCAAACAGACAAAGAAATCTTACCCCAAATAACATTTGTTAAGTCTTTCTGAATCATTAGAAAGGTATAGCAATCAAGTCACCATTTAGACAAGTATTTGCCAATGAGGGTCCCCTGATACCCCCGGGAAACTTGAAATTTGGTTGGAGGTTTGGTTGGGGGTTCACCAGAAGTCAGCAGCAGCAAAATCTGTAACTTTAACAGAAAAGATGGCTAACTAATTTAAGCCTACTCAAAGATATACGGAATGGCAGGCAAAGCAAGGAATACATCTCAATATAGGGCTGGGCAATTATGCAATGCTTTACTAACCCCTACACCATACTACTTTAACGGGAGAATGGGAGTAGGAGTACCTAGGGGTGGTGGACACTCTTCCACCATGGTCATAAGATTGGGAGTCACTTATTTAAACGAAATAATGGCAATTTACATCCATTCTGGTTATCTTGTTTATTTAAAATAATTTCTCCATTTATTCTCCAAAATGCAAATAAGCCTTATTTACGGCAAATCTCAATTCTAACAACCTCAAAGATGTTTCGTTTTTTTTTTACTATTTGGATAGAGAACATTTTATATACACAAATCAATGATTACAGCAATCCCAATAGCAACGCAATTAATGCAATGTATCTTTATTGAATCAAAATAGAAAATACGGACAACTGTCTCAATAAAAAACATTTAAAATCCATAAAACCAAAATTGTTCTATATACCCATCCCACACTTCTAGAAGACACAAAAAAAAAAATCATATAAATATATCAATGCTCATTTCTTCTCACTTTATCTGGTGTCCTGATTAAGACTTTGGATGTAGGTGAGGGAACTTAGTGGATGCAAATGCATACATTAGTTGGGCTGTGTATGAATTTTTGGGGTTTAGGAAACGAGTCTTGAATTCGAAAAAAGTTATAAATACATTAATGTTAATTATTGTTAGCTAGGTTTAGAGATGAGCGAACTTATGAAAAGTTTGGTTTGGCTGGTTCGCCGAATTTCATGAAAAAGTTCGATTCGGACCGAACCTGTAATTCAAGAAAGCCCATAAAAATCGTGTATAACACTGTTTAAAAGCCCTAGAAGCCCTGTATAACACTCTTAGGACACCCATGAGTGTATCCAAGTACTTTTGAGCTGTCTTTAAGGCAAAGTTAGTGTCAAAGTTACGCCAACATGCGGATGGGACACGGCGATAACTAACAGAAACCACTGCACTTGTATATGTTGTATGCTTAATGCATTTTTAAAAAAGGTACAAAAATTAACCATTTTTGGCGGCAGATGCCTGCCAGGGTTCATACATATAAGGTGGTAAAAGAAGAAGCAATGGCTTTTGACAAGCCCTCCAAAAATGTACTCTTTTTATTGGCAGATGCCTGCCGGGGTTCATCCATACATAGATGTAAAAACAACAAGCAATGGCTTTTCACAAGCCCTCCAAAAATGTACCCTTTTTATTGGCAGATGCCTGCCGGGGTTCATCCATACATGGATGTAAAAGCAACAAGCAATGGCTTTTCACAAGCCCTCCAAAAAGTTACCCTTTTTATTGGCAGATGCCTGCCGGGGTTCATCCATACATGGATGTAAAAGCAACAAGCAATGGCTTTTCACAAGCCCTCCAAAAATGTACCCTTTTTATTGGCAGATGTCTGCCGGGGTTAATCCATATTTGATGTAAAAGCAACAAGCAATGACTTTTCAAAAGCCCTCCAAAAATTTACTCTTTTTATTGGCAGATGCCTGCCGGGGTTCATCCATACATGGATGTAAAAGCAACAAGCAATGGCTTTTCACAAGCCCTCCAAAAATGTACCCTTTTTATTGGCATATGCCTGCCGGGGTTCATCCATACATGGATGTAAAAGCAACAAGCAATGGCTTTTCACAAGCCCTCCAGGCCTGCTTGTAGCAGACGGCAGTGGAGGTGTATTGGTGGTAGTAGAGGTAGCCAACGGGCAGCACGGGTGGTGGTAGTAGTAGTAGTAGCAGCACATTAAAAGAGACTGGACAGTCACAGGACAAAGCCCTGTGGTGGGGCAAGCCTGCTTGTAGCAGACGGCAGTGGAGGTGTATTGGTGGTAGTAGAGGTAGCCAACGGACAGCAAGGGTGGTGGTAGTAGTAGTAGTAGCAGCACATTAAAAGAGACTGGACAGTCACAGGACAAAGCCCTGTGGTGGGGCAAGCCTGCTTGTAGCAGACGGCAGTGGAGGTGTATTGGTGGTAGTAGAGGTAGCCAACGGACAGCAAGGGTGGTGGTAGTAGTAGTAGTAGCAGCACATTAAAAGAGACTGGACAGTCACAGGACAAAGCCCTGTGGTGGGGCAGGCCTGCTTGTAGCAGACGGCAGTGGAGGTGTATTGGTGGTAGTAGAGGTAGCCAACGGACAGCAAGGGTGGAGGTAGTAGTAGTAGCAGCACATTAAAAGAGACTGAACAGTCACAGGACAAAGCCCTGTGGTGGGGCAGGCCTGCTTGTAGCAGACGGCACTGGGGGTGGATTGGTGGTAGAAGTAGTAGCAGCACCAACAGCGGCACATTAAAAAAAGAGTGGACAGGACAGAATCCCGTAGTAGCAGGCAGCAGTAGCAGGCGGCAGCAGCAGCAGCAATGTCATATCTAATCAGTGGCATCAGGCACAGGGGTTTTAAAATCCTCACCGATCCACGCTTGATTCATTTTCAGAAACGTGAGATTTTCCAAGCTGTTGGCGGACAATCTTGTTCGCTTAGGGGTGACGAAGCCCCCTACCGCGCTGAATACCCTCTCTAACGCTACACTGGAGGGTGGACAAGACAGTACACCCATGGCAAACTGGGCCAGTTCTTGCCAATGATCCAATCTGCTGACCCAGAAGTCCATGGGGTCTGGGATCAGGATTTCTAACGGAGAAAGGGCACAGTCCAGGTACGAGTGAACCTGGTTGTTTAGGTGCTGGTGATGGTGAACATCCCTTTGGTGACTACGATGTGTGTCAGGTCGGGGTATTGGATGTAAAAATGTTGTCATCATATTTTCCAAACTGAATTGGCTGCTGCTGCTGCTGCCGCTGCTGCCGCCTGTTGCAGAGGTAGCTCTGCCAGAGGCGGTGGAACGATGAGACAGTGGGGAGCGGAGAGTGGCCCCCCGGTCAGACATGCTTGCAGCAGGTGTTTGCCGTTTGAAAGCCGTGACAAGCTGGCTGCATAGCTTCTCTCGATAATAAGCCAATTTTGCCTCCCTCTCGGAAGGCGCAAAAAACTCCCCCATTCTGGCTTTATACCGAGGGTCTAAAAGTTTGGCTATCCAGTACTCATCTCTTTGCTTCATGCTAATAATACGTCAGTCAGCGCGCAAGTAGCGAAGCATACAGCTCGCCATAGTGGCCAGCGTTTCAGAGGGCCCGGTTGGTTCCATCTCCGCCCCATACTGCCATGGTTGTCCATCATCAAGGTCGTCGTCAGACTCGTCATCATCATCACTGTTATGTTGTGCGGCTGCCTCGTCCCCTATCCCTTCCTGTGATTCCATCTCCAAATCCAGCTCCTCTTCAGGTCCTGTTTCCTCATCCTCCTCCTCAACATCCATAGCCAGATGTGATCCTTCTTCCATCCTTTGCTGAATCATCGCTGTGAGCGTTTGCTCCATAATGAATATCAGCGGCATAACATCGTTCATTCCGCTAGCGTCACGGCTCACAAATTGTGTGGCCTCTTCAAAGGGCCTCAAAATGCGACATGCGTCTCTAACCAGCTGCCAGTGCCTGAGCTCGAAATTACACTGGCTCCAAACGCTGCCCGTCTGCTGCATCAGGAAATCTTTCACGGCTTTCCGCTGTTCGTACAGACGGTCCAACATGTGCAAATCAGGCTGTGTTCTGGGAGATTGTTTTGATGCTGCAAGTCCAGGAGGGTGTGCTTAAATGCATACGAACGTCTAAAGCGAACGCAAACCCTCCTGGACATGGCCAGCACACCCTTCAAACCAACATATGACTTTAAGAAGCGTGTTATGACCAGATTAATCACATGTGCCATGCAAGGAGCGTGTGTCAGGTGACCTAGACGCAGTGCAGCCACAACGTTCTTCCCATTATCAGAGACAACGTTGCCCAGTGTGAGTTTCAGAGGAGACAGCCAGCGTGCGATTTCCTCCTTGATGCACAGCAGCAGCTCCTGCCCTGTGTGGCTTTTCTCGCCCAGGCTTAGCAGGTGTAAGACAGCGTTGTGGCGCTTCACCTTGCACCTATGAAAAGAGGAGGGAGGAGGAGTGGAAGATATGCTGTGTCCTGTCGGGGACGGGAAGACCTCCATTGAGGAGGGCAAGGAGGAGGAGTAGGAGGAGGAGGATGGTAGGCGCCTGGTGTCCGGAGTTGAACCAGAAAGATACAAGCGTGGAGGTGGTAATGCCTCGCATTGCTGCGGTGGTGCATCGGACTGCAAAATATTGACCCAGTGAGTCTTGAAATACATGTACTGTCCCTGCCCATAGTTGCTGCTCCACGTGTCGACGGTGGCATGTACCCTGCTGCACACAGATAATTGCAAGGACTGGCACACCTTTTCCTCCACGTGCTTGTGCAAGGCAGGGACAGCAGTCTTGGAGAAGTAATGGCGGCTAGGTATTCGCCACCTAGGCTGAGCGCACGCCATCAATTGCTTGAAGCCGGCGGAGTCGACCAGGTGGTACGGCAGCGACTGCACCACCAACAACTTAGCCAGGTGTGAATTAAGCCGCACGACAAGTGGATGACTGGGTATATATTGTTGCTTATTGGACAATGATTCCGTAATGGATAACTGACGGGACGTAGGAGGAGCACTAGATGACAGTAATGATGATGACAACGAGATGGTGGATAAGGCCTGGCTACTACTTAGATGACAGGGACTCGGAGCAGCAGCAGCAGCAGCAACAGAGGGGTCTTCATTAGATGTACATGATGGTGGGGCATGTCGATTGTCCCACATGGCCTTGTGATGCCGCTCCATGTGTTTACGTAGAGCGGTAGTTCCTACATTGCTGTCCTGCCCACGCCTTACTTTCTTGTCCTGCCCACCACCACCCGAGCTTGCCCCTTGTCTGGCAGGCTTTTTTTGGGAGCCTACACCAGAAGCAGCAGTGTCGCCGTCACCGGCTCCTGAGCTGACCCTACCGCTGCAACGTTTTGCAGATTGACTTCTGCCCCTTCCTCGGCTTGGATGTTTATCACTGCCAGTGCCACCACTACTACCCTCCTCCTCTGACGCCGTCATCACCTCGTCACTTGGTTCCCATGTCCAATCTAACACAACATCATCATAGCCCACCTCATCATCCCCGCCACTTCTGTCACTGTGTTGTGAATGTGATGTGACATCATGGCGGGCTCCATGCCCCTCATTACTGTGTCTGCCACCCCCACTACCACAGCTATGCGTCTCGGACACCGCTTCCACCTCCACCACCGCCGCAACACACTCCGTTGGCTGACTCGCGGAAAACAAATCATCATCACTATGTTGTTCAGTATCTTCCTTCGCACCCGAGGAGATGTCTCTTAGGACTCTCAGGAAAGATGGCTTCCCACTAGGAAGGGGAGTGAAGACATAGATGATGGAATGGAAACGCTAGAAATACCCATATTACTACTGTCACTGTGCCAAGGAACTGTAGAGGATCTGGAATCCAACAAAACCTGTCTTGAAGCCAGGTCGTCAGAGTCTTCCTGCTGAGATGACCGCGAGCCAGCCAACCAGTCCACAATGGCCGTATTGTCTAAAGTAACCTGCCCACCGGAGGAGATGGACAAGTCTGGCTTGCTGATACTGCTACTACTACCAGCAGGCACATGGCTGCTGCTACTAGTAGAACTGGGCACATGTCTTGTGCCACAAATGCTGGTACTGGATCTGGCACCAACAGTTCCAACATTTGGACTAGAAGAGGACATGGCATGGGTGTTTTTTCCTCTACCCCGTTCTTTCACAACCTTTTCTTTACCAGACATTTCACTGCTGGAGTGCAGCAAGTTGAATCAAAACCCCTTTCCCTACTAGAGGAATGACGCCCTTATAAAATATTATTTGGACTGGCTTAAAATGAGTGACTGTGAATAGGTGGCAGTCAGTGTATGCTGTGACTTGTATAATAGCACCAAAGGCACCGGCTGTACTTAATTAGCACGTTGAATTAAACCCTTAGACAGAAATGAGGCCCATTTAAATTGTTATTCGGACTGGCGGAAAATCAGTGACTCATAAGGCGCCAGTCAGTCGGGGAATGCTGGGCGTTATAGTACTACAAAGGCTGCCTGTATTGCAAGTTGGATGTTAACCCATGCAACGGGGATGAGCCCCTTCTAAAAGCTTATTCACACACTGGCTTGGCAAAGGCAATGAAAGATAATTTCTATCAGCCACTGTGCACTCAGGGAATGCTGGCGGTTGTAGTACTACAACTGCCTGCCTGGATGGCAAGTTGGATGTTAATCCATGCAACGGGGATGAGCCCCTTCTAAAAGCTTATTCACACACTGGCTTGGCAAATGGCAATGAATGAGAATTTCTATCAGCCACTGTGCACTCAGGGAATGCTGGGCGTTGTAGTACTACAGCTGCCTGCCTGGATGGCAGGTTGGATGTTAACCCATGCAACGGGGATGAGCCCCTTCTAAAAGCTTATTCACACACTGGCTTGGCAAATGGCAATGAATGAGAATTTCTATCAGCCACTGTGCACTCTGGGAATGCTGGGCGTTGTAGTACTACAGCTGCCTGCCTGGATTGCAAGTTGGATGTTAACCCATGCAACGGGGATGAGCCCTTTCTAAAAGCTTATTCACACACTGGCTTGGCAAATGGCAATTAATGAGAATTTCTATCAGCCACTGTGCACTCAGGGAATGCTGGGCGTTGTAGTACTACAGCTGCCTGCCTGGATTGCAAGTTGGATGTTAACCCATGCAACAGGGATAAGCCCCTTCTAAAAGCTTATTCACACACTGGCTTGGCAAATGGCAATGAATGAGAATTTCTATCAGCCACTGTGCACTCAGGGAATGCTGGGCGTTGTAGTATTACAGCTGCCTGCCTGGATTGCAAGTTGGATGTTAACCTATGCAACGGGGATGAGCCCTTTCTAAAAGCTTATTCACACACTGGCTTGGCAAATGGCAATGAATGAGAATTTCTATCAGCCACTGTGCACTGAGGGAATGCTGGGTGTTATAGTACTACAGCTGCCTGCCTGGATTGCAAGTTGGATGTTAACCCATGCAACGGGGATGAGCTCTTCTAAAAGCTTATTCACACACTGGCTTGGCAAATGGCAATGAATGAGAAATTCTATCAGCCACTGTGCACTCAGGGAATGCTGGGCGTTGTAGTACTACAGCTGCCTGCCTGGATTCCAAGTTGGATGTTAACCCATGCAACGGGGATGAGCCCCTTATAAAAGCTTATTCACACACTGGCTTGGCAAATGGAGAATTTGTATTGCAATTTGGATGTTGATTGTTGAGAGTAGAGTAGACTCCCGCTGTAGTGGATGAGCCCCTTCGATTGCTGGATTCCTGGCTTTTAGATTCCTAAAGCTTTCCCTTACTGCACAGAGGTGCTATCCCTACAGCTCCTGTCTCTAAAATGGCCGCTGAGCTCCGTGCATAGACTTTTATTGCAGGCTTGAGCCCGCCCCTATGCTGCCTCCCGATTGGCTGGGAGAGCCGTTTGCAAGGAATTATGGGGTAGCCTGATGTCAGGTGATATTTTGAAATCCTCCATTTTAGATCTAACATGTGGCAGGCGCCAAAATGTAGTCGGGTTCGGTCAAAATGGGTTCGGCCGAACCCGGTGAAGTTCGGATTCGCTGTGAACCGAACTTTTCCCGATGTTCGGACCGAAACCGGGTTCGGTTGTCCCGGTTCACTCATCTCTAGCTATGTTCATTGGGTTGTTATAAAACAAAATCAGATAAGATATAACTTTATAATCCATCAATATAGGTTTACAGTTATATATTGTTTAAGATGTTAGCATTTGTCCAGTCTGTAAATTACTAGACAAAGATTACATTAAAACAACTGATATCACAGTTCTTCAAATTATACTAACTATTTTTCCAATCCAAACAAAATTTTTTATATTTAACACAAAGTAACCACGATCCTTACATACTTAATAATACATTGCATAACTACTATTCTGTCTTTCATAAAATAATGGTTTTACATCTTAATAAAAGAATACAATTATGGTGAACGTTTTCTTACTGGATCAGTTGATTTTTTCAGCCATAAAAAGGATTATTTAGGGTAGTCTGTGGCTGCTGTGAGGAGTGATGAAGTGTACAGTTTGTCACATGATCCTTTATAGAGCTGCTGACTGGCTGGGAGTGATTATGTGATAATGGATAGTACATAATACCACTCATCTATACACCTGCAAACATTTTATATTTCTGGACATGTAGTGGCAGCCAGCACAGCCCCCTCATTACATATATTACAGACATTTAGCTCATAGCCACAAATTCATTTGTTAATCTAAATGACATAAATCAACCATATATAAAATACTGCAATGATATTCACTTAATATATCTAATTTGATTCTAGTACAAATTAGGTATAAGCACTTGTTCATGAAATTAAATTGCATCAGATGGGTAAAAGTGTACTATGTTAATATGTACAGGAAAATTCCTCTTTTTAGACATCAATAGGATCTGACACATGCCAGATTATTAGATATTCAGGAGATGACTAAAGGGGTTGTCTGAGATAAGAAAAAGGTCAGTTTTTTTTCTTCCAAAAAAAGAACCACTCTTGTCTATGGACTATATCTACTATTCTAGCTCAACCCCATTAATCCACGAGAGTAATGGTATTATTGATAGACAAAAAAAAGATGACCCTTTTTCTAATCTTACAACTCTCTCTTGCATAAAATCTGCTATCATAATTTTGCTTTTTAATCAAAGAAGTCTTGTAATTGGCGATGTCTGCTCAGTCTTCTGTTCGTTATTATGTATTTCTACGCTGTAAACAAGAGATGAATTATCAGATTATAATTCAAACACGACTAGTGTTATAAACTTTCCTTGCAGTGTTCCAGTGACGTTTTCCTGTCAGTTATAAGGGTGTATACCATCTATGTAGCTTGATTCCCTAGATGTTTCTGTGACCCAGATTTGTTTTACTATTCTTTCTTCCTAACCTCTCTGGACTGAACCCTACTACTTTACTCAGCCTTGGCAAGTTTTCATGCCTACATGTAAGTCTGTTTCTTCCATTAGTGCTGTATTTATTATCTGCGTGGTTTGTGGCCCTGCTTGTAGTCTACAAGACTACCTGCTCCTTAACTACTGGACAACCAGTCCTAAGGACACCAGAGTGTGAAGACTCTAAACAAAGTCATGGGAAAAGGGGATTTTTAGATGAAAAAAAGTCCAATTTAGTTCTTCTTCTGAATAACTCTGAAGAGTTGGAATAGGTCACTACCAGACACCTCTGGAGGCAGATTATCTAAAGTGGGAACACATGATTGGCCATATTGAAATCCAACATGTCTAATTCTACTTTCTTCTTATGGAAGGCAACAGAGGACAATTGAGATGCCCTCATACACTTCAGAATCTTGGCCAATTTTACCAAAATTGTCAGACTTTAGTCTAATGTATATGGCATACTTTAGCAATACCAGATTTGATTTACTCTGCATTTAGTTATGCAACTGAGTAAAATATCAAAATAAATATAGTTCTTATACACAATTATCTCTTTAATAATGTAAATGTTACCTAAAAGGTTCAAATTTAAAAAAGTAGAGTCGCAAAGTGGTTGATGCATTTACTGTTTCCATTATGCTAAATCCTCTGTAAACTCATAATCTTTTTGCGATCTAGATAATATTTTGTGTACATATAGGTATCTTTTAACATTAGTATTCCAAGGTATAGATTGCAGTATAATAATGTTGGCATGTGACATGTCACACCAAATCATTAGGATACAATCAATGTGCAGATTTAACCCACTATCCTTTTTACTAAAAAGTCCCACAGGGGATTCCAAGAGTTCTGGGAAATTAACTGTTAGGGTATGTGCACACACACTAATTACGTCCGTAATTTACGGACGTATTTCGGCCGCAAGTTCCGGACCGAACTCAGTGCAGGGAGCCGGGCTCCTAGCATCATACTTATGTACAATGCTAGAAGTCCCTGCCTCGCTGCAGGACAACTGTCCCATACTGTAATCATGTTTTCAGTACGTGACAGTTGTCCTGCAGCGAGGCAGGGACTCCTAGCGTCGTACATAACTATGATGCTAGGAGCCCCGCTCCCTGCACTGTGTTCGGTCCGGTACTTGCGGCCGAAATACGTCCGTCAATTACGGACGTAATTAGTGTGTGTGCACATACCCTTAGGGTATTGATTTATCATACAATAATAAGTCAGCCATTTTTTATTGCTATGTGCAAGGAATTTCTCAGCACATCCACAGTAGTGATAAGAAACTCTTCACTTGATCATCAAACTCTCGCACTACAGGTCCATATGCTTTTAACATAAAATACACCTATGTATATAGGCCTGTAGATTAGCAGACAGTGGTCCCTCAGAATGTCCATTTCATCACTAGTTCTTAGGTTCATGGTAGTTTAAGACTGTAGACATTTGAACAGAACATTTTACTCATTATAATATTACTTTACACTATATCTGTATATCATACAAAGACTGTGCTATACTATGCTCCCAAAAGGCACAGCAGGCTCGAACAATGTGAAGCCTTCACGACAGTAAACTTTATAATTATTATATCAACTCATCAGTATGCTTAGTACAATTATTAGCAATTCAAAATTGAAAATTATAGAAATATTAATTCAATTAATTTTAGTCATTGACACAAATAATAATAAAAACCAACTGTAATGCACATTGCAGTTATATTTTGGAATTATGGATTTAAAAGTCTGGATTTAGACTGAGAGCTCTTTGGCACAAATTAGATTATAAAGCCATTAGGGCATTTATTCATTGTACATTCATTATTCATGAGCGCTGTTAGATAACATTATGAAATGTAAAAATAAATTACATTATTTGAAATGTAATTATTTGTAATATAAATTCTATACACAAAACATATTGTGAGATAGGACAGTGATTCAAAGCAAAACACGTGCAAACTTGTAAGAAGTTGCAATAGTTTACCCACAATGTTCATTTAAAAAGATTTTACTATGTAGACAAAGCGACAATATAGTGTAGACATGTAACTAGATGAAACAGAATTTTGTTCATGTACACTGGGATTTGTAACCTCTGAGTATACAGGAGGTTTACAGCTCGTCAATCATGGGTAAGTGATCTTATCTAATTAAAATGAAGTGAATAGCTATGTTTAAAAAATATTCAGCTGAGTGCTCCTTTAATCAAGGTCAGAATATTCATTTAATACCATAGAGAATGGACCATACTCTGCCACACGTAAAGCGAGGAAATATCAATATCACTAACAATTTTACATAAACATCATGGTTTTATATATATTATATATATTATTTTTTTTTCCAACAATTACCATATACAGTACATGCAAAATCTGTGTATATATATATTATATATATATATATATATATATATATACATATATATACATATATATATTACATTAATTCAAATGTAATATTTCTTATATAAATTTATATATATGTATATATATATATATATATATATATATATATATATACATACATACATATGTATATATCGCCCTATATATTGTTACGCTTTCCCTCTGTTGCTAAATTAATTATTAATTTTAATATTTTGTTATAGTGACTCCGATTTTTACATCATAGAATTATTACAATTTTATTGAGGGTATTTTACAGTTCACAGTAGCTGCAACTAACTTTTACATTGTTTAAAAAAAACAACAAAAAAAAACAGTTATCATGCATTGTAAAATTAATTATAGTAACAGGTATGATTATAATAGTTGGTAATCATAATTAACAATAGTTCATTTATAGTGCATTGATAGGACAATTACATCAAATTCTTAACAGATATATATTTCTCAACACAACTATATACATTTGAATAGAACGTATATATGTTATCTGTTACTGTGGTTACACGGCATTGGATCATTGCTGCACAATGCACAGGTTGTCAGCAGCATTACTTATATGCCAATAAGTTGAACCTACCATACCTTAATAAGAGGGCAGCCTCCCAGAAGTAAAACCCAGACACAACCGTTAATATGCACCTGATCCGGGCCATTTTTTCTTATGCTGGGCTGTGAAATTAAAATCATCAAAGTGATAGATGACTGTAGCTGGCAGTAGAAACAGCAGGTCACTTAATTCAGCACCAAGAACAGCTCCACAATGAGGCTTCTATAATCCCAGATGAAAAGCCAAGCTTCCCCCTAGTTGTCCTGCTAGACAAGATAATGAGAACGATGATCATGTATTGTGTGCATGATAACAAATATCAGATCCGGTGCAGGAAGATTGATATTTAGAGCAGGTAGAAGTGCGGACTCCACTCCAGGCTGCTGCATTCCTATACACTGAAATGTGCTCAAACCCTGCTAGAAGGCTGGATGGTATGGGGGTTGGATACAGGCGTGCTTGTTAGCAGCCAATGAACAGGAGAGCTCTTCTGATGGAGAAATAAGGAGCAGGAGTAACCCCTTGTATGCTGATGGTACACGTGGATTCATCAAATGCAATGTAATCGTTAAAGTTCTCTTACACAGATCATCCTTTGCACACTGACATAATACCGTAAAGATGCCTGAGATCTTTTCTGTCTGGAGACTGAATGCAAATAATAGATGATATATATATTGAATGATCATTCCTTTCTCTGGGTATTCTCCCACAGATACTACTATACAAGAAAAGGAATGTATTAATAAATTTCTACACATTTTACCAAGGAGATTTTTCTGTTTACCTGTGCGTCTAGGCCTGGTAAAGATTTAACGGCTTTTATATCAATATAGTTTATTCTTGCATTTTCAAAGTACTATGTGAAACAGGTTTGCCCTCTCTAATTCTCACAGACGTCACAAAGGAGAATAAGGATACAATGTAGGGAAGGGAATGTCATCTGACAACATGGTGATTTTGTTTTTGTACACTGTAGTCTGTCACAATGACAGGTTTAGCAGTGGCCGCAGGACTGAAACACAAAGCTTACTCCTTACACAGGCTCCATCTGATTAGCATGCAGCCACATAATCTGCTCGCCCACCCAGCTTGATTGCAATAAGAGGACTGTATGTTGTATGCTTGCAATGCTCTGCTACAATAATCCCTCTTCAGACTGTAGTATAGGTGTCATTTCTTTATTTTAGAAGATATTCTAGAGCAATTTCAAAAAGCAAATGTCAGTAAATCATTCATTTAAAACAAAAAAATGATAGAATAAAATTCCGGCTTTGCATAGGCAGAAGAAATGACCTCCCTAGCAACTGAAGACTAAGTAAATGGAGAGTTATTAGAAGCAAATTAGTATTATCAATAGGAATAATTATCATCATCATCTTTATATAACATGAGCATATTCTGCAGCCGTCTATTTAAAAAGGTTCCTTTACTGTATTTGTAACACATTAATTATAGCAATTCATCGATACGCCAGTGGGCCCTTAGGAAAAGAGTGTCTATGCCACAAGAAACATGTGATACATCTCCAGGAATAAGGTCATGAATACAGCATTTTTTATTACATCTTAAATGATAAATGAAAAAACTTTGCAAATGGCCTTAAAGGGGTTCTCCACCTTCTGACAACTGATGACCTATCCACCGGATAGGTCATCAGTATGTAATCGGCGCATGTCCGACACCCGGACCATGCACATATAAGCCGCTCCGGTGGCCTGCGGGCATCGGATGTTGTGGCACATAATGCTATGTACGGAACCCAGAAGTGTTGGCTCAATACATAGCATAGTAGCCGTGCTGCAATACTGCAGTTCTACTCCTATTCACTTGAATAGGAGCAGAGCTGCAGTACTGCAGCTCGGCCGCTATTCCGTGGCCGGAGCTAACCAGACCAGCTGATCTGTGCGGGGCCCAGGTGTCGGACCCCGACAGATCATGTACTGATGACCTATCCGGCGGATAGGTCATCAGTTGTCAGAAGCTGGAAAACCCCTTTAATGTAAAATGTCCTTCCATTTAGTGCATACAGCTTTTATGCAGACCTTTGAGTCTCCGTGGTAACAGGCTACAAACAAACCGTGTGTCATGATCCTTTTAATCCGTCCTCTACTTATTGCTAACACATGGCTGGATAACAAAATGTACAGTTTTTGGCTGCAGGATCATTCTAAACAGCGTTTGTAGTCTGTTACCATGCAAATCTATAGATCTGCATAGGAGCTATAAATCACATAAAAAAGAACTATATTTATTTTAAAATCACTGAAAAAGGCCATACTTACCGATACAAGGGCAGGTACAAATTCCAGTTCCCAGCATGATGCAGACAAGCCACAATGCTACATACAGGGAGATTTGCATAGGAGCTGTAGACACAAATGAGAGGACATTTTTTTATCAAAACTATTTACAAAGTTGTTTAATTTTTCATCTTAGATGCATTTGAGCAATAATAAAAAAAAATGGTTGCCAAGGTATACATAGCCGTTAAAGCAGAGGAATTTCCAGTTAGGCCTCATGCACACGAATGTATAAACGCCCGTAATTACGGGCCCATAGACTTCTATTGGCCACGGGTACCTTACCGTATGCTTATGGGAAGGTGCCCGTGCCGTTGAAAAATATGGCTCGGGCAGGCTTATAGAAGTTTATGGGGCTCCTGTAATTACGGGTGGCTACGTGTGTGCACCCGTAATTACAGGAGCGTTGCTAGGGGATAGACGTCAGCGGATAGTCACTGTCCAGGGTGCTCAAAGAGTTAACTGATCGGCAGTAACTCTTTCAGCACCCGGGACAGTCACTACCGCTGGAGTTAATAGTATTAAAAGATAACTTACCTGCTTCTTCCTCCAGTCCGGCCTCCCGGGATGATGTTTCATCCCATGTGACCGCTGCAGCCAATCACTGGCCAATCACAGGCTGCAGCGGTCACATGGACTGCCGCGTTATCCAAGGAGGTCGGACTGGATGTCAAAAGAGGGACGCGTCACCAAGACAACGGTATGTATGAACTTCTTTTACTTTCAATCGTAAACACTGCCCAAAAGGGCTGCCCCTTCTCTCCGTCCAGCACTGATAGAGAGAAGGGGCTGCCGATTAGTGCAGAGAAAACGGGTCAGTAAATACAGGTGGAATTCTGGTGACACCGAACCCGTATTTACGGGCACGGGTCCGTAAATACCAGTGAAATGCGGGTCGAATACGTGTGACAAAGGACCCGTATTTACCCCAGTATTTACGGGAGGAAAAAAATAAGTTTGTGTGCATGAGGCCTTACCATGTATAATTTCCATCACGCATTTGTAATATGATATGAATAGATTTTGCAGTCTTCTTTACTTGTCCTAAAACTAACTGTATATCTTTTATCACTTTATAGTGTAACTGTTACCAGCATCAAACTATTCTTTAGTTGCAGGTTTAAAATGGTCCTTTGCTGTAAACTGCCTGTGTTGTTAAAGGATTTTTCAAATCTTAACAATAGGTAGTTTCAGGGGACTTAAATTGATTTAAAAAAAATCTAATACACTTACCTTGTCATTGCAGTGCAATATGTCATGTAGCACTATATGACCATAGTGAACATAATGATATCAATTACATCATTTTGTCCCGCTATTGGCTGAAGTCATGTACAAATTGTCATTGCGCTGCAATAGCAAAATAAGTGTGATTACGATGATGGGCAACACAAATATGGCACAAATTTAAAGGAGAGTATACTTGAATTTTTTTTTACATTTTAAGGTTACCTAGAAATTTATAGTAAAATAGTTATCGCAACTCTATTTGGTTACTATGAGAAAAATGTTTAATGCGACCATCTAACTATAGCAAAATTTCCAGCCACATCAGAAACTTGTCAATAGTTGTAAGGTCAATTGTGATACCCATGCGACTGAGGCTTGCTTTGTAGCCCCAGCCTCAAAAAGAAGAAAAAAGAGGTGCTAACGCACCTTATTACTGCTGCTTGCAGGAATGTTAAAATCTGGCCAGGACAACATGAATAAGCTGTCAATAATACCATAGAAATACATTGTATCCCCACAAACTTGCATATTTGTTACTGTTTTTATGTATGTTTCATTTTATAGACCATTACAGGATTTTGTTGTTTTGTCAATTACATAAGTTAATTTTAATCCATGGAACTTTTTGTCTGAGGATAAATAAAACATATTCTCACAGACTCCTACAGTGACATTCTTCTGCTGATTGCTAAAAGCAGAGACAATTATTTCAGATGCCTAAGCCACAATAGATGGAGTTCTAGAGAATTTCCCCCCCATCATTCGTGGATTAATCCTGCTTTGTAAACCTTCTGTCAAGCTACAGCAAAAGTACAATATAATAAAAGAAAAACATTTTATTTGATAGTTTGGCTGTCAGCAACTAGCACAAATAAAATTGAAATGTTGATCTACTGGAGGTTGTAATATTTCATAAATGGCATTAAGAAGATGAAGCTCATTGGCCTCAGTTTGAACCACCCATCATAGTACATTAAATGTATACAAAGAAATGTCCTACTGTGTTGTGAATGACTATAAAAATTGGAAGTAAAACGTAGTGGATCTAAGAAAAAGAATAGGAATTATTTGAAAGGGCTGGAGATGACCTTTAGAACACTTATGGAAAGATATTATTAAAGATGAGCAAACGCTTAAAACGTTGTGTAATATGTTTCAAATATCTATTTTATACAGATTTATCAATCAGTATGAGAAAGGCCCTGGTACAAGAATAGCTGGAGGATGAACTATCTTTTGGGAATGTTCAAAAAACTGTGAAAAATGTTTACCCTGGCCACTCCCACATGGTCACCCAAACAGAGAAAATGAATTACTTGTTGCCCGCACTGTGATTAAAACTTATATATACTATTATTTATTTCAAGAAAGGGATCTACAGCACAGAGTATACAGTATATTGCCATGTGTGATATGATAATGATATCTAGAAATACATTTAAAAAAATTATGTGGCCTAGAGTTTTACAGTCTCATTGTTCAGGTAAGAAACTATTCTATGGCTAATGGGGATATCTTCTTTCTTCGAGCCATAATACGGCTGTATGCATAAACCCTCGAATAAGAATTGGTGTGACCAACAAACACAAAGCCACATGAGGGAAAGCAAACAGACTCTAAACAGCAAAGTGATGTGCTTCATCCTCCTCTCCCCTGCGGTGTCACCCCTTTTCACCAGCTGTCCAGGCCTCCTAAAAACACAAATGCAAAATCATCTAACTAGGGATAAACCCACCTCATGGGACCCCCCACTTGACGGGCCTTCAGTTGCTAAACTTAAACTTTTGCCCCTTGAAGGGCATTTTAAAAGCATTTGAACTATGCCAGAAAATATTTAATAAATAATACCATCGTTAAAGAGGATCCATCAGCACTCCTGACATGTGTGTTTTAGTAAACACTTATGTTCCCCATAAAATAAAAATTCTGGAACATCTTTTCTTAGAACTCTGCATTCTGCGCCCCTTGTGATTCCTCCTAGAGTCTTATGAATAAATTGACAATTGCCTTACCAGAGAAAAGTCCTGAGATGAGTCCAAGTGTATCAGCCTCGGCTTTTATCTGAATAGAGATTGCGTGCAGGATGCCACTGGACTCACCTCTGGTAATTTACCGCTGTGCTATAACTTTTTTTTTTAGACAAAATGCTAAAATAGACATTGAGAGGGTCATGTTTGCGATGCTACACCACAAAGTATAAAGACATGCTGGTAGTTTAGTGCTCTAAAATGTAGTGACGGGTTCCCTTTAACAATCGGAATCAGTGTCACGAATGCACAATAAGAGGGAGAGGGGCAAATACTTTTTCACAACACTGTATTTTAAGTACTCAATGTTTCCTTGTTTTTCCTAGCAAGAATCAGATGATGTGCAATTAATATTTGAGGTTATTATGTCCTCGAGCTGCAGCACCATATAAAGCATCATTTCCATTTTCTAAGGATACAGATGCGCCAGGATAGTGAACTGCGCACATAGCCATGTCAAGTAAACCATGTGCAGAGCATCCAGTTCAAATATCTATGGAGACCATCTACTATGCTAGTTAATTTGCTTTGTACTAAAAAGATCGTCACTTTTTTTTGCAAATTGTGTATTGTTCTTTTTTCCAAATTTATCAGAGATTAGATCAGATAGATTAGATACTACAGTATATTCAGATTTTCTATTCCTGTCATGTTTTTTTGTCCTGGCAGTAGCATTTTTTTTTCCCAGCATATTTATCAATGTTTACACTGTGCTCTATATTAGTTAAAATTGGATAATAAAAAGGGAAAATAATGCCAGAGACACAATCATTTTTAGAAATTTGTATGATCGGCTCATTGTTGAGAATTTTTAATCCCTTTATGCCCTATTCCGTAATAGCACGTCGTGGCTCACAGCTATTTAATCCTTTAGATGTTGTGATCAATTTTGACTTAACATCTAAGTGGTTAGACAGTGGGATGGGGCTCTGTCTGAAAAAGTGTAAAAAAAGAGATTACACCAAAAATGGCTATTTTTTTCCCGTACAAAGCCCGTTATTGTGTAAAAATAGTGTAAAAAAACCGGACATATTTGGTATAGCCAAATTCATAGAGACCTATACGATAAAATGAACAAAATATGTATCTCACACAGTGAACACTGTAAAAATTAAAAGACTATGCCAAAATTGCAGTTTTTTGAACATCCTGCCTCCTAAAAAATGGAATGAATGGTGATTAAAAAAGTATGTACACCAAAATGGTACAAAGGAAAACTACAACTTATAGAGCTCCTTTGACGTAAATAAATGTTAGGGTTCCTTAACCCCTTCCCGACATTTGTCGTAAGTATACGATATGGAAAGCCAATGCTTCCCGCAAAATGTCGTATACTTACGCCAAATGCTTGGCACCGGCTCAGAAGCTGAGTCGGTGCCATCATCCTCGCATGTCAACTGTATCTGACAGCTGACATCCTGCTGTAACGGCGGGGACCGAAGTTAGCTTCGATCCCCGCCATTAACCCCTTAAATGCAGCTGTCAAATGCGATCACTACATTTAAGGTGTTTGCAGCTCATCGACACCCCAGCAATGAAATCGCCGGGTTGTTGGTGGCTGCAATGGCAACCGGAGGCCTAATAGTGGCCTCCCGGTGTGCTTAGCTTCCGTAGCCGCCGACAAGATGGCGCCGGCTCAGGAGATGAGCCGTCGTCATCAGCGGTGGATGTCACAGCTGACATTCACCTGTAATGGCAAGCTCCTATCCCTTTCATTAACCCCTCAGATGCATCAATCAGATGCGATCGCTGTATCTTTGTGGTTGCTAGCAGATCGCCAGCTGTGCCCTGCAATCGCACGGCTGCCGACTGCAATTATGACAACAGGAGACCTAACAATGGCCTTCTGTTTGCCATTACGGAAGCCAATTAGGCCTCGCCTGGTGGCGAAGCCTAATCGGCTTGCTGTCAGTGAATGACTGACAGATCTATACATTGCACTACGTAGGTAGTGCAATGTATTAGAAAAAAAAAATCTGACAATTGGACCTTCAAGTCATCTATTGGGACTAAAGTAAAGTGTAAAAAAAAAGTGAAAGAAAATGTGAAAAAAAAGTTGTAAATATAATAAAAGTTTTAAGTAATAAAATAAAACACAATCGCCCTTTTTCCCTTATCAAGTCCTTTATTATTGAAAAAAATAAATAAACCATACATATTTGGTATCGCCGCAACCATAACGGCCTAAACTATAAAAATAGTATGTTATTTATTCCACACGGTGAACGGCGTAAAAAAAAAACAGTAAAAAATAATGCCAGAATTTCTGTTTTTTGGTCACTTTGCACTACAAAAATTTAAATAAAAAGTGATCAAAAAGTCGCATATATCCAAAAATGGTGCCTATAAAAACTATAGCTCGTTTCGCATAAAAAATGCCCTCATACAGCTCCGTCGACGAAAAGTTTAAAAAGTTCTGGTTCTCACAACATGGTGACAGAAAAAATACATTCTTTTTACAAATGTAATTTTATTGTGCAAAAAGTTGTAAAACATAAAAAAGTGCTATAAATTAGGTATCGCCGGAATCGTACTGAAACGCAGAATAAAGTGAACATGTAATTTATAACGCATGGTAAACGCTGTATAAAAAATCCCTAAAAACTATGGCAGAATTGCAGTTTTTTGGTCACCTTGCCTCTCAAAATATAGTATAAAAAGTGATCAAAAAGTTGCATGTACCCCAAAATGGTACCAATAATAGCTACAGCTCGTACCGCAAAAAAAACTGCCCTCATACCACTACGTCTATGAAAAAATAAAATTAGTTAAGGTTTCCATAAGTCAGGAAATAAAAAATATGCGGTTGTGCTGATCAGAAGGGAACATTTTGTCTGCTTCAAGAGGCGATTTACCGGGGCCCTAAAATTAGGGAACCAGGAAGGGTGGGGGGCAAACATATCTGCTAGAAGTGAGGGTGCCCGTATTATACCAGGACAACACTTCCTAGCAAAAATCCCCAAACTGCAAAGGTGCAGAGTGTGGACCAAATAGGGAATAAGTAAAGACACCGTTTATCAGTGCGACACCTGCCTGTGCAGAAATGATTGCTTCACAGCGTAACACACATCTATGGATTATTTCATTGTTTACCCTATTATTATACCCCCTGACTATGCCCCTGATGTACTCTTCCCAGCTTACATGTACCCCCACATTATAAACTGAAACACCAGGAATACTCAAACAAAACTACTACCAAGCAAAATCTACGCTTCAAAAGCCAAATGGTGCTCCCACCCATCTGAGCCCTACAGCGTGCCCAAACAGCAGTTTACTTCCACATATATGGCACTGCCATACCCGGGAGAACCCTTTTTACAATTTTTGGGGTGTGTGTCTACAGTGACATAAGCTGGGAACGACATAATTGCCACTGAATTGGCATATCTGGGGAAAATTTAAAATTTTTACTTTGCACCATACGCAGTGCATTTATTTATGGAAAAGACCTGTGGGGTGAGAATGCTCACTACACCCCTTAATAAATGCCTTGAGGGGTGTAGTTTCTAAAATGGGGTCACTTCTGGGGGGTTTCTTTTATTATTTCCCATCTGAGCCTCTGCAATTGTGAACCAATTTTTTGTAAATCGCCAAATTAGGCCTCAATTTCGAATGGTACTCACTCACTCCTGAGCCCTATCAAATGTCTAGCCAAAAGATTAGTGCCCCATGTAGGGTGATTCTAAAACCAGGAAACACAGCATAATAATTAGAGAGCTGTCTTGTTATGGTGGCACAAGCTGGGCACCACATATTGGCATATCTATTGAAAAATCCCATTTTCACTCTGCAATATCAAGTGCACACTAATTTATGCAAACCACCTGTAGGGTTAACATGCTCACTACACCCCTAGGTGAATACCTTGAGGGGTGTAGTTTCCAAAATGGGGGTCACTTTTGGGGGGTTTCCACTGTTTTGGTCCCACAGGGGTTTTACAAATGCTACATAGCGACCAGAAACCAATCCAGCCAAATCTGTAAATCTGTTGTGGTGCTTTTTCTCCTTTAGTCCTTTTGGAAATTAAAAAAAATTAGCTAAACCTACATTTTATTTAAAATAATGTCGATTTTCATTTTCATGGCCTACTTCCAAAAATTTCTGCAAAAAAACTGTCTGGTCAAAATGCTTACTATACCCCTAATTAAATTCCTTTAGGGGTGCAGATTCCCAAATGGGGTCACTTTTTGGGGGGTTTCCACTGTTTTGGTACCACAAGAGCTCTTCAAAGCTGACATGGTGCCTAAAATATATTCTAATAGAAAGGAGTGTCCAAAATCCACTACGTGCTCCTTTGCTTCTGTGCTTAAGTCCAGTAGCACACTAGAGCCACATGTGGGATATTTCCTAAAACTGCAGAACCCGTGCAATAAATATTGAGTTGTGTTTCTCTGGTAAAACTTTGTGTTACAAAAAAAATGGATTAAAAATGAATTTCTGCAACAACAAAAAAATTTATTTGTAAGTTTCACCTCTACGTTGGTTTAATTCCTGTGAAACGTCTAAAGAGTTAAGAAACTCTCTAAATGCTGTTTTGAATACTTTGAGGGGTGAAGTTTTTAAAATGGGGTGACCATTTGGAGGTTTCTAATATATAAGGCCCTCAAAGCCACTTCACAACTGAACTAGCCCATGCAAAAATAGCCTTTTGAAATTTTCTTGAAAAAGTGAGAAATTGCTGCTAAAGTTCTAAGCCTTGTAAACGTCATAGAAAAATAAAAGGATGTTCAAAAACAATGTCAATCTAATGTAGACATATGGGGGATGTTAATTAGCAACTATTTTGTGTGTGGTATAAGTGCCTGTCTTACAAGCAGATACATTTAAATTTAGAAAATGCAAATTTTTGCAATTTTTCGCTACATTTTCTGTTTTTCACATTTAAATACTGAATGTATTGAGCAAATTTTGCCAGTAACATAAAGTCCAATGTGTCACGAGTAAACAATCTCAGAATTGCTTGGTTAGGTTAAAGCATTCCGAAGTTATTACCACATAAAGTGAAACATGTCAGAATTGAAGGTCAAAAGTGGCTAAAGAGGGAAGGGGTTAAATGCAGAATAAAAAAGTTTTGTAAAAAAAAGAGTCTTTTTGGGGACAAAAGTAGAAGAACATTAAAAAAAAAAATCACATTTGGTATCGCCGTAATCATAGCTACCTAAAGAATAAAGTAATCATGTCATTTATACCACATAGTGAACTCCATTAACAGGTTCCCGACCGCTGGCCGTATTCATACGGCCAGCGGTCAGGGTCTCTGAAGTCCGCCGTATAGACTATTTACGGCGGCACTTCAGAGACTGTGCACGCGATATCGCGTGCACACAGCTCTGTGCCCTGGCTGTTGCTAACAGCCATGGGCACTGGGCAGAATGTCAGGGGTCAATCTTTTGGCACCTGAACATGTGATCGCTGTGACAACCAATCACAGCGATCACATGCATTTCTGCATAGAAAACAGTGTGCACGCGATCGCGTGCACACAGCCCTGTGCCCACGCTGTTACCAACAGTTCTTGGCATTGGGCAGAGTATCAGGGACCAATCTGATGGTCCCTGAACATGTGGTCGCTGTGAAAACCTATCACAGCGACCACATTTGTTTTATTTTGACTTTTCTGGCAGTAAATCTCCTGCCTCTTTTCTTCTCCTCAAACATTGTTTCAGTTTGAGGAGAAGAAGAGACTCGGGAGAATTGCTGCCAGAAGATTACAGTTACAGTTACACAAAGAATACAGTTACACTCTAAAACATTCTCTGTATAGATAGATTTCTATCTATCTATACAATCTATCTATCCATCTATCTTTTTTTCTATATATCTACCTTTCTATCTTTTATTCTATTAGAATAGGCAGGTAGGGAGTATATAATTATATATATATCCACATATATATAATATATATAGCAATAGCGGTTTATTTTTTTGTTAGCGGTAGTGTAGATATATATAGCAGTTAGTTTGTGTGTTTTATAAAAAATAAAAATAAAATTTGTTTAGTTAGTGTTAGTGTTAGTTACGTTATGGCGAGAAAGTTGTTTAGCGCCGAGGAGGCATACGCCATGCTGTGGTCTGAGTCGGAGACCGCATCAGAGATGGCGTCCGAGATGGAACCTGTTTTAGGTAGTGACGATGACAGCGTCACTTCAGGTTCATCTTCAGGGGACGTTGTCCCTGATGCAGTTGAAACTGCAGAACTTGAAAGCGCAGGGCCAAGTAGCGCTGCAGCACGGGACAGCCTGGTCCCTTCAGTCCAGGCTCTTGTATGGGCACCTGCCCCACCTTATGGGCCTAGAATCCATGGATTTACTGCCACTCCTGGCATAACCGTGGACAATACAAATTTTGTCCAAATGGATTACTTCCATTTATTTATAACGGACGACATCCTAAATCAGATTGTCCACGAAACAAATTTATATGCCACTCAATATATAAGGCAGAAACCTTCATCCACCCATGCCAGAGATTGGACGCCCACCAATTTGCTGGAATTAAAAAAAAATTTGGGGCTCACCCTAAATATGGGTATTGTCAAAAAGCCCTCCATTAATTCTTACTGGTCAACAAGACCCGCCCAAGCCACCCCAGTATATTCTGCAGTAATGCCCAGGTCTCGTTATGAGACAATAATGAGGTGCCTCCACTTCAATGACAACGCACAGGCCCCCCCAAGTACCGATGCAAACCGGGATCGGTTGTTCAAAATAAGACCGCTAATAAATTCCCTGAATAATTTATTTCTGCAACTCTACACCCCTGAGCAGAATGTAAGTGTGGACGAATCCCTCCTCAACTTTCATGGCAGACTTAGCTTTCGCCAATATCTACCTTCAAAAAGGGCAAGATATGGCGTTAAGCTCTACAAATTGTGTGAAAGCGGGTCAGGATATACCACCGCCTTCAGGATTTATGAAGGGCGGGACCGCTCAATAAATGTTCCTGGATGCCCCCCTGATCTTTCCACCAGCAGTAAGATTGTGTGGGAGATAATGCAGCCTCTGCTTCACAAGGGGTACCACCTGTACTGTGATAATTTTTATTCGAGTGTGCCCCTGTTTAGGCATTTGCTTGCTGCAAGGACTGGGGCATGTGGTACCATGCGCAAAAACAGAATTGGTTTTCACAGCAATTAGTGGGGAAGCGCATGGTAAAGGGGGACTCCTGTGCTTATGCATCTGAAGAATTGCTGGCGGTCAAGTTCAGGGATCGCAAAGATGTGTATGTGCTAAACACGATTCATACCGCAGGAACAGTGGCAGTGAGGGAAAGAGGGGCAACATCGGACAAGCACAAACCAGTGAGCGTGTCCGAATATAACAAGTACATGGGGGGGGGTGGATTTAAGCGACCAGGTTTTACAGCCCTATTTAGTAAAACGCAAAACTAAAACCTGGTACAAAAAAGTGGCCATTTATTTGTTACAGGTGGCAATCCACAATTCATTCGTGCTCTACAAAAAAAACAGAGGCAGAGACACATACCTGGATTTCCAGGAAAAAAATTATTGAAGGCCTCATTTTTGATGTTCAGGACACCCGAGAATGCCCCCAGTCTGAGGATGTCACGCGACTGACTGAAAGACACTTCATCAGTCGGATTCCCCCAACACCAACCAGAAGCAACCCTCAGAAAAAGTGCCGCGTCTGCAGAAAAGACGGGCACCGCAAAGATTCCCGATATTTCTGTCCCTCATGTCCCTCGCAACCAGGCCTGTGCATTGAGCCATGTTTTAAAAAATACCACACTGTTCTGAATTATTAGATTTTAGTTAATTCGTTGAAAATATATTTGCCCTAGATTACGTTTTTATTTTTCCCCTGATTTTACTCCAAGGGTGAGGGAGGGAATGGGTGGGGGGTGGATGTCATGTTTGCATATTCTCTAAAGTTCATCTGCTGGAGGGCTCCATTTGCATAAACCTGCAATTTCTTATTTTAGAAAACCCAAAAAAATAAATTCCCATTATACCCCTAGATGAATATTTTGGGATTTCTGCTTCAAGAGCAGATATTTTGGAAGTGTTATAGAAACTCTGTTGAGTTTTGTAAAACCAGCTTTGAAAAAAAGCGATTTGTGAAATAAGCTTCTTCTATCGTCCGCCCTCCTACATCTCTATGTGATAAATAAGGCACACATATTTGGTATCCCCATGCACAGGAGAAGTGGCAGAATGTGAAAGGAGATTAATTTTGGCCGTGGTCTATGCCGTGTGTGAAAAATGCTGGTATAAACTGACGCATTTGCTAAAAAATTGCTAATTTTATTTTGATCCATCTTATTCAAGAAACTTTCAGAAGAAAACTGGACTGTCTAAAAATATGATAAACCCCTTGAAGAAAACCTTGTGGGGTCTACTTGCGTGAATGAAGTAATTTATGGGGTGATTCTAATGTTTCAGCAGCATTACGCCCCCCAGAAAACAGTATGCGGCTATAAAATCAAGTGCAGAATTCCTGGACCGAAAAGGCCAAAAAGCCTCCTTTTATGCCAAGCCCTGGCACATGCCCGTGAATAAAGCACACATATTTGGTATCCCCATGCACAGGAGAAGTGGAAGAATGTGAAATGCAATGAATTTTGTTTGTGGTCCATTTTGTGTGTGAAAAAGCTATCATAAACTGACGCATTTGTTAAAAAAAAAGGTAATTTTATTTTGTTCCATCTTATTCAAGAAACTTTCAGAAGAAAACTGGACTGTCTAAAAATATGATAAACCCCTTGAAGGAAACCTTGTGGGGTCTACTTGTGTGAATGAAGTCATTTATGGGGTGATTCTAATGTTTCAGCAGCATTACGCCCCCAGAAAACAGTACGCTGCTATCTTATTCAAGAAACTTTCAGAAGAAAACTGGACTTGCTAAAAATATGATAAACCCCTTGAAGGAAACCTTGTGGGGTCTACTTGTGTGAATGAAGTCATTTATGGGGTGATTCTAATGTTTCAGCAGCATTACGCCCCCAGAAAACAGTACGCTGCTATCTTATTCAAGAAACTTTCAGAAGAAAACTGGACTTGCTAAAAATATGATAAACCCCTTGAAGGAAACCTTGTGGGGTCTACTTGTGTGAATGAAGTCATTTATGGGGTGATTCTAATGTTTCAGCAGCATTACGCCCCCCAGAAAACAGTATGCGGCTATAAAATCAAATGCAAAATTCATGGACCGAAAAGGCCGAAAAGCCTCCTTTTATGCCAAGCCCTGGCACATGCCCGCACAGTGAATAAGGCACACATATTTGGTATCCCCATGCACGGGAGAAGTGGAAGAATGTGAAAGGAGATGAATTTTGGCCGTGGTCTATACGTGTGTGAAAAATACTAGCCTAAACTGACGCATTTGCTAAAAAATAGCTGATTTTTTTTTGTTCCATCTTATTCAAGAAACTTTCAGAAGAAAACTGGACTTGCTAAAAATATGATAAACCCCTTGAAGGAAACCTTGTGGGGTCTACTTGTGTGAATGAAGTCATTTATGGGGTGTTTCTAATGTTTCAGCAGCATTACACCCCCAAGAAAACAGTACGCTGCTATAAAATCAAATGCAGAATTCCTGGACCGAAAAGGCCAAAAAGCCTCCTTTTATGCCAAGCCCTGGCACATGCCCGCACAGTGAATAAGGCACACATATTTGGTATCCCCATGCACGGGAGAAGTGGAAGAATGTGAAAGGAGATTAATTTTGTTCGTGGTCCATACCGTGTGTGAAAAATGCTAGCATAAACTGGCGCAATTGCTAAATTCTTGCATTTTTTTCCAATTTTGCCCACTTTAGAGAAAAAAATAAAAATAATATATACTGACAAATGCCACTAAAACAAAGCCCTATCTGTCCTTTAAAAAGAGTGTAAAATTCAAAGATGAACTTTATTCACCTGCTGAGTTATAGTCATATAAAGAAGCGCATAGCAAAATTTTGAAATTTGCTCTGGTCATTTAGCTGTAAAACAGCCTAGTCCTTAACCGGTTAAAGCAAAACTGAAAAAACAATGACAGAAAAAGGTTTATAAAAGTTAGGACTCATGCACACTTACGTTGGCCGTCGTATGGCCGTTAATGATGGATCCGTGAAACACGGACCGCACATGGATGGCTACCGTGTGCAGTACGTTGTTTCACGGACCAAACCAATGAAAAGGCCGAGACTGTTCCATCAAAAATGGACAGGAGTAGTACCTGTCCTATTTTTGACAGAACGGCCACACGGTTCCGTTAAAACAACAGAAGTGTCCATTGAAATGAATGGATAGCACCATGACAAAAATAACTGAAGTGGGCATGAGGCCTTATACAATACAATATATGCACCCCAAAATGCTGCTATTAAAAATACATCTTGTCCTGCAAAAAACAAGCTCTTATATGACACTTTGCCGGAAAAATTAAGGTGTTATGGCTTTCAAAACGCGGAGTTAAATAAACGAAAAAAAATGCTAATCCTCCGGTCCAAATTAGGCCATGTTCTTAAAGTCTATGTAAACCTTTGATGTCATTTTTCTTTATTTAATGTATGCATTCTGGCATATTAATCATATTTCTATATATTTTTTTTATTAAAAAAATGTTGCTTAGTTTTAGAGATGCAGCTTCTATGTATCCATTTTACATAGAAGCTGCATATAACAGCTTCAAGACGATTCTGTCAGTCTGCTGGACTGACGGCTCAGCTGAGAGCAGCTCCTGCGTGACTCTGACAGATTATCTAACCCTAAGGGCAGATTCAGACAAACGTTGCCTTTTTGCGCGCGCAAAAAACGCGGCGTTTTGCGCGCGCAAAAACCACTTGACAGCTGCATGTGTCATCCGTGTATGATGCGCGGCTGCGTGATTTTCGCGCAGCCGCCATCATAGAGATGAGGCTAGTCGACGCCCGTCACTGTCCAAGGTGCTGAAAGAGCTAACTGATCGGCAGTAACTCTTTCAGCACCCTCGACAGTGAATGCCGAACACAATATCGAGAAACCTGTTAAAAAAAAAGACAAAGTTCGTACTTACCGAGAACTTCCCTCCCAGCCGTTGCCTTGGTGACGCGTCCTTGGTGACGCGCCTCTCTTGACATCGGGCCCCACCTCCCTGGATGACGCGGCAGTCCATGTGACCGCTGCAGCCTGTGCTTGGCCTGTGATTGGCTGGAGCTGTCACTTGGACTGAATTGTCATCCCGGGAGGTCAGACTGGAGGAAGAAGCCGGGAGTTATCGGTAAGTCAGAACTTCGTTATTTTTTTACAGGTTCATGTATATTGGGATCGGAAGTCACTGTCCATGGTGCTGAAACAGTTTAACTCTTTCAGCACCCTGGACAGTGACTATCTCCTGACGTCACGTAGCGTAAATTTTTTTGCCGGGTTCGGCCAAAACGAGTTCGGCCGAACCCGGTGAAGTTCGGTTCGGTTGTCCGGGTTAACTTATCTCAAAGACACTTTGTTTGGATGTTTTGAAACAGAAAAGCACGTGGTGCTTTTCTGTTTACATTCATCCTTTTGACAGCTGGTGCGCTGTTTCAGTCGGTTCGCACAGAAGTGCTTCCGTGCGACCTGCGTGGTTTTCACGCACCCATTGACTTCAATGGGTGCGTGATGCGCGAAATACGCGGAGATATTGAGCATGTCGCGCTTTTTGCGCAGCTGACAAACGCTGCGCAAAAAGCACGGACTGTCTGTACTGCCCCATAGACTTGTATTGGTCTGTGCGTGGCGCGTGAAAACCACGCGGCCCGCACGGACCCAATACACGCTCGTGTGAATCCCCCCTAAGGCTGTGTTTACACTGAGTTTTTTGCAGGAGGAAAATTCCTCCTGCAAAAACTGCTCCAGTAGGTCTTTGCAGAGTGTTTTGACAAAAACTCGTGAAAACACTCGTCGAGGTTTTTTTTTCCTCTTTCTGACTGATTTAAATGGGGTTTTGCAGGCGGAAACCGCCTCAAGATGGGTCATGACGCTTCTTTTTACCGCGACACGTTTTTTTTTACTCGCGGTAAAAAATTCGTCCAACTCCCATTGAAATCAATGGGAGGCATTTTCGGGCTGTTTTTGAGGAGTTTTTTGGCGCGGTTTCCCCGTCAAAAAACTCTTCAAAAAACTCCGTGTGAACAGGGCCTAAGGGTATGTTCACACGCTTAGCAAAAAAACGTCCGTAAATTACCGAGCTGTTTTGAGAAAAACAGCATCTGAATTTGAGGCATTTTGGAAGCGTATTTGCGAGCGTTTTTCTTGTCGAGGCGTATTTTGGGGCGTTTTTGCACACGTAAAGAAGCCGTTTTCCAAGACTTTTTCGAGACGTTTTTTTAGATGTTTTTTGAGGCGCATTCCAGGCGTTTAAAAAACCAGCACACTAGGGGCTGTACTTCTGGCCCAGGCATACAAAAACTCAGCCCAAAATCATTAACTTCTCTTGTTTGGCTTAGCAGTGGTTAGTGAGGGAATTTTGTTTGCAAAATGAGTTCCCAGAGCTTAGCAGGGCCATCCCAACAGGACCAGCAGGGAGAACATGTGGCGGAAAGGCGCATTAAAGTTCGCCGCCGCCACATTGGCATTGATCAAATAGTCCTGAATGTTATAAGACGGAGAAGAATTCATGAGGTATGTTTCTAAATTTGTGGATTATGTTGCCAATGTTTTTTTAATTTTTTTTAAATTAACATTATAATGGACATTTGGTCACACTTGATGTTTCACAGGAGCATGAAAGGCGACTGAGGTATTGGGAGCACCCCATTAATCTCCTCCAGAATGAAAGGGGACACATTGGCCACCTTTATCAAGAATTAAGACGGTGTGTTTTTTGTGGTTGTTGGATCGGTGGTGGTCTAGGGGCTGAGACCCCCACCATTGCTGAAACTAAGATGCAGTCGCACTCAGCTGAACAACCTTCACCTTCGATGGTTTATCATAGAATGTCTCAGCACCGATCATGGCCGAAGGTGCACAGCACTGCACCTCCTTTTCACCGACGGTGAGGGTCTCTACACTCAAACCCCCGCCGATCCAATCTTTTGATATTTCTCTATGACATTTTTCAAAGTGAAGTGCTGAAAGTGAAGTAACTCTTTAAGTGTTTAAATCAAACCCGTGTGCCGTAGTATTTTAGGTAAATGTACACTGAGTAGGCAATGTACAACCAGATTGTCCCACTTTATATTGGCACAACACCTTCTGGTGCCCAAATATTAAAAAATCAAACATGCTTCTGATTAAAGCAGTTGTCAGATATATATGTATATGTAGCTCTCTATGATCTGATTCCGTATGTTTGTGTAAAAAGCTGTCTAAATTCTGCCAGGACTAATAAAGTGAACCTGTGAGTCCTGCTATCCCCGCCCACAAAAAAGTGATTGATAGCTCTCATTGTATGCAAACTCATACAGGAAAAGCTGTCAATCACTCTGGGTGGGCGGGGAGAAGCAGAGTCCAAGAGCTTTTTACATAACAATAATGTAAAATAGTAAATACTAGAAAACGATATATCCCAAAGCTCAGGTTCAAATAGTGCAGCATAGGAGACCTTCCAGAGACAGCATTTATGTTTAGTTTGTGCAGATGTTTCACAATGGTACAATTATATACATTTTGTTAGGAGACTGTGAATATTCTGAAAAATGCAATATTTGGGATGGAACATTGGAATAATACTGCAGCTTCTATGCTGAAGGATCTTCTCATTAGAAAGTTTAAGATTACCAACATTTTTTCAGGAACTATCTTCCTCAGTGAATAATTATTTTCATTACATACAGTCAGATCAACATTATGGATATACAGAAGAGCTCTTTTATAGCAAATAACTAACATGAAAATCTTCAAAGTAAAATGAAGAAATAGACAAAGCACAGCAACTCTATTAAACGCCCAAATACACAAGCAAAAGCCCTCCTTAACTGGTTGCCGACACAGGACGAGTATGCTCGTCCTGAGCGGCGAGCACTTCACGCATTAGGACGAGCATACTCGTCCTGTATGACAGCCGTCTGTGCGCGCGATCGAGAGCGGGGAAACGGCTGTAATACACAGCCACGGCCCCGCTCTGACAGCGGAGAGGAGAGAAACATCTTCTCTCCGCCATTAACCCTTTGAACGCCGTGATGAATGCTGATCGCGGCGTTCAAAGAGGGGGGACTGCACATTGATCGCGTCACAGAAAATAACTGCCCACAACTCGTATGGGCAGACAGCCCAGGGTCCATTGAACATATTTCCTGTTGTTAGGGCATACTGAGATATGCCCTAACAACTGCCTGTGTACAATCAGTACACAGACTAATGTACTGGCATATAGATCTATGCCAGTACATTACAGTTACAAAATCAAAATGATAAATCCCTTTATGGGATTTAAAAAAAAAGTCAAATGAATGTAAAAAAAAAATCATGATAAATAAATAAATAAAAAGTAAAAAAAAATACACAGAAACACACATTTTTTATAATAAATAAACTTTTTAAAATATAAGTCATGAAACATGAAATAATATAGACATATTTAGTATCGCCACTACCATATCAACCTGTACAACAAATGTATAACATTATTTATGATGATCAGTGTATGGTGTAAAAAAAAATATTAACGATTAAACGATAATGTATTTGTACCAAAAAATGGTACCTACATAAAGTACAACTCGTCCCGCAAAAAACAAAGTCTCATACAACTACGTCGTACAAAAAATAAAAGAGTTATGAGCGTCGGGATGCAAAGAGGGCAATGTAAAAAAAATTGCTCTGTCCTCAAGGCCAAAATTGGCCGTGTCCTTAAGGGGTTAAGCCAAGATCACACGCAGTTTTGATGCAGTTTTTAGCCAAACACAGGAGTGCATCTGTCTGTACTTTCCTTCCTTTTTGATTCACTTTTGTTTTTTTAATCACTTTTCTGTTGCATACCCTTTTCTATACATTTTTAATACAAAGTTATTTCTTTTAGTCTGCCTCATTAGGATTGAAAGTGTATTTACTAAGATATTTATTAAGTTTTTTTTTATTTAAAGAGTATGTATTGTACAAAAAAAATTCTTAATCTCTCCTTAGGCAGCTGTAGATGTACAGTACATTAGATGTGGTGAGAACATGAATGTGTGTTAATTTTCCCTGCTATTGTGTCATTTTCTGTAATGACACAATTTCTCTCTCCATAACTGCCAAGTGGGCGGGGTCTTCCTGTTGTGATGTCAGAGCTGTGCTGTTGCTCGGAGCCAATCAAATGTGTCTCTCTCTGCTACTTCCCCTCCATTCTCACTGCAAACAGTCTCACACACTGGCTGATGGAGCAATGTTGCAGCTGCATCTACCTCCTTCCCCTCCTCCCTGTTTTCAATTTACTATGTTACTGCTGGTAGACTTTTTCAGTATGGAAGAGACTTCTGAACATTTATAGGCAGACGGCAGGCAGAGAGGTTATACTACAGGCTGCTTCAAAGGGACGTAGATGCCAAGTTCCCTTAGTAAGATATGTTACAAAGGTTTCTACAGATTTGTGCAAAAAAAATATATATATTAATAAGTGTGCTTTAACAATCCCGATTAATAATGATTTATTCTGTGTTATTCACATAAAATGTTAACAAACTGTAGACTCAAAATAATTTAGCATAACAAATTGATATTCACAAATTTTGGAGGATAGAATAACTTCTCATGCAAATGAAATATACTACACTAGACTTTCTGTAGAGAAAATGGTGATCCATTCTGTGATCTATGTATCAGCGGTGTATGCAGGGCTGGCCTTTGGTTGGAAGGTGCCCTGTGCTAGACTCTTTATTGCTGGCCTCCACAAATAAAAAATTAACCATAAATTTACTGTACATAAAGACATATCTAGACATACAGGCAAATATATATACACACACATATCGGTAAATATATAGACACACACACACACACACACACACACACACACACATATACACACAGTGCAGGTAATGTAGTAGATGTTATCTGCAGTCCTATGTAACACCACAGATAACACAGTGATACATCTCTGAGTACACATAATGTAGTACATGTTACCTGCAGTCCTATGTAACACCACATATAACACATAGTGATATCTCTCTGAGTACAGATAATGTAGTAGATGTTACCTGCAGTCCCATGTAAAACTACAGATAACACAGTGATAACTCTCTGATTACAGATAATGTAGTAGATGTTACCCACAGTCCTATGTAGCACTACAGATAACAGACCTTGATAACTCTCTGAGTACAGATAATGTAGTGGATGTTACCTGCAGTCCTATGTAACACCACAGATAACACACATTGATAAATCTCTGAGTACATATAATGTAGTAGATGTTACCTGCAGTCCTTTGTAACACCACAGATAACACAGTGATACATCTCTGAGTACAGATAATGTAGTAGATGTTACCTGCAGTCCTATGTAACACCACAGATAACAAATAGTGATATCTCTCTGAGTACAGATAATGTAGTAGATGTTACCTGCAGTCCCATGTAAAACTACAGATAACACAGTGATAACTCTCTGATTACAGATAATGTAGTAGATGTTACCCACAGTCCTATGTAACACTACAGATAACAGACCTTGATAACTCTCTGAGTACAGATAATGTAGTGGATGTTACCTGCAGTCCTATGTAACACTACAGATAACACACAGTGATAACTCTCTCAGTACAGATAATGTAGTGGATGTTACCTGCAGTCCTATGTAACACCACAGATAACACAGTGATACATCTCTGAGTACAGATAATGTAGTGGATCTTACCTGCAGTCCTATGTAACACCACAGATAACACACATTGATAAATCTCTGAGTACATATAATGTAGTAGTGTTACCTGCAGTCCTATGTAACACCACATAGCATACAGTGCTAACTCTCTGAGTACAGATAATGTAGTAGATGTTACCTGCAGTCCTGTGTAATACCACAGATAACAAAGTGATAACTCTCTGAGTACAGATAATGTAGTAGATGTTACCTGCAGTCATATGTAACACCACAGATAACACACAGTGATAACTCTCTGAGTACAGATAATAAAATAGTGTTACCTGCAGTCCTATGTGATACCACAGATAACACAGTGATAACAATCTGAGTACAGATAATGAGAAATATACACATACACAGACATATATAGACACACACACACATACTGAAACATACACACACACACACACACACACACACACACACACACACATATAGGTAAGTATATAGACATACAGACACACGCACGCGCACACACACACACACACACACACACACACACACACACACACAGTATTAGAAAATGTAGTAGATGTTACCTGCAGTCCTATGTAACACCACATATAACAGTGATAAATCTGAGTACAGATAATGTAGTAGATGTTACCTGCAGTGCTATGTAAAACCACAGATAACACAGTGATATCTCTGAGTACAGATAATGTAGTATTGTTACCTGCAGTCCTATGTCACACCACAGATAACACAGTGATAACTCTCTGAGTAGATATAATGTTATAGCGTTACCTTCAGTCCTATGTAACATCACAGATAACACAGTGATAACTCTCTGAGTACAGATATGGTAGTAGATGTTACCTGCAGTCCTATGTAATACTACAGATAACACAGAGATAACTCTCTGAGTACAGATAATGTGAAATATACACATTATGCAAAGACATATATAGGCACACACATGCTGGAACATTACACACACAGACATCTATTTACACAAAAATTAACTTACCATCTCTCCTTGCTGCACAGGTTTCTTGCAGGATGGGCTGTGGGCGGAGCTTCCTCCTCTTCTCTGCCTCTGCTTCCTCAGTGTGTGTAACGAGGAGCAGAGAATATTGAGTTCAAATGGCCTGCACAGTGGCGCCCCCTACATGGTGGGAGGCTGCAGCGCCCTGTGCACTCGCACATGTTGCACACCCCTAAGACCGGTCCTGGGTGTATAGGATCCCCTACCTCTATAATGAAGTACAATGGCTTTTCCATTTGGTTGTCTAAGTGATTTCAGTATATGGGCCATTGTATACTAATATTTGTAAATTATAAACCAAGAAGAAGTTAAAATTCTATTATTCTGCTGCAGTTTGTTCTATAGTAACAAAAACCCTGGAGCGTCATTTGATAGGAAATCCACAGTTCTAAAATGTATCAATAAATTGTCCCCGAAAAAGTTATTCAGTGTGAATAAACAAATGGTTGCCATGTCTGGGATGAAGAGAAAGACACAAGCAGTGCCACGTAGTGATTTTATTCAGCGGACAATCCATTCTACTCACTACATAGCATTGTAAATAATTCTGCATGAACCAGACACGCAGCTAGTATCTGTACCAACACAAATATAAAGTACACTGTGATGAATATATTATAGCAGAGGAAAAAGGACAGCAGGGAAGAAGTATGATTAAATAGGTCAGTCTGTATAAGGGCCATTAACTGATTGTAGCCGCAATACAATAATGTAACAGAAATGTCCCTGGAAAGATGAATTGTCCATGCATACTTAAATCTGGGAATTTTATGAAATAATCCACTGGTCTGAGGTAAAGACTTCCAACGTATTGATGCAGCCTAAATAAAGCCTGTTATATAGGAGGGAAAGGTTTTAAAGAGGAAGGATGATTTGTAGATCATTTACTAAAGAGAAAAAATGGGAAGAATAGTAGATAGGTATGGGAGAGCAGATGTAGAAAAGTGTAGCATTATGCTGTCTAGATGAGTAATATATTATTGACTAAATATAGTTTTTTATTGCATTACATTATTTCCTAGTGGCTGAAGGAAACCACAAGAAATTGGGGTTTGCAATTGTTGGAGAAGGTACAGAGCAAAAGAAAGATCAGGAACTGTGTTGGTGAGTGTCACTGAACATGAGGCAGAGAGGGAGAAAACAGCCAAGAAACAGGGAATGCAACGACATTAAAGCCAAGAAACAGAAGGAACACACGGCTGATCCAGCGGCGGCAGCACAAATTTAACATGGACCAAATAAATCAAGTATTTACAGATTTACATGTGAGAAGTTTAAGTCAAGATCTCGGTTCAATAGAAAACACAGTTATTCTGTAATAAAATATCATAATCTGTATAAAGTAGCCACAGATACACTTTCGTAGACACAACGCTCCTGAGTCGGGTCCGTGCGCAGCGCTGAGTACTAATGCCTTTCAGCATTACAACGTTATGTGTGCCACACACAATGTTGTGATGCTGAATGATCTCAGGACCAGTGCTGCACCTGGAGATGAAGAGGACCCGATTCAGGAGTGAGAAAGGTAAGTATAAGAATACTGTCTGCTGGGCACTGTATCTAATCTTATCATATGTGATACTGTCTCCTGAGCCCCTGTATTTAATCCTATTATATATAATACTGTCTGCTGGGCCCCGTATCTAATCCTATCATATATGATACTTTCTGCTAGGCTCTATATCTAAGCCTACCATGTCTGATACTGTCTGCTGAGCTGCTGTATTTAATCTTAGTGGTGGAGCTATAGGGGGGTCTATATATATATATATATATATATATATACACACACTACCGTTCAAAAGTTTAGGGTCACTTAGAAATTTCCTTATTTTTGGAAGAAAAGCACAGTTTTTTTCAATGAAGATAACATTAAATGAATCAGAAATACACTCTATACATTGTTAATGTGCTAAATAACTATTCTAGCTGCAAACGTCTGGTTTTTAATGCAATATCTACATACGTGTATAGAGGCCCATTTCCAGCAACCATCACTCCAGAACTAATGGTACATTGTGTTTGCTAACTGTGTTAGAAGGCTAATGGATGATTAGAAAACACTTGAAAACCCTTGTGCAATTATGTTAGCACCGCTGTAAACAGTTTTGCTGTTTAGAGGAGCTATAAAACTGACCTTCCTTTGAGCTAGTTGAGAATCTGGAGCATTACATTTGTGGGTTTGATTAAACTCTCAAAATGGCTAGAAAAAGAGAGCTTTCATGTGAAACTCGACAGTCTATTCTTGTTCTTAGAAATGAAGGCTATTCCATGCGAGAAATTGCCAAGAAACTGAAGATTTCCTACGACGGTGTGTACTACTCCCTTCAAATGACAGCACAAACAGGCTCTAACCAGAGTAGAAAGAGAAGTGGGAGGCCCCGCTGCACAACTGAGCAACAAGACAAGTACATTAGAGTCTATAGTTTGAGAAATAGACGCCTCACAGGTCCTCAACTGGCAGCTTCATTAAATAGTACCCGCAAAACACCAGTGTCAACGTCTACAGTGAAGAGGCGACCCCTGGATGCTGGCCTTCAGGGCAGAGTGGCAAAGAAAAAGCCATATCTGAGACTGGCTAATGAAAGGAAAAGATTAATATGGGCAAAAGCACACAGACATTGGACAGAGGAAGATTGTAAAAAAGTGTTCTGGACAGACGAATCGAAGTTTGAGGTGTTTGGATCACACAGAAGAACATTTGTGAGACGCAGAACAACTGAAAAGATGCTGGAAGAGGTCCTGACGCCATCTGTCAAGCATGGTAGAGGTAATGTGATAGTCTGGGGTTGCTTTGGTGCTGGTAAAGTGGGAGATTTGTACAAGGTAAAATGGATTTTGAATAAGGAAGGCTATCACTCCATTTTGCAACGCCATGCCATACCCTGTGGACAGCGCATGATTGGAGCCAATTTCATCCTACAACAGGACAATGACCCAAAGCACACCTCCAAATTATGCAAGAACTATTTAGGGAAGAAGCAGGCAGCTGGTATTCTATTTGTAATGGAGTGGCAAGCGCAGTCACCAGATCTCAACCCCATAGAGCTGTTGTGGGAGCAGCTTGACCGTATGGTACGCAAGAAGTGCCCATCAAGCCAATCCAACTTGTGGGAGGGGCTTCTGGAAGCATGGGGTGAAATTTTTCTCGATTACCTCAGCAAATTAACAGCTAGAATGCCAAAGGTCTGCAATGCTGTAATTGCTGCAAATGGAGCATTCTTTGACGAAAGCAAAGTTTGAAGGAGAAAATTATTATTTCAAATAAAAATCATTATTTCTAACCTTGTCAATGTCTTGACTATATTTTCTAGTCATTTTGCAACTCAGTTAATAAATATAAGTGTGAGTTTTCATGGAAAACACAAAATTGTCTGGGTGACCCCAAACTTTTGCACAGTAGTATATATATATGTATATATATATATATATATATATATATATATATGTATATATATATATATATATATATATATATATATATATATATATAACAAAATCCAATACACAAGACAGCACTCCAAATTCAGTCAAGAATCGGATCACTTTAATCACCACTTGTGACGTTTCAGCCCTACTCCATGGGGCCTTTCTCAAGCAATACATTTCAGTGAACAGTACACATATAAATACATGGTTTACAAAAACTCCATAATGAGGCAATAAAACTTCGATATTGCATAATTCTGTAATTTCAAATATGAACAGTGTAGTGAAAACACCACCGTGTTGAGTGTACTCTTTTTATGTGTATTACGTGCAAATGATTATGAGGGCATATCGCCCATACTATATAAAATTTAAAATACAATCTAATTGGCTAAGTGCCAATAGATAAGGTGCAGGTGTAAAACATTATAAACATTAAAAGCTTTTAATCATTTTTAAATTCGGCTCACCGTTCCATGGATCCCCTCATATCCTCCATGCTGGTTAGATTCCTCGGCGTCTTCCGGGAATGAATGCGCATGCGTTGGACAAAACGTCACACATAGGGCTATTCGTGCCCCTAACTTGAAAGTGAGTCATGGAACGCATTTAATTCAGCGACACGCATCTCGCGCATGCTCCATTAACTTAATCTCGCTTTGGTTGTACTGAAGAATTAACTCTATGTGTCCCGCACGGGAGCTATAATTGGAAATCGTAAGTTATCTTTTTTTATTTTTCCTCTGAGAAAATATAGAAAAACTCTGTCCCCAGGATTGATACAAGTCCCATTGTTTAAGGGAGGTCCCATACATATGGGTGCACCTAACCCTTAGTAGGGTATACAATAATGCTGGATCCGTTATCCACAGATCATGCACATTTCATCCCTATGAACCATTATAACCACATTTAGGGGAACAGTAGAGATAAATAGGGATAATAAAGGGGTTAAGCTTTATTTTTAAGTTAGGGTATAATCACATTGTACAGATTGCAATAAAAACACATTCCATTTATTCTTGACATTTTTGGGATGTCAAAAAGGAATCAATTTTTCATAACATATGCATGGTATTAAACATCCCAAAAATACATAAATCTCTTGAAAAACCCCCTGGTAGACCCATTGTATCTAGCATGGGATCTATCCTTGGAAATATCTACATTTTCTTGGACAAAGTATTACGAAAATATGCAATCGAGGTACCTTCATATATACGTGACACCTCTGTTTTTTTAACTAAAATCAGGGATGTCCAGGTTCCCACCACAGCCCTGCTATGTTCATGCGACGTAGTGAGCTTGTACACGTCGATTGATCATGGTAGGGGCACTTCCTCAGTTTACAAAGCTCTGCGAGATAGCGAATATACACCTGCATGTATAGAGTTCATACTTGCCCTACTGGATATTATCCTGAGATATAATTATTTTTTCTTCCTGGTTCTGTTTTTCATACAACTATGGGGGACAGCTATGGGTGCCAATGTGGCACCCACCTATGCCAACATATTCATGGCAACATTGGAGAGGGAGTCTATCTATGTGTCCCACCACTTCAGACATGTACTGAAGTGGTGGACATACATAGATGATATCTTTTTTATCTGGCTAGGGACAGTTGAAGAGTTGGATCTGTTCCATGAGTACATCAATCATATTGATGCGGACATAAAATTTACGCTGGTACGGTCAAGTAATTCTATAACATTTTTGGACATCACGATAACTAAATTAGAACTAAAATTAACATCTGATATTTTTACTAAAACCACTGATAGGAATAATCTTTTAAGATTCGAAAGTTATCATCCTAGGGGCTTGATTAGGGCGCTTCCATACAGCCAGCTACTGAGGGTGAAACGAATTGTGGATACGGAAGAGAGAAGCAACAAGAGGTTGGATGAAATGGGTGAAAAATTTATCTCACGTGGGTACCCGAAAAAACTAGTTCAACAGCATAGGGACCAAGTATCAAAATCTGACAGAGAGGTACTTCTGTCCACACAAACGCCCTCACAATCAATTAAAAAGAACATTAATAAGCGGATACCATTCGTGTCTACATATAATGAAACCAGTAAGGATGTAGCTAAGATAATATACAAATATTGGTCGATACTTGGTAGTAACCTAAGATATGTCCCTGAATTTACAGCACCCCCTCTGATGTCTTATAAACGCCAAGAAAATCTGAAGGATAGATTGGTAAGAGCGGATGTAGGCTCTAATAAGAAAATGACAGACTTTTTTGGGCAGACAAAAATTGGGATGTTTCCCTTGTCTCAGCTGCGTGAACTGTAGATATATGATCAAAGGTGAATCTTTTATTCACCCTATAACCGGTACTGAGTTTAAAATAAAACAATTTCTTACCTGTACATCAGAATATGTTATCTATATGTTGCTATGCCCATGTAATCTCCTATATATAGGACAGACAACATTGGACTGTAAAACGCGCATAAACAATCATAGGTTTTCCATACGCTCCAAAAGACTGGATTTACCAGTATCAAAACATTTTGTGGAAGCAAACCATACAGAAAAGGATTTACGGTTTAGAATAATAGATCATATCACTAAACCATGACGAGGCGGCGATAGAATATCTTTTTTAACCCCTTCAGGACACAGCCTGTTTTGGCCTTGTGGACGCAGGCGATTTTTTCAAATCTGACATGTGTCACTTTATGTGGTAATAGCTTGGGAATGCTTTTACCTATCCAAGCGATTCTGAGATTGTTTTCTCGTGACATATTGTACTTTACGTCTGTGAAAAAACTTGGTCGATAAATTCAGTATTTATTTGTGGAAAACACATCAATATTTAGAGAAAATGTGCAAAAAATTGAGTTTTTCTAAATTTGAATGTATCTGCTTGCAAAACATATATTAACCCGTTAGTGACCGGCCCATCGTGTTTCTACGTCGGTCACTAACGGGCCTTATTTCGATGCCATAGACTTTTTACGTCGCGGCATCGGAATAAGTAAACAGAGCAGGGAACTGTCAGATCTCCCTGTTCTCAGCTGCTAGAGGCAGCTGAGGGCTGGGAGCGTCCCTGCTCTGCCGTGTGAGATCGATATTAGTATCGATCTTACACGTTTAACCCCTCAGATGCGGTGCTCAATAGCGAGCACCGCATCTGAGTGGTTTTGGAGAGAGGGAGGGATCTCCCTCTCTCTCCCACCGACACCCGGCGATACGATCGCCGAGTGTCTGTGTCTCCAATGGCAGCCGGGGGTCTAATAAAGGCCCCCAGGTCTGCCTGGAGCGACTGCCTGCTAGATCATGCCGCAGGCATGACCTAGCAGATGCCTATCCGTGTTAAACGGACAGGCAGTAATACACTGCAATACAAAAGTATTGCAGTGTATTACAATAGCGATCGGAGAATCGCATATTATAGTCCCCTAGTGGGACTAGTAAAAAAGTGAAAAAAAAGTTTAATAAAGTTCATTTAAAAAAAAATGTGAAAAAAAATGAAAAACCCAGCTTTTCCCCTTACAAACTGCTTTGCTATTAAAAAAACAAAATAAAGTTAAAAAGTTACACATATTTGGTATCGCCGCGTCCGTAACGACCCCAACTATAAATCTATAACATTATTTAACCAGCACGGTGAACGCCGTAAAAAAAATAATAAAAAACTATGGAAAAATTGCTGTTTTCTGTGAATACTGACTTTAAAAAAATTTAATAAAAAGTGATCAAAAAGTCGCATCTACTCCAAAATGGTACCAATAAAAACTACAAGTCGTCCCGCAAAAGAAAAGCCCTCATACAACCGCATCGGCGAAAAAATAAAACCGTTACGGCTCTTCAAATATGGAGACGCAAGAACAAATAATTTTGAAAAAAAAGCATTTTACTGTGTAAAAGTAGTAAAACATACAAAAACTATACAAATTTGGTATCGTTGCAATCGTAACAACCCGCTGAATAAAGTTATTGTGTTATTTATACCACACGGTAAACGGCGTAGATTTAGGACGCAAAAAAGAGTGGCGAAATTTCAGATTTTTTTCTATTCCCCCCCAAAAAAAAGTTAATAAAAGTTAATCAATAAATAATATGTACCTAAAAATGGTGCTATTAAAAAATACAACTTGTCCCGCAAAAAACAAGACCTTATACAGCTATGTCGATTCAAAAATAAGAAGGTTATAGCTCTTGGAATGCGACGATTGAAAAACGTAAAAAATAGCTTGGTCATTAAGGTCCAAAATAGGCTGGTCATTAAGGGGTTAATAACACACACAAATAGTTACTAGTTAACATTCCCCATATGTCTACTTTAGATTGACATAGTTTTTTGAACATCTTTTTATTTTTCTAGGACGTTACAAGGCTTAGATCTTTAGCAGCAATTTCTCACATTTTCAAGAAATTTCCAAAACCTATTTTTTCATGGACCAGTTCAGTTCTGAAGTGGCTTTGAGGGTCTTATATATTAGAAACTCCCCATAATTCACCCCATTTTAAAAACTTCACCCCTCAAAGTATTCATAACAGCATTCAGAAAGTACTCTTAATCCTTTAGGCATTTCACAGGAATTAAAGCAATGTCGAGGTGTAATTTACAAATGGAATTTTTTTTTTGCAGAAATTCATTTGTAATAGAAAAATTTCTGTAACACAGAAGGTTTTACCATGGAAATGCAACTCGATATTTATTGCCCAGATTCTGACGTTTTTAGAAATATCCCACATGTGGTCCTAGTGTAGTAATGGACTGAAACACCGGCCTCAGAAGCAAAGGAGCACCTAGTGGATTTTGAAGCCTCCTTTTTATTACAATATATTTTAGGGTCCATGTCTGGTTTGAAGGTACCTAAACAGTGGAAACCCCCAAAAAGTGACCCCATTTTGGAAACTACACCCCTCAAGGAATTTATCTAGTTGTATAGTGAGCATTTTAACCCCACAGGTTTTTTGCTGAATTTATTGGCGTTACTCTGTGAAAATGAAAATCTACATAGACATTTTTAATTTTTGCAAGGAATAAAGGAGAAAAAGCACCCCAACATTTGTAAAGAAATTTATCCTGATTACGGCAATACCTCATATGTGGTCATAAACTTATGTTTGAGGGATTAATAGCACTATTTCAAGCTATGTAATATAGTTCAGTCTATGGAAGATGTTCATGAATTGCAGGCAGATTTAAACAAACTAAGTGTTTGGGCGTCCACTTGGCAGATGAAGTTTAATGCAGATAAATGTAAAGTTATGCATCTGGGTACCAACAACCTGCATGCATCATATGTCCTAGGGGGAGCTACACTGGCGGATTCACTTGTTGAGAAGGATCTGGGTGTTCTTGTAAATCATAAATTCAATAACAGCATGCAGTGTCAATCAGCTGCTTCAAAGGCCAGCAGGATATTGTCGTGTATTAAAAGAGGCATGGACTCACGGGACAGGGATGTAATATTGCCACTTTACAAAGCATTAGTGAGGCCTCATCTAGAATATTCAGTTCAGTTCTGGGCTCCAGTTCATAGAAAGGATGCCCTGGAGTTGGAAAAAATACAAAGAAGAGCAACGAAGCTAATTAGGGGCATGGAGAATTTAAGTTATGAGGAAAGATTGAAAGAATTAAACCTATTTAGCCTTGAAAAAAGACGACTAAGGGGGGACATGATTAACTTATATAAATATATTAATGGCACATACAAAAAATATGGTGAAATCCTGTTCCTTGTAAAACCCCCTCAAAAAACAAGGGGGCACTCCCTCCGTCTGGAGAAAAAAAGGTTCAAGCTGCAGAGGCGACAAGGCTTCTTTACCGTGAGAACTGTGAATCTATGGAATAGCCTAACGCAGGAGTTGGTCACAGCAGGAACAGTAGATGGCTTTAAAAAAGGGTTACATAATTTCCTAGAACAAAAAAATATTAGCTCCTATGTGTTGAAATTTTTCCTTCCCTTTTCCCGTCCCTTGGTTGAACTTGATGGACATGTGTCTTTTTTTCAGCCGTACTAACTATGTAACTATGTAACTATGTAACTATGTAACACATTACAGCCCTCAGAAGGGAAGGAGCGCCATTTGGGTTTTGGAGCTCAAATTTTGCTATAATGGTTTTCGGTGCCATGTCCCATTTGCAACGCCCTGGAGGGACCAAAACAGCAGAAGCCCCCCAAAAGTGAACCCATTCACTATCAGAATCCAAGAGAGCAAATGCCTCTTCAGTGGTATATAACTTGCGTGCCAATTTTTACGTATTTTTTTTTTTTACTTATTTTTTGTAACCGTTTTAATAAAAGTAGCAAAGAAAAAGTCCACTAATTCATTGATCAATAAATTTATGAACAACCCTAAGGCCCTGTTCACACTGAGTTTTTTTACGAGTCTTTCGGTGCGGAAACCGCTCCGCAAAACTCGTCAAAAACCGCCCAAAAATGTCTCCCATTGATTTCAATGGGAGTTGGACGAGCTTTTTTACCGTGAGCAAAAAAAATGCATTGCGGTAAAAAGAAGCGACATGACCTATCTTGAGGCGGTTTCCGCCTCCAAAACCCCATTTCAATCAGTCAGAAGGGTAAAAAAAACACCTCGACGAGTGTTTTGGCGAGTGAATTTTCCTCCTGCAAAAAACTCAGTGTGAACACAGCCTAACAATGAATCAATGTATTTATAATTTACAGACGTGTAAAATATATGAAGAGATTTATATAAATATATTTGTGTATACGTATATATTACATGTACGTATATATCTATATGATGATATAGATATATAACATCCCTAATTATTAATTTTTAGTATTAACACATTTCAAATATATGTCTATATATAAAATATATTACGTACGTGTGTGTGTGTGTATATATATATGTGTATATATATATATATATATATATAATATAGACGTGTGTATGTGTATATATATACACATATATATATATATATATATATATATATATATATATATGTATATATATATACACATACAGTATATAAATATATACATATCTATATGATTTTATTTATATATATATACACACACACACACACACACACACACACATTATAAGCCCTAATTGATTACTAATTAACTAATTAATTGTCCTAGTCTGAGTACTATCTACCTAAACTATAACTAGCTGCCCACACTAAACTATCTATGTGGAGGTGTTTTTGTGTGTTTTTCACAGTCAGTGTGTCTTTATACGAGACACACAGCAGCTGCTCGGCACAGTGCTGCTTCTTCTCCCCCACTGTCTCAGAACGATCTGACAGGGAGGGAGGAGAAACCTTGTAACTAGAGATGAGCGAACCGGGACAACCGAACTCGGTTTCGGTCCGAACATCGGGAAAAGTTCGGTTCGCAGCGAATCCGAACTTCAACGGGTTCGGCCGAACACGTTTTGACCGAACCCGGCAGAGATAGTCACTGTCCAGGGTGCTGAAAGAGTTAAACGATCGGCAGCAACTTTTCCAGCACCCTGGAGAGTGACTTCCGATCACAATATACATCAACGTGTAAAAAAAATAGAAGTTCCTACTTACCGATAACTCCCTGCTTCTTCCTCCAGTCCGACCTCCCGGGATGACGATTCAGTCCAAGTGACCGCTGCAGCCAATCACAGGCCAATCCCAGGCTGCAGCGGTCACATGGACTGCCGCGTCATCCCGGGAGGTCGGACTGGATGTCGAGAGGGACGCGTCACCAAGGCAACGGTGACGCGTCCCTCTCTTGACATCCAGCCCGATTGTGATTGGCTGCAGAAACAGATGACCTTCTTGTGAGATATTGAGGTCAACCACCTGACAATGAAACCACTGCAATGTCCCTCCAATTCCTTAGAATAAGTTAATAAAAGGATAATGAGAAAAGGCAATAACAGAAGTAATAGTAAAACAGAAAATTGAAGGATAAAACCGTAATTACTTCTCATGGTGCAACCATGAAAACACCTTATTGTTAACAGCTTTATTTTACATGTGTCTATACACAAGCTAAACATTTGTCAGTCATTGTTAAAAATGTCTTACTGCACACAGCTCCACCATGAGCATTGAGCCTATACAGAGGCAGACATCATCCTTGTACCTCTGTACTATGTAGCTATAGGCACTCCGTGTACTATTACAGGTTACCTTCATATCAGGCTGCAGCCAATCACAATCGGGCTGGATGTCAAGAGAGGGACGCGTCACCGAATCAAACCTTTTTCGTGAAATTCGGCGAAACAGCCGAACCGAACTTTTCATAAGTTCGCTCATCTCTACTTGTAACAAACAGCACAGAAAGTTTGTTGCTGCAACAAACTTTGCTGTGATCACCATGATAGCTTTATCATGGTGATCACGTCATCAGGACCGACACCAATCCGGTCCTGATGTCTTCTCTCAGCACTTAGGCTGCTAGTAGCAGCGTGTGCTGAGAGATTCAGAGCACAGGGAGAGCGCTGTGCACTCTGTTCTGACAGCCCGTGGATTAACGGGCTGCAGGAGAAAAGCCCAGCACGGCAGCCCGTTAATCTACGTGGGCTGGTCATGAAGGGGTTAAAAAACCGTGAGTTGGAATGGATATATAGATTGAATACATTATGTCCATATAGGTTAAACATCGACTTTAAATTGAGTGGTGTGGGATAGGAGGTGGTTTGTCCGTAGCCTTGCGGTCTACTATACATATTAGGGGAAATTTTGATTAGACAGAGTGTACATATTAGCAGACTAACAAAAAAAAAATTTCTCTGTCTATTTCTGATTATTTGTGAAGACTCACCTAGTATGGATCATCCTAATACCATGCATATGTTATGAAAAATTTATTCATTTTTGACATCCCAAAAATGTCAAGAATAAATGGAAAGTGTTTTTATTGCAATCTGTACGATGTGATTATACCCTAACTTAAAAATAAAGCTTAACCCCTTAACGACCGCCCACCGTCTTTTGACGTCAGGCGGTGCAGGTACTCAGTCTACAACGACGCCTTTTGGCGTCGCTGTAGTAGAGGGGGTTTAGCGGCACCCTGGTGAAGTCTGCACTAAAAACCGGCTGTAAGTAACAGGTCCGGTTCTTAGTGCAGCCATCAGGACCTGCCAATTTCGTCGTAACATCATGTGACCGCTGTGACAGCCAATCACAGCGGTCACATGCTGTTACTGTGTACAGAGCCGCCGGGAGTGTCTAAATGACAGCTCCTGCTCTAAGAACGAGCTGTTGCTACCAGCTCTGTTCTTAGAGCAGTGATCAGGAGCCAATAGTATTGGTTCCTGATCTTTTGTGTTCACTATGAGATCCAATCATAGTGATCACTACAGTAAAATAAAAGTAAAAACATGTATCTGTTTCTCCTCACTCTGTTCTAGCTGTGGAGAGAAACAGATACAAGTGTGTCAGTGTTCCGTCACAAAATCACTTGTTCCTCACATACAGTTTAAAAAAACACAAATTTTTTTCAGTATTTTATAGTATATAGTATATACATATATATATATAAATATAAGTATATTTACTGTATATACTAAGAATCGTACTATAAACGACTTTCTTTTTAGGGTACGCTGTTAGACGGTGTGTACGCTGTTAGACGGCGTAGGGTGCTGTTCTGGGCTTGGGTTTACGGTTTGTGTTAGGCGTAGGGTTTAGGTTTAGGTTTTAAAAAAAAAAAACGTAAATAAAAAAAAAAAAAGTTTAATTCCTTTAGTGTTCTTAGTTGATTAGTTGATAAAAAAAATTTAAACCGCTAGTTCCATTTATTATTTGCGGTTTAGACTGTATAATCATTATGGCTGCCAGAAGATACAGCGTTGAGGAAGCCTATCAGATGCTATGCTCAGATACAGATTCTGCATCTGAGGTTGAGCTTTTACTTGAAAGCGACAGCGAAAGTGTCGCTTCAAGGGATTCTATGGATATGAGACCCAGTACCAGTGATATGGGAGACGGTGCAGTTGCCACAACGTCCGTTCAAAGTGCAGCCCCTGAAATTGTACAACCCCACCAAACCAATTTAGTGTGGGAACCCACAAGTTTATTTTCTCCCACCATAAATGACTTTATTGCTACTCCTGGCATAAGTCCCAATGTCAGTAATTTTTCACCACTAAATTATTTTAATATTTTTATTACGGACCAAGTTTTGGAACATTTTGTGCATGAAACAAATTTGTATGCCAGGCAGTACATTGCCAATAAGCCTTCGTCACCTCATGCCAGGTTGTGGAATCCCACAAATGCAATGGAAATAAAAAAAATTCTGGGCCTCACCCTTAACATGGGAATTATAAAAAAAAAACCTCTATTAGGTCATATTGGGCATCAAGCCCTATACATGCCACCCCCATTTTTTCTGGCATTATGTCACGCAGCAGGTACGAAATACTTATGCGATTTCTCCACTTTAGTGACAACCTACAGGCACCCCCTTCCAGCGACAGAAGCCGTGACCGGCTGTATAAATTAAGGCCTTTGCTAAATTTTCTTGATTCCTCCTTTTTAGGAGCATATACCCCTGAACAAAATTTAGCAGTGGATGAATCGCTAATGAATTTCAAAGGGCGTCTCTCATTCCGCCAATTCATACCCTCAAAAAGTGCAAAATACGGGGTAAAGATCTACAAATTATGTGAAAGCACTACTGGCTACACATGTGCATTTAATATCTACGAGGGTAAAGACAGTGAATTTAATCCACCAGGGTGCCCTCCAAATATTGGTACCACTGGTAAGATTGTGTGGGATTTATTTGGCCCTTTCCTACACAAGGGGTATCATGTATACACGGACAGTTTTTATACCAGTGTGCCATTGTTTAGCGCCCTTCATTGTGCCAACACCAGAGCCTGTGGCACAATACGCAGGAATTGCAAAGGTTTCCCACGTCAACTTGTGGATAAAAAACTACGAAAGGGGGAGTCATGCACTTTTCAAATTGAGAAGATGCTGGCTTTAAAATTTCGTAACCGCAAGGACGTCTACATGATTAGCACTATCCATACAAGTGCAACAGCAACTGTTAGTGAACGTGGGGCCTCTGCAGATAGACAAAAGCCTGTGTGTGTCATCGGCTATAACAAATTCATGGGTGGGGTAGATTTGTGCGACCAGATGTTACAACCTTATCTGGTTAAAAGGAAAACCAGAACATGGTATAAGAAAGTGGCAATATACCTCATCCAGGTTGCAATGCACAATGCATTTGTCCTGTACAAAAAAATCAGCGGGCAAGGCTACATTCTTTGAATTTCAGGAGAAAGTGATTGAAGATCTCCTATTTCAATCTGCAGACCAGAGAGTAGTACATGAGTCAGAGGATGTACGCTGACTTGTTGAAAAACATTTTTTACACCCCATCCCTTCAACATCTAACCAAAAATACCCAAAAAAACAGTGTCGGGTCTGCAGCAAACGAGGACAGTGAAGTGAGTCAAGATATTATTGTTCCGCTTGTCCTTCCAACCCTGGTCTATGCATAAGTTCCTGTTTTGAAATCTATCATACCGTCGCACATTACTAATTTTCTTTTGTGAGCTATAAAAGTTAAAATGCAGGATTTATTTAGGATTTTATTTTTCTGTACACCTCTTTTTTTTTTTTTTAGGGAAGCAGCTTCGCTGTATATTTAGGAGATGGAAATATTTAGGGTTCTTTTAGAGATTTCTTTTTTTTTAATCACTTTTTTTGGGAGGGAGGGAAATATACTTTTCTAGATTGAGTCATTTTGGGATATAATCCAGTTATATAAAGTGGAAAAAGGCCCTGAAATTCATTCAAGATAAAATTGTGCCCTGAAAGCTTTTTATTTCCTTTTCCGTTATGACTATGTCCTGCCATAAATAGCTGTTACTGACTGGGGATACGGAATAATTTTTTCTTTTTATTCTGAGGATTTCTAATAAGCGAGCTGTTCCTTATCAATACACTATGGGCTTTATTACAGTTTTGTTCGGGTTTTTGGTGGACCTCTTACACCCGACAATACTTCTAGAAATAGCGACATTAATTTGGGGAGTAGTGGTCCTTTACTGTATCTATACATATGGTGTGGGACACTGCCCCTTTATATATTCTACAGGTGATTGGTTGTTTTGTGCACATGGCGGTTCCTACCTTGCCGGGCAGGGGCTTGTTATGGTGTACCGCGTCACTTGGCATATTCGTCCCATATATAGGGATTGATGGAGCTAAAGAGACGTTGTATGACCAGTCACTTTGAATAATAAAGTCATTACAGCCCTACAAATTTTCTTTCATCCTGTGAACATGCTCTAGTTTTCCACATAGCTGGATACATTCTTCCTCCTTTTTTTTTTGGATATATTGCCTTTTTCCGTCAACAGTTTAATAAATTTTCCCACTCTAACTTACTATATATCAGAGCGGGTTTATATACAAACAAATAGGAGGGTTCCTCCAGCTCACCTTATCACAGATGTGTGGTATCGCGCACGGGTCCTCGTGTCGGCACACGTATAAACATAGAAGAAAGGTAAAGAATGGATCCAGCGCTGAGTCCTTTTGGATCTGTTTAAAATAGGAAGCTTCTTCCAAGTTTTATTGTCAAAAGGGATAAAAACAATTGCGGTAATGGTAGATATTCCCAGAGTACAATGGAGGGATTGTAGCAGTGTGAGCGGTGCCTACGCGTTTCTGACGCCTACTGCGTCCTTAGTCATGGCTTCTAAGGATGCAGTAGGCGTCAGAAACGCGTAGGCACCGCTCACACTGCTACAATCCCTCCATTGTACTCCGGGAATATCTACCATTACCGCAATTGTTTTTATCCCTTTTGACAATAAAACTTGGAAGAAGCTTCCTATTTTAAACAGATCCAAAAGGACTCAGCGCTGGATCCATTCTTTACCTTTCTCCCAGGTTTATATACATAATGTCTATGGATTGACATGATTTCAGGACAGCTGCTTTCTTAGCACGACATAGTCATAGGGTGTAGAAACTGTTAGGGACATATATTTCTCAATCTAGAAAAGTAGAATCCTCCCATTTTCAAGCAAAATGTGTGTCCTGAAAGCCTCCGGGTTCTCTCTTCCTTTTGGGTCCTGCCGTGTGTCCAAGAAACACATTATGGCCACATTGGGGATATTTTTGAACACAGGAGAAACAGGGTGATACATTTTCTGGTGCATTTCCTTATTCTCATGTCCTCTGTACAATAAATCTGACCTTAAAATGACACATTTGTGAAAAAAAGTGAAATAAAATTTTCTTTCCACCTGCTTTGCATTAATTCCTGCGAAAACTGTGGGGTCAAAATACTTAGTACACACCTAGATGAATACCTTAAGGGGTCTAGTTTTCAAAATGGGGTCATTTATGGGGAGTTTCTATCTTTTTGGCAGCTCAGTGCCTCTATGAATGTATAATGGGACCTGAAACATTTTCAAGCAAAATGTGTGTCCTGAAAGTCTCCGGGTGCTCCCTCCATTTCAGGCCCTGCCGTGTGTCCAGGCAATGTATTAGGGTCACAATGGGGGCATTTTTGAAAACAGGAGAAACAGGGTGATAGATTTTGGGGTGTGTTTCTTCATTCTCATGGTCGCTTTACAAAGAAATCGGTGATACTTTTATATAAAAAGTGTTGTTTTTTTTATTTCACCTGCTATGCATTACATTTAGCAAAAAACTGTGGGGTCAAAATACTCACTACACCCCTAGATAAATACCTTAAGGGGTCTAGTTTTCGAAATGGGGTCGTTTATGGGGAGTTTCTATCGTTCTGGTAGTTCAAAACCTCTCCAAATGTACAGTGGGGCCTAAAACATTTTCAAGCAAAATATGAGACCTGAATGCCTCAGATTGCTCCCTTCCTTTCGGGTCCTGCCGTGTGTCCAGGCATCGCATTAGGGTCACAAGGTGGGCATTTTTGAAAACAGGAGAAGCAGGGTGATAGGTTTTGGGGTGTGTTTCTTCTTTGTCGTGGTCGCTTTACAAAGAAATCGGTCCTCAAAGTGATACTTCTATATAAAAAGTGTTTTGTTTTATTATTTCACCTGCTATGCATTAAATTTAGCAAAAAACTGTGGGGTCAAAATACTCACTACACCCCTAGATAAATACCTTAAGGGGTCTAGTTTTCTAAATGGGATCGTTTATGGGGAGTTTCTATCGTTCTGGTAGTTCAAAACCTCTCCAAATGTACAGTGGGGCCTAAAACATTTTCAAGCAAAATATAAGACCTGAATGCCTCCGGTTGCTCCCTTCCTTTCGGGCCCTGCCGTGTGTCCAGGCAATGAATTAGAGTCACAAAGTGGGCATTTTTGAAAACAGGAGAAACAGGGTGATAGATTTTGGGGTGTGTTTCTTCATTCTAATGGTCGCTTTACAAAGAAATCGATCTTCAAAGTGATACTTTTATGAAAAAAGTGAAATTATATTTTTTTATGCCTGCTTTTCATGAATTCTTACAAAAAAACTGTGGTGTCAAAATACTTACAACACCCCTTAATAAATATCTTAAGGGGTGTCGTTTTCAAAATGGTGTCACTTGTGGGGGTTTCCACCATTCTGACACCTATGAGCTTCTGAAAACCTGGCTTGGTGCAGGAAAACAAAATGTACTTCAAAATAAGTCTTCTAAATTGCTAAAAAAAAAAAAAAAAATTTCAAAAGTGCTGCCAAAATAGAGTAAAGAGATGGAAATATATATTTAATTTAAAAAATTGTACAGTATGTATGTACATATGTGACATATTGCAGTTAAAAATAGGGAAAAATTATAATTTTTACAAAATGTCTTCAATTTTTCTATTTTTTTATTAATTTCCGCAAATCGTATCAGTCTACTTTTACGACTAAAATAAAGTACAACATGTGACGAAAAAACAATGTCAGAATTACTTGGATATTCAAAACTTTTGCTGAGTTATTCTCTGATAAAGTCAGACATACCAGATTTAACAAATCTGGCTTGGTCATTAAGGTCTTTTCAGGCCCGGTCATTAAGGGGTTAAATAAGTGTAAATACATTTATTATCACTATTTATCTCTACTGTTCCACTAAATGTGGTTATAACGGTCTGTAGGGATGAAATGTGCATGATCTGTGGATAACGGATCCAGCATTATTGTATACCCTACTAAGGGTTAGGTGCACCCATATGTATGGGACCTCCCTTAAACAATGGGACTTGTATCAATCCTGGGGACAGAGTTTTTCTATATTTTCTCAGAGGAAAAAGAAAAAAAGATAACTTACGATCTCCAATTATAGCTCCCGTGCGGGACACACAGGGTTAATTCTTCAGTACAACCAAAGCGAGATTAAGTTAATGGAGCATGCGCGAGATGCGTGTCACTGAATTAAATGCGTTCCATGACTCACTTTCAAGTTAAGGGCACGAATAGCCCTATGTGTGACGTTTTGTCCAACGCATGCGCATTCATTCCCGGAAGACGACAAGGAATCAAACCAGCATGGAGGATATGAGGGGATCCACGGAACGGTGAGCCGAATTTAAAAATGATTAAAAGCTTTTAATGTTTATAATGTTTTACACCTGCTACTTATCTATTGGCACTTAGCCAATTAGATTGTATTTTACATTTTATACAGTATGGGCGATATGCCATCATAATCATTTGCACGCAATACACATAAAAAGAGTGCGCTCAACACGGTGGTGTTTTCACTACACTGTTCATATTTGAAATTAGAGAATTATGCAATATCAAAGTTTTATTGCCTCATTATGGAGTTTTTGTTAACCATGTATTTATATGTGCACTTTTCACTGAAATGTATTGCTTGAGAAAGGCCCCATGGAGTAGGGCTGAAACGTTGCAAGTGGTGATTAAAGTGATCCGATTTTTCACTGAATTTGGAGTGCTGTCTTGTGTATTGGATTTCGTTGGCTATTTGGGACACTGGTGTGTCTGAACAAGAACCTGTGCACCCGATACTGAAAGAACGGTGCTGCTTTTGCTCTGTTTTATATATATATATATATATATATATATATATATATATATATATATATATATATATATATATACAGTTAGGTCCAGAATTATTTGGACAGAGACACAAGTTTTCGCATATTAGCTGTTTACCAAAACATATTGAATATACAATTATATAATCAATATGGGCTTAAAGTGCGGACTCTCAGCTTTAATTTGAGGGTATTCACATCCTAATTTGAGGAAGGGTTTAGGAATTACAGCGGTTTAATATGTAGCTGCCTCTTTTTCAAGGGACCAATAGTAATTGGACAATTATCCTAAAAGCTATTTAATGGGCTGCATGGGCTATTCCCTCGATAATCCTTCATCAATTAAGCAGGTAAAAGGTCTGGAGTTGATTCCAGTTGTGGCATTTGCATTTGGAAGCTGTTGAGGTGAACCCACAATATGAGGTCAAAAGAGCTCTCAATGCAAGTGAAACAAACCATCGTTAGGCTGAAAAAAAATAAAGAAATCCATCAGAGAGAGAGAGCACAAATGTTAGGAGTGGCCAAATCAACAGTGTGGAACATTCTTGAAAGAAAAAAACAAAGCGCACTGGTGATCTCGTGAACTCGAAAAGGCCTGGACGTCCACGGAAGACAACAGTGGTGGATGATCACAGAATTGTTTCCATGGTGAGAATGATGGGAGGAAGAGAGTATAGAGAAGGCTTGGAACGGCTCATGATCCAAAACCCACCACATCCTCTGTAAAACATGGTGGAGGTAGTGTGATGGCATGGGCATGCATGGCTGCCAAAGGCACTGGGTCACTAGTGTTTAATGATGATGTGACTGAAGACAGAAGCAGCCGGATGAATTCTGAAGTGTTCAGGGATATACTTTTTGCTCAGATTCAACCAAATGCAGCAAGGTTGATTGAACGTCGCTTCACAGAAGAGATGGACAATGACCCAAAACATACTGCAAAAGCAACACAGGAGTTTTTAAGGCAAAGAAGTGGAATATTCTGCAATGGCCAAGTCAATCACCAGATCTCAACCCGATCGAGCATGCATTTCACTTGCTTAAGACAAAACTTAAGGCATAAAGATCCACAAAGAAGCAACAACTGAAGACAGTCTTCCTAGGAGACGCCAGCGCTCACTTCCGCCCCGGTCTGCTGTATCCCGGTCTTAAAGGGCCAGCGCGCGCACATGAAAACAATTATCTTTATCAACTCACATGATTTCCTGGACTATAAGAATGTCCCTGCCCGTCTGATCCTTGCCTGAGTGTTGTTAGTGTTTCCCAAGTCTGTTGTTAAGGATCTGCCAGGCACAGCTTCTGTATCCACGCCCATAGGTAATCAGTCTGCACCTGCTTCTATGTCTGTGAGACTGAGTCCAACTTCCACCACTCAGGATGGCAGGCTTAGGGGTGGGAGAGCCTATCACAGCCTGGCCAGACGGAGCTAGCTCCCACCCTCTGTCTATTTATACCTGCCTTTCCTGTTCCTCCTTGCTTGTGATTCTTCTCGTTTTGTTTCCTGGCCCTGCTGCAGCTTCTTGAACCATTTGACCCTGCTTCGTATTGACCCTGGCTTACTTACTACTCTCCTGCTCTGCGTTTGGTACCTCGTACACTCCTGGTTTGACTGGGCTTGTTCACTTCTCTCCTGCTCTGCGTTTGGTACCTCGTACACTCCTGGTTTGACTCGGCTCGTTCACCACTCTTGTTGCTCACGGTGTTGCCGTGGGCAACTGCCCCTTTTCCCTTGCTTCTGTGTACCCTTGTCTGTTTGTCTGTCGTGCACTTATTGAGCGTAGGGACCGTCGCCCAGTTGTACCCCGTCGCCTAGGGTGGGTCGTTGCAAGTAGGCAGGGACTGAGTGGCGGGTAGATTAGGGCTCACTTGTCTGTTTCCTTACCCCCATCATTGCATAATCACAAGCCCATATACCTACTCTACCCTGGTCCCTCACACTATTATGGACCCCCTTGAGACCCTGGTTCAGCAAATGCAGGGTCTCTCCCTACAGGTCCAGAGGGTCAACCAGCCTGATGCTACCATGGTAGTGCCCCTCACCTCACCTCTTGAACCCCACCTCAAGTTGCCTGACCGGTTCTCAGGGGACCGGAAGACTTTTCTCTCCTTTCGGGAGAGTTGTAGGCTCTATTTTCGTTTAAAGCCCCACTCCTCAGGTTCTGAGAGCCAGCGGGTGGGTATAATTATGTCCCGGCTCCAGGAAGGGCCCCAAGAATGGGCCTTCTCCTTGGCTCCTAACGCCCCTGAACTTTCCTCCGTTGATCTTTTCTTTTCTGCTCTCGGACTTATGGCGAGACTGACAGGACTGCCTTTGCCGGGAGTCAGCTGGTGACCTTACGTCAGGGTAAGAGACCTGTTGAGGAGTATTGCTCTGACTTTAGGAAGTGGTGCGTAGCTTCTCGGTGGAATGACCCTGCCTTAAGGTGCCAGTTTAGGTTGGGTCTGTCGAACGCCCTGAAAGACCTGCTAGTTAGCTATCCCTCTTCTGACTCCCTAGACCAGGTTATGGCTTTAGCGGTATGACTTGACCGACGTCTCAGGGAACGACAACGTGAACGTTTTTGTGTTTTCTCCTCTGACTCCCACATGATGCCTCCCGAGGTTCCGTTGCTTCGTTCTTCCACGGAAGACTCGGAGGTACCTATGCAACTCGGGGCCTCCGTGTCCCCCCAACAACGCAGAGAGTTCCGCAGGAAGAATGGTCTCTGCTTCTATTGTGGGGATGACAAGCATCAAGTGAACACCTGTCCTAGGCGTAAGAATAAGCAGCCGGAAAACTTCCGCGCCTAAGTGATCATCGGGGAGGTCACTTGGGCGCACAGGTATTTCCCGTAAATATGAAACGTAATAAAATCTTGCTTCCCTTTCAGGTCTCTTTTGGTGGTAGGTCCCTTCGTGGATTCAGGGTTGTCTGCTAATATCATGTCTGTGGAATTTGCTATGTCTCTAGCTATGCCTTTGATTGATTTGCCTAAACCTGTCCCGGTAGTGGGTATCGACTTTACTCCTCTCTCTAATGGTTATTTTACACAGCATACCCCTGTTTTTGAACTCCTTGTTGGCTCCATGCATTTGGAGCAGTGCTCTGTACTGTTGATGCAGGGATTATCGTCCGATTTGGTTTTAGGCCTTCCCTAGTTGCAGTTGCATAATCCCACGTTTGACTGGAATACAGGGGATCTTACCAAATGGGGTAATGAATGCTTGACGTCATGTTTTTCTGTTAATTCTATTTCTCCCCCTGAGGAGGTGAACACGCTACCTGAGTTTGTTCAGGACTTCGCTGATGTTTTCTCTAAGGAGGCCTCCGAAGTGTTACCTCCTCATAGAGAATACGATTGCGCTATCGATTTGGTACCAGGAGCTAAGCTCCCTAAGGGTAGGATATTTAATCTCTCTTGTCCCGAACGTGAAGCCATGAGAGAGTATATCCAGGAATGCCTGGCCAAGGGTTACATTCGCCCCTCTACTTCTCCGGTAGGTGCTGGCTTCTTCTTCGTAGGGAAGTAGGATGGTGGTCTTAGGCCATGCATTGACTACCGTAACTTGAATAAGGTCACTGTAAGGAACCAGTATCCCCTACCTTTGATTCCTGATCTCTTTAATCAGGTTCAGGGGGCCCAATGGTTCTCTAAGTTTGATCTACGGGGGGTGTATAACCTTATCCGCATCAAAGAGGGGGATGAGTGGAAGACTGCGTTTAACAAGCCCGAAGGTCATTTCGAATACCTCGTCATGCCCTTTGGGTTCTGTAATGCTCTTGCGGTCTTCCAGAATTTCATAAATGAGGTTTTAAGAGATTACCTGGGAGTATTTCTTGTAGTGTACCTTGATGACATACTTGTGTTTTCCAAGGACTGGTCCTCCCACATTGAGCATGTCAGGAAGGTGCTCCAGGTCCTTCGGGAAAACAAACTGTTTGCGAAGACCGAAAAATGTGTGTTTGGCGTGCAGGAGATACCATTTTTGGGTCAAATCCTCACTCCTCATGAATTCCGCATGGACCCCGCCAAGGTCCAGGCTGTGGTGGCATGGGTCCAACCTGCCTCCCTGAAGGCGTTACAGTGCTTCTTGGGGTTCGCTAATTATTACAGGAGATTTATTGCTAACTTCTCGGTCATCGCTAAGCCTCTTACGGACCTCACTCGCAAGGGTGCTGATCTCCTCCGCTGGCCTCCTGAGGCTGTCCAGTCTTTTGAGGTCCTTAAGAAGTGCTTTATCTCAGCCCCGATGTTGGTTCAGCCCAACCAAATGGAGCCATCTATCGTGGAGGTTAACGCGTCCGAGGTGGGAGTGGGGGCTGTCTTGTCCCAGGGTACCAGGTCCCTCACCCATCTCCGTCCCTGTGCCTACTTCTCCAGGAAGTTTTCGCCCACTGAGAGTAACTATGATATTGGCAACCGCGAACTCTTAGCCATTAAATGGGCATTTGAAGAGTGGCGCCACTTCCTGGAGGGGGCTAGGCACCAGGTAACGGTCCTTACCGACCACAAGAATCTAGTTTTCCTAGAATCTGCCCGGAGGCTAAACCCGAGACAAGCTGGATGGGCGTCATTTTTTACCAGATTCAATTTTTGGTTACCTATAGGGCTGGGTCTAACAATATTAAGGCTGATGCACTGTCGCGTAACATCATGGCCAGCCCTCCTTCGGAGGAAGATCCTGCTTGTATTTTGCCTCCAGGTATAATCATTTCCTCTATTGATTCTGATTTTGGTAGATATTCCCAGAGTACAATGGAGGGATTGTAGCAGTGTGAGCGGTGCCTACGCGTTTCTGACGCCTACTGCGTCCTTAGTCATGGCTTCTAAGGATGCAGTAGGCGTCAGAAACGCGTAGGCACCGCTCACACTGCTACAATCCCTCCATTGTACTCCGGGAATATCTACCATTACCGCAATTGTTTTTATCCCTTTTGACAATAAAACTTGGAAGAAGCTTCCTATTTTAAACAGATCCAAAAGGACTCAGCGCTGGATCCATTCTTTACCTTTCTCCCAGGTTTATATACATAATGTCTATGGATTGACATGATTTCAGGACAGCTGCTTTCTTAGCACGACATAGTCATAGGGTGTAGAAACTGTTAGGGACATATATTTCTCAATCTAGAAAAGTAGAATCCTCCCATTTTCAAGCAAAATGTGTGTCCTGAAAGCCTCCGGGTTCTCTCTTCCTTTTGGGTCCTGCCGTGTGTCCAAGAAACACATTATGGCCACATTGGGGATATTTTTGAACACAGGAGAAACAGGGTGATACATTTTCTGGTGCATTTCCTTATTCTCATGTCCTCTGTACAATAAATCTGACCTTAAAATGACACATTTGTGAAAAAAAGTGAAATAAAATTTTCTTTCCACCTGCTTTGCATTAATTCCTGCGAAAACTGTGGGGTCAAAATACTTAGTACACACCTAGATGAATACCTTAAGGGGTCTAGTTTTCAAAATGGGGTCATTTATGGGGAGTTTCTATCTTTTTGGCAGCTCAGTGCCTCTATGAATGTATAATGGGACCTGAAACATTTTCAAGCAAAATGTGTGTCCTGAAAGTCTCCGGGTGCTCCCTCCATTTCAGGCCCTGCCGTGTGTCCAGGCAATGTATTAGGGTCACAATGGGGGCATTTTTGAAAACAGGAGAAACAGGGTGATAGATTTTGGGGTGTGTTTCTTCATTCTCATGGTCGCTTTACAAAGAAATCGGTGATACTTTTATATAAAAAGTGTTGTTTTTTTTATTTCACCTGCTATGCATTACATTTAGCAAAAAACTGTGGGGTCAAAATACTCACTACACCCCTAGATAAATACCTTAAGGGGTCTAGTTTTCGAAATGGGGTCGTTTATGGGGAGTTTCTATCGTTCTGGTAGTTCAAAACCTCTCCAAATGTACAGTGGGGCCTAAAACATTTTCAAGCAAAATATGAGACCTGAATGCCTCAGATTGCTCCCTTCCTTTCGGGTCCTGCCGTGTGTCCAGGCATCGCATTAGGGTCACAAGGTGGGCATTTTTGAAAACAGGAGAAGCAGGGTGATAGGTTTTGGGGTGTGTTTCTTCTTTGTCGTGGTCGCTTTACAAAGAAATCGGTCCTCAAAGTGATACTTCTATATAAAAAGTGTTTTGTTTTATTATTTCACCTGCTATGCATTAAATTTAGCAAAAAACTGTGGGGTCAAAATACTCACTACACCCCTAGATAAATACCTTAAGGGGTCTAGTTTTCTAAATGGGATCGTTTATGGGGAGTTTCTATCGTTCTGGTAGTTCAAAACCTCTCCAAATGTACAGTGGGGCCTAAAACATTTTCAAGCAAAATATAAGACCTGAATGCCTCCGGTTGCTCCCTTCCTTTCGGGCCCTGCCGTGTGTCCAGGCAATGAATTAGAGTCACAAAGTGGGCATTTTTGAAAACAGGAGAAACAGGGTGATAGATTTTGGGGTGTGTTTCTTCATTCTAATGGTCGCTTTACAAAGAAATCGATCTTCAAAGTGATACTTTTATGAAAAAAGTGAAATTATATTTTTTTATGCCTGCTTTTCATGAATTCTTACAAAAAAACTGTGGTGTCAAAATACTTACAACACCCCTTAATAAATATCTTAAGGGGTGTCGTTTTCAAAATGGTGTCACTTGTGGGGGTTTCCACCATTCTGACACCTATGAGCTTCTGAAAACCTGGCTTGGTGCAGGAAAACAAAATGTACTTCAAAATAAGTCTTCTAAATTGCTAAAAAAAAAAAAAAAAATTTCAAAAGTGCTGCCAAAATAGAGTAAAGAGATGGAAATATATATTTAATTTAAAAAATTGTACAGTATGTATGTACATATGTGACATATTGCAGTTAAAAATAGGGAAAAATTATAATTTTTACAAAATGTCTTCAATTTTTCTATTTTTTTATTAATTTCCGCAAATCGTATCAGTCTACTTTTACGACTAAAATAAAGTACAACATGTGACGAAAAAACAATGTCAGAATTACTTGGATATTCAAAACTTTTGCTGAGTTATTCTCTGATAAAGTCAGACATACCAGATTTAACAAATCTGGCTTGGTCATTAAGGTCTTTTCAGGCCCGGTCATTAAGGGGTTAAATAAGTGTAAATACATTTATTATCACTATTTATCTCTACTGTTCCACTAAATGTGGTTATAACGGTCTGTAGGGATGAAATGTGCATGATCTGTGGATAACGGATCCAGCATTATTGTATACCCTACTAAGGGTTAGGTGCACCCATATGTATGGGACCTCCCTTAAACAATGGGACTTGTATCAATCCTGGGGACAGAGTTTTTCTATATTTTCTCAGAGGAAAAAGAAAAAAAGATAACTTACGATCTCCAATTATAGCTCCCGTGCGGGACACACAGGGTTAATTCTTCAGTACAACCAAAGCGAGATTAAGTTAATGGAGCATGCGCGAGATGCGTGTCACTGAATTAAATGCGTTCCATGACTCACTTTCAAGTTAAGGGCACGAATAGCCCTATGTGTGACGTTTTGTCCAACGCATGCGCATTCATTCCCGGAAGACGACAAGGAATCAAACCAGCATGGAGGATATGAGGGGATCCACGGAACGGTGAGCCGAATTTAAAAATGATTAAAAGCTTTTAATGTTTATAATGTTTTACACCTGCTACTTATCTATTGGCACTTAGCCAATTAGATTGTATTTTACATTTTATACAGTATGGGCGATATGCCATCATAATCATTTGCACGCAATACACATAAAAAGAGTGCGCTCAACACGGTGGTGTTTTCACTACACTGTTCATATTTGAAATTAGAGAATTATGCAATATCAAAGTTTTATTGCCTCATTATGGAGTTTTTGTTAACCATGTATTTATATGTGCACTTTTCACTGAAATGTATTGCTTGAGAAAGGCCCCATGGAGTAGGGCTGAAACGTTGCAAGTGGTGATTAAAGTGATCCGATTTTTCACTGAATTTGGAGTGCTGTCTTGTGTATTGGATTTCGTTGGCTATTTGGGACACTGGTGTGTCTGAACAAGAACCTGTGCACCCGATACTGAAAGAACGGTGCTGCTTTTGCTCTGTTTTATATATATATATATATATATATATATATATATATATATATATATATATATACAGTTAGGTCCAGAATTATTTGGACAGAGACACAAGTTTTCGCATATTAGCTGTTTACCAAAACATATTGAATATACAATTATATAATCAATATGGGCTTAAAGTGCGGACTCTCAGCTTTAATTTGAGGGTATTCACATCCTAATTTGAGGAAGGGTTTAGGAATTACAGCGGTTTAATATGTAGCTGCCTCTTTTTCAAGGGACCGATAGTAATTGGACAATTATCCTAAAAGCTATTTAATGGGCTGCATGGGCTATTCCCTCGATAATCCTTCATCAATTAAGCAGGTAAAAGGTCTGGAGTTGATTCCAGTTGTGGCATTTGCATTTGGAAGCTGTTGAGGTGAACCCACAATATGAGGTCAAAAGAGCTCTCAATGCAAGTGAAACAAACCATCGTTAGGCTGAAAAAAAATAAAGAAATCCATCAGAGAGAGAGAGCACAAATGTTAGGAGTGGCCAAATCAACAGTGTGGAACATTCTTGAAAGAAAAAAACAAAGCGCACTGGTGATCTCGTGAACTCGAAAAGGCCTGGACGTCCACGGAAGACAACAGTGGTGGATGATCACAGAATTGTTTCCATGGTGAGAATGATGGGAGGAAGAGAGTATAGAGAAGGCTTGGAACGGCTCATGATCCAAAACCCACCACATCCTCTGTAAAACATGGTGGAGGTAGTGTGATGGCATGGGCATGCATGGCTGCCAAAGGCACTGGGTCACTAGTGTTTAATGATGATGTGACTGAAGACAGAAGCAGCCGGATGAATTCTGAAGTGTTCAGGGATATACTTTTTGCTCAGATTCAACCAAATGCAGCAAGGTTGATTGAACGTCGCTTCACAGAAGAGATGGACAATGACCCAAAACATACTGCAAAAGCAACACAGGAGTTTTTAAGGCAAAGAAGTGGAATATTCTGCAATGGCCAAGTCAATCACCAGATCTCAACCCGATCGAGCATGCATTTCACTTGCTTAAGACAAAACTTAAGGCATAAAGATCCACAAAGAAGCAACAACTGAAGACAGTCTTCCTAGGAGACGCCAGCGCTCACTTCCGCCCCGGTCTGCTGTATCCCGGTCTTAAAGGGCCAGCGCGCGCACATGAAAACAATTATCTTTATCAACTCACATGATTTCCTGGACTATAAGAATGTCCCTGCCCGTCTGATCCTTGCCTGAGTGTTGTTAGTGTTTCCCAAGTCTGTTGTTAAGGATCTGCCAGGCACAGCTTCTGTATCCACGCCCATAGGTAATCAGTCTGCACCTGCTTCTATGTCTGTGAGACTGAGTCCAACTTCCACCACTCAGGATGGCAGGCTTAGGGGTGGGAGAGCCTATCACAGCCTGGCCAGACGGAGCTAGCTCCCACCCTCTGTCTATTTATACCTGCCTTTCCTGTTCCTCCTTGCTTGTGATTCTTCTCGTTTTGTTTCCTGGCCCTGCTGCAGCTTCTTGAACCATTTGACCCTGCTTCGTATTGACCCTGGCTTACTTACTACTCTCCTGCTCTGCGTTTGGTACCTCGTACACTCCTGGTTTGACTGGGCTTGTTCACTTCTCTCCTGCTCTGCGTTTGGTACCTCGTACACTCCTGGTTTGACTCGGCTCGTTCACCACTCTTGTTGCTCACGGTGTTGCCGTGGGCAACTGCCCCTTTTCCCTTGCTTCTGTGTACCCTTGTCTGTTTGTCTGTCGTGCACTTATTGAGCGTAGGGACCGTCGCCCAGTTGTACCCCGTCGCCTAGGGTGGGTCGTTGCAAGTAGGCAGGGACTGAGTGGCGGGTAGATTAGGGCTCACTTGTCTGTTTCCTTACCCCCATCATTGCATAATCACAAGCCCATATACCTACTCTACCCTGGTCCCTCACACTATTATGGACCCCCTTGAGACCCTGGTTCAGCAAATGCAGGGTCTCTCCCTACAGGTCCAGAGGGTCAACCAGCCTGATGCTACCATGGTAGTGCCCCTCACCTCACCTCTTGAACCCCACCTCAAGTTGCCTGACCGGTTCTCAGGGGACCGGAAGACTTTTCTCTCCTTTCGGGAGAGTTGTAGGCTCTATTTTCGTTTAAAGCCCCACTCCTCAGGTTCTGAGAGCCAGCGGGTGGGTATAATTATGTCCCGGCTCCAGGAAGGGCCCCAAGAATGGGCCTTCTCCTTGGCTCCTAACGCCCCTGAACTTTCCTCCGTTGATCTTTTCTTTTCTGCTCTCGGACTTATGGCGAGACTGACAGGACTGCCTTTGCCGGGAGTCAGCTGGTGACCTTACGTCAGGGTAAGAGACCTGTTGAGGAGTATTGCTCTGACTTTAGGAAGTGGTGCGTAGCTTCTCGGTGGAATGACCCTGCCTTAAGGTGCCAGTTTAGGTTGGGTCTGTCGAACGCCCTGAAAGACCTGCTAGTTAGCTATCCCTCTTCTGACTCCCTAGACCAGGTTATGGCTTTAGCGGTATGACTTGACCGACGTCTCAGGGAACGACAACGTGAACGTTTTTGTGTTTTCTCCTCTGACTCCCACATGATGCCTCCCGAGGTTCCGTTGCTTCGTTCTTCCACGGAAGACTCGGAGGTACCTATGCAACTCGGGGCCTCCGTGTCCCCCCAACAACGCAGAGAGTTGCGCAGGAAGAATGGTCTCTGCTTCTATTGTGGGGATGACAAGCATCAAGTGAACACCTGTCCTAGGCGTAAGAATAAGCAGCCGGAAAACTTCCGCGCCTAAGTGATCATCGGGGAGGTCACTTGGGCGCACAGGTATTTCCCGTAAATATGAAACGTAATAAAATCTTGCTTCCCTTTCAGGTCTCTTTTGGTGGTAGGTCCCTTCGTGGATTCAGGGTTGTCTGCTAATATCATGTCTGTGGAATTTGCTATGTCTCTAGCTATGCCTTTGATTGATTTGCCTAAACCTGTCCCGGTAGTGGGTATCGACTTTACTCCTCTCTCTAATGGTTATTTTACACAGCATACCCCTGTTTTTGAACTCCTTGTTGGCTCCATGCATTTGGAGCAGTGCTCTGTACTGTTGATGCAGGGATTATCGTCCGATTTGGTTTTAGGCCTTCCCTGGTTGCAGTTGCATAATCCCACGTTTGACTGGAATACAGGGGATCTTACCAAATGGGGTAATGAATGCTTGACGTCATGTTTTTCTGTTAATTCTATTTCTCCCCCTGAGGAGGTGAACACGCTACCTGAGTTTGTTCAGGACTTCGCTGATGTTTTCTCTAAGGAGGCCTCCGAAGTGTTACCTCCTCATAGAGAATACGATTGCGCTATCGATTTGGTACCAGGAGCTAAGCTCCCTAAGGGTAGGATATTTAATCTCTCTTGTCCCGAACGTGAAGCCATGAGAGAGTATATCCAGGAATGCCTGGCCAAGGGTTACATTCGCCCCTCTACTTCTCCGGTAGGTGCTGGCTTCTTCTTCGTAGGGAAGTAGGATGGTGGTCTTAGGCCATGCATTGACTACCGTAACTTGAATAAGGTCACTGTAAGGAACCAGTATCCCCTTCCTTTGATTCCTGATCTCTTTAATCAGGTTCAGGGGGCCCAATGGTTCTCTAAGTTTGATCTACGGGGGGTGTATAACCTTATCCGCATCAAAGAGGGGGATGAGTGGAAGACTGCGTTTAACAAGCCCGAAGGTCATTTCGAATACCTCGTCATGCCCTTTGGGTTCTGTAATGCTCTTGCGGTCTTCCAGAATTTCATAAATGAGGTTTTAAGAGATTACCTGGGAGTATTTCTTGTAGTGTACCTTGATGACATACTTGTGTTTTCCAAGGACTGGTCCTCCCACATTGAGCATGTCAGGAAGGTGCTCCAGGTCCTTCGGGAAAACAAACTGTTTGCGAAGACCGAAAAATGTGTGTTTGGCGTGCAGGAGATACCATTTTTGGGTCAAATCCTCACTCCTCATGAATTCCGCATGGACCCCGCCAAGGTCCAGGCTGTGGCGGCATGGGTCCAACCTGCCTCCCTGAAGGCGTTACAGTGCTTCTTGGGGTTCGCTAATTATTACAGGAGATTTATTGCTAACTTCTCGGTCATCGCTAAGCCTCTTACGGACCTCACTCGCAAGGGTGCTGATCTCCTCCGCTGGCCTCCTGAGGCTGTCCAGTCTTTTGAGGTCCTTAAGAAGTGCTTTATCTCAGCCCCGATGTTGGTTCAGCCCAACCAAATGGAGCCATCTATCGTGGAGGTTAACGCGTCCGAGGTGGGAGTGGGGGCTGTCTTGTCCCAGGGTACCAGGTCCCTCACCCATCTCCGTCCCTGTGCCTACTTCTCCAGGAAGTTTTCGCCCACTGAGAGTAACTATGATATTGGCAACCGCGAACTCTTAGCCATTAAATGGGCATTTGAAGAGTGGCGCCACTTCCTGGAGGGGGCTAGGCACCAGGTAACGGTCCTTACCGACCACAAGAATCTAGTTTTCCTAGAATCTGCCCGGAGGCTAAACCCGAGACAAGCTGGATGGGCGTCATTTTTTACCAGATTCAATTTTTGGTTACCTATAGGGCTGGGTCTAACAATATTAAGGCTGATGCACTGTCGCGTAACATCATGGCCAGCCCTCCTTCGGAGGAAGATCCTGCTTGTATTTTGCCTCCAGGTATAATCATTTCCTCTATTGATTCTGATTTAGTCTCTGAAATTGCTGCTGATCAAGGTTCAGCTCCCGGGAACCTTCCTGAGAACAAGCTGTTTGTTCCCCTGCAATTCCGGCTAAGGGTACTTAGGGAAAATAATGACTCCGCACTATCTGGTCATCCAGGCATCCTGGGTACCAAGCACCTCATTGCCAGAAACTATTGGTGGCCTGGGTTGCCTAAAGATGTTAAGGCCTACGTCGCCGCTTGTGAGGTTTGTGCTAGGTCCAAGACTCCCAGGTCCAGACCAGCGGGCTTACCACGTTCTTTGCCCATTCCCCAGAGACCTTGGACCCATATCTCCATGGATTTTATCACCGATTTGCCTCCATCTCAAGGCAAGTCGGTGGTGTGGGTTGTAGTAGACCGCTTCAGTAAGATGTGCCACTTTGTGCCCCTCAAAAAACTACCCAATGCTAAGACGTTAGCTACCTTGTTTGTCAAACACATCCTGCGTCTCTCATTCATTCCCCTCACCGAATTTTCCCTTAATAACCGGGTCAGTAACTCGTCAGGGGTCTCCCCCTTTTTCTGTAATTTTGGGTTTAATCCACGGTTCTCCTCCGTTTCACCTGGTAGTTCCAACAATCCCGAGGTAGAGGTCGTTCATCGGGAACTGTGCACAGTCTGGGCCCAGGTTCAGAAGAACCTAGAGGCGTCCCAGAGCATACAAATTACTCAGGCAGATAGAAGACGTTCTGCTAACCCCTTGTTTATGATCGGGGATCTGGTGTCGCTATCGTCAAAGAACTTGCGCCTTAAAGTCCCGTCCAAGAAGTTTGCTCCCCGGTTTATAGGGCCATACAAGGTCATTGAAGTCCTCAATCCTGTCTCCTTCCGACTGGAGTTGCCCCCATCTTTTCGAGTACACGACGTGTTTCATGCCTCCCTCCTTAAACGCTACTCCCCGTCCTTGGCTCCCTCGAGGAAACCTCCTGTCCCCGTTCTCACCCCTGAGGGGGTTGAATTCGAGGTGGCCAAGATTGTGGACAGCAAGATGGTCCAAGGCTCCCTCCAGTACCTGGTCCATTGGAGAGGATACGGGCCTGAGGAGATGACTTGGGTACCCGCCCGGGATGTTCACGCTGGGGTATTGGTCAGGAGATTCCACCTTCGTTTTCCCATTAAACCAGGTCCATCTAGAAAGGGTCCGGTGGCCCCTCATAAAAGGGGGGTACTGTTAAGGATCTGCCAGGCACAGCTTCTGTATCCACGCCCATAGGTAATCAGTCTGCACCTGCTTCTATGTCTGTGAGACTGACTCCATCTTCCACCACTCAGGATGGCAGGCTTAGGAGTGGGAAAGCGTATCACAGCCTGGCCAGACGGAGCTAGCTCCCGCCCTCTGTCTATTTATACCTGCCTTTCCTGTTCCTCCTTGCTTGTGATTCTTCTCGTTTTGTTTCCTGGCCCTGCTGCAGCTTCTTGAACCATTTGACCCTTCTTCGTATTGACCCCGGCTTACTGACTACTCTCCTGCTCTGCGTTTGGTACCTCGTACACTCCTGGTTTGACTCGGCTTGTTCACTCCTCTCCTGCTCTGCGTTTGGTACCTCGTACACTCCTGGTTTGACTCGGCTCGTTCACCACTCTTGTTGCTCATGGTGTTGCCATTGGCAACTGCCCCTTTTCCCTTGTTTCTGTGAACCCTTGTCTGTTTGTCTGTCGTGCACTTATTGAGCATAGGGACCGTCGCCCAGTTGTACCAGGGCGGGTCGTTGCAAGTAGGCAGGGACTGAGTGGCGGGTAGATTAGGGCTCACTTGTCTGTTTCCTTACCCCCATCATTACATCTGTCTTGCAAATGGTCCCTAATTGTTTTCCCGTTCCAGTTGTTACCTGTGCCCTGTTACCTGTATCCCGTGCTGTGTTCTTGTTCCTGTACCTACTATTGTTGGAGTCATGTTTACTGCACCTGCTGTCGTTTGCCACATCCTGTATCATCCGCCACGTCCTGTGTCATCTTCCACGTCCAGTGTGATCCGCCACGTTTGGCGCAACCTGCGGCACCTGCTGTCATCCGCCACGTCTGGTGTAACCTGCTGCACCCACCTCCATCCATGCCAGAGCTGCAGCAACAGTCTGGACTATCCAGGTACCCTATTGCGGGACCTTGTATTACTGGGGTGCTCTGTTGTTTCGCCAGCTGCCTCCCCGCTACGGCGGTGTGGCCTGGTGGGTCCACATACCCACAAACCGTGACACTTAGGACCTTAGCAGTGCCCTTGGATGATAGTGCTGCATCGATGGTTGAACTAAGAGACCCAGTGATGAAGCAGAAGCTGCGGGCAATCGGCCACGAGGAGAAGTTGGGGTGGCCCAAGAAGAACTTTTGCACCTGGGCCCATGAGCATTTAGCTTTGCCCCTGTTTGAAAATAATACCAAATAAAACCAAAAACAATAATATATATGTAGTACAAATTTTTTACTTCCCCTTTCCCATCCCTTGGTTGAACTTTTTCAACCGTACAAACTATGTAACTACATAATATGGGCATATAATGTCAACTTATATAATTAGTTCAGTATTCATTATGATATACTATTAGAACAACAATAAAGGATACATTACTTAGCTCCAAGTAACTATAAAAAAAACTTTAGGAACTGAAAATATAATAGTAATTTAATTTATTGTGGAGAATTTGCACATTAAACAACAGACAGCAAATCTATATGCAATTAATATACATTTCCCTTCTTTAGACATAAATCCATTTAACTCCTTCATTTCTATTGTACAGTATGTCCATTTCAGCACAGATGGTAGCCAGTGAGGAGATTGTCATAAGGAATCAACACCACTGTGAGGGTAAGACAATATTCATCCACAGTATTTAAACTTGCTTTGTAATGGAGAGAAATGTGATCAACAGTGACTACAAAAAAAATGTAATTAGAATGAGGGAAGGGTTACTGGGTACATGTGGTGTGCAAATGCAGTCACTATTGTTAGAATGTGTGTACCGTACCACGCCCTTACTGGTTTAGATTCTTGTTAGGCCCCTAAATTGCCAGCCACATAGCAGTTCTCATAGTGCCAGTCTCATAATAGTACTCACAGTGCCAGAGGTATTATAGTGCCTATAGTGCTAACTTTATAGTAAAGCCAAACACACTAACCTGTTTCTCGCTCCTACTCTGCTCCCTTCATCACTGTGAGTATCCTATCAGTAGTTATTTCATTTAACTTCTTCCTCTATTAATCTCACTCACTGTCATTAGACACTAGCACAAAAGAATATCTATGCAGAAGAAATGCTCTAGAGACTATATTCTATGCAGCTCCTCTGCAGCCAATGAAGTATTTGGCAGAGATAAAGAGCTCACAAAGCCTCATGGACAATACACCTGGGGCTTCAGAAGAGTATTGCAGAAGCAGAATGGATTTACTTGTTTGTTTTTTTTGCCTACTGGCTGTGTTAGGCCCTGTTCACACAGAGTTTTTTGTCGCAGAAAAAACCTGCTTCAAAATTCTATCAGGCATTTTGAGGCAGATTTTGAACTTCCACCACTTTTTTTCCCTGCGTTTTTCACAGCATTGCCTGTGTCTATTGAATCTAATGCAAGGACTGTGGGCAAAAAACACAGTATAAAATGCACAGAAATGAGCACTGCAGTTTTTTTCTTCATCCCATTGATTTCAAAGGGAAGTTAGAGGCGTAAACCGCTTTAAGAAAAAACATGCCACATTTTTTTCCCCGCGAGCTGCTAAAAGCAGCCCGGGAAAAAAACGCCTCTGCCGTCCATTCAAATCAATCAGGGGCGATTTCGCCCATTTTTGGTGCTGACTCCAACGCGGTTTCCGCTTAAAAAGCAGTGACAAAAAACTCAGTGTGAACTGACCCTTACATTCCTACAAATGTAATTCTAGTTTTCTATGAATTAGTTTAGTGTTCTCCAACCAGTGACTTACAAGTGACCTACCTGTGTTTTTTCTCCCTCTTGTATGTGGCTTCTAAGTTCTTGATAACTGCAGTGACAGTACCACTGCTCACCAAAGACAAGTAATGGCTGCAAAAACTCGTTCATGTCTTGCTACCTTACTATGAGACTAAGCAAACAGTAGCTACATTTTATAAAAGGACATTATTTTTTATATCGTATATCTCGGTGACCAGGTAGAGAATAACTGGTATTCTAATATGGTATTCTAATATGTAGCTTTGATCTTTTGTATTGCTGAACAAATACAAAACCCTTATGATGCTTCAGGTGATCACACAATTTCAAAGCAAATCTCAGTGGATTGTCAATAAAAAATGCTGCCACTGACAATTCACATGACAAAATGCCCCGGCTGATCTTAACGAAAGATAGCCTAGACATTAAATTAGAAACTTACTAGCTTTGCACTTCTATACTCCTAGCATTGCAAAAGCTAACTCTTTCAGTGTACTAATTGTGTGTCTCATCAGTAAGTAGGACTCTAGAATTCTGTCTGTCCGTCTGTCCGTCCGTCTATCTATCTATCTATCTATCTATCTATCTCTCTCTCTCTCTCTCTCTCTCTCTCTCTATCTATCTATCTATCTATCTATCTATCTATCTATCTATCTATCTATCTATCTATCTATCTATCTATCTATCTATCTATCTATCTATCTATCTAGTGTGTGTGTGTGTGTGTGTGTGTCTGTGTGTTTTGTGTATATATATATATATATATATATATATATATATATATATATAGATATAGAATATTTAGATATATAATATTTAAACAGAGGACCTGACATTGTAAAATGTGGTGTCAGGTTGTACCAGTTTAATTCATAATCTACTAAGTCAGCCATAAAATAGAACTATTGAAAGAGACTACAAATTGCCTAGATTCAGGTCATTCATTGAAACTGAATGTGAATAATTCACAGTTGTTATCAAGCAGAACATGCTCACATAATATTACTAATAATCACTTATTTACCATCTGCTTGTTGGTCTTTAATGGATTTTCAAGGTGTCACCGGAAAAATTATGATTTCTATTCATCATCTACTATGACTCATTTATTCTTTTTTTTTAGTCTTTATTATTCCAATCAGTCTGAGACTTTAAGTTAACTCTTAAAACATTGCTTTCCTCCAGAAGAAAGGAACTGTCTCTGTAGTCCAACCTATATACTACTCCTACTAGTTTTTTTTGTTTGCATACTTTTCCCAGGGAGCAATGCCCCTAAAGGTGTTGTCCATTCATAAGAAATTGCTGGCCTATCCTCTGGATAACTCATTAATAACTGATCGGTGTGTGTCCAACTACCGTACCCCGCCTATCAGCTGTTTTGAAGGGGCTGCAGCACTCATTTCAGCGCTGCTTCCCCTTTATGCCGTACCTGCTTGTTCTGTGAATAGGAGAAGACAGTAATATTGTGAACCATGCTAAAAGTGTGTCGGTGATTCACAGTACGAGCAGTGACAGTAATAAACGGGAAGCAGCGCTCGTACGAGCACTGCAGCCCCTTCAACACAGCTGATCGGCGGGGGTGCTGTAGTCGCACCCCCACTGATCAGATATTAATGGCCTATCCTGAGAATAAGACATCAGTTATTTATGATTGGATAACCCCTTTAAGGCTCCCTACTAGCTAGATCTCTGCAAGGGGAATCTGTATCTTCCAAGAGCTAAGGTAACGAGAGTACTCATATTTTGTTAAGAACATTAGAATCCAGAATAAAAAAGTTCTTACATTTAGAGATACTTAAACTATTATATTAGGAAATTCATTAATTTGGCGTTCCCTAATATACTTCCACTAGCAGAATTGCATCTATTGCCAGCAGAAAAAAATCTGAAGCTAAAGTCAGACAGCTACTAGAAAATCAAATTCCCTGTGGCATTACGGTAGACAATCAACAGGTTTTACAACAATCTGTAGCATACAAATTACAGGTAAACTATGTAACACTATAATGGTGGTCTATAGTTTGTAGACGGCTTTAAGGGCAATTCAAGGAATTTTATTTTCCGTAGCCTGCAATTTATTGGGATTGATTATTAGGATCCTGTTACTGAAAGTATTTTAGTGAAATGAAAATAATGTAACTTGCTAATATTTTAGCTTAGGTCCCTCTACATTCAAGAGCAGTGGGTTTAGTCTCTGAATTCTGATGTATAAATAACTAGAAATGAGCGAATTACCAAAGCTTTGTTTCGAGGCCGTCCAATTTGATTTGTTTCAAATTCGTTTATCATGAACCAAAAGTGCCTAGATTGCCCTGAAATCTTGTCTCTGAATCTCTTTGATGTCTTCTATGACTGTATGAAAGGCTAATCCAACCGCATTCAAGCTCTTTAACACCAAGCCAGCATGTAATGTCAAACTGACAGCAACATATATGGATAGATGTAGGGATAACTGCAGTGCATTTTGGGAAGGCTTAGGCTGGGTTCACACGACCTATTTTCAGGCATAAATGAGGCGTATTATGCCTCGATTTACGCCTGAAAATACGGCTACAATACGTCGGCAAACATCTGCCCATTCATTTGAATGGGTTTGCCGACGTACTGTGCCGACTACCTGTAATTTACGCGTCGTCGTTTGACAGCTGTCAAACGACGACGCATAAGATGACTGCCTCGTCAAAGAAGTGCAGGACACTTCTTTGGACGTAATTTGAGCCGTTTTTCATTGAATTCAATGAAGAACAGCTCAAATTTACGGCCGTCAAAAACGCCTCGCATAATGCGAGGAGGAGCAATTACGTCTGAAACGACGGAGCTGTTTTCTCCTGAAAACAGTCTGTAATTTCAGACGTAAAAGGCAGCTATCGTGTGCACATACCCTAACTGCAAGACATTATGGTAAAGCCCTCCTAAGGTCATGTGATTTTTTTTTCTACTCTGTAAAATGGTGGTAGGTGTTAGTCAAAGGCCGCCATTTTGCAGTGATGCATTCTCCATCAGCCCCAAAAATATTTAACCCCTTCCCAACATTTGACGTATCCATACGCCAAAGTCGGGTAGGGGAAGTATGGAGCGGGTTCACGCAGTAAACCCGCTCCATACGATGCGGGTGTCGGCTGTTTGTTACAACCGTCACTTCAGAGTAACAAGCGGCATCGCGCTCGTTTAACTCGTTAAATGCTGCAGTCAATAGCGACCGCAGCATTTAAATCGTTAGAAAGAGGGGGCGACCCCCTCTAACAGCTCATCGCGCCCCCCCCCGCAATGCAATCGCGGGGGGGCGATGGTTGCCTTGGCTGCCTGGGGCCCTAATGAAGGCCCCCAGGTCCGCCATCTTTGTACTCCTATTAACGATCGCTGGTTGAAGTCCCCTAGGGGGACTAATAAAAAAAGTAAAAATTTGTTAAATAAAGTTGTTTTTTTGTGTACAAAACAAAATAAAAAATATTAAAAGTAAAAAAAAAAATATTTTTCCCATTTTCCCCCTAGAGCTAAGTAAAAAAATAAATAAATAAACATAATTGGTATCGCCGCATTCGTAAAAGTCTGAACTATTACAATATGTCATTTCTTAACCCGCACGGTGAACATCGTAAAAATAAAAACATTGTAAACGCCAGAATCTTTATTTTTTGGTCACCTAATCTCCCACAAAAAATGAAATAAAAAGTAATCAAACCGTCGCATGTACACCAAAATGGTGTTATTAAAAACGACAGCTTATCCCGCAAAAAATAAGCCCTTATACGACTTAATAGACGGAAAAATGAAAAAATTATGGCTCTCGGAATTTGGCGACACAAAATAAATTTTCTTTTTTACACTTAGGTTTTTACTTGTAAAAGTAGTAAAGTATAGAAAAAACTATATATATTTGGTATCGCCGTAATCGTATTGACCCACAAAATAAAATTAACATGTTGTTTTAATTGCACAGTGAATTCCGTAAAAACGGCGCGCAAAAAACCATGGAGGAATCGCTGTTTTTCTTCATTTCCTACCCCACAAATAATTTTTTCCCGTTTCCTAGTACATTATATGGCATCGTATGCTACAAAAAACTACAACTCGTCCCGCAAAAATCAAGCCCTCATAGTACTATATAGACGGAAATATAAAGACGTTATGGCTTTTGGAAGGTGGGGAGGAAAAAACTAAAATGAAAATCTGAAAAAAGGCTGCGGCGGGAAGGGGTTAAATATGCAGAATCTGAAAAATAGTCAAGGTTTACAACTGAAGTTGTGTAACGACGCCGGCTGACTACAAAAAAGGAAACTAGACTTTGCCTATAGCAATCCTCACTCCCGGAGACTAAGGCCGGATTCACACGAGCGTGTTCAGTCCGTGATATACGGTCCGCAGGTCGGACGCATTTCCCGGACTGAGCACACTGCAGGGAGCTGGGCTCCTAGCATAATCGTTATCTATGACGCTAGGAGTCCCTGCCTCTCCGCGGAACTACTGTCCCGTTCTGAAAAAAAATTTCAGTACGTGACAGTTTTCTCGCAGCGAGTCAGGGACTCCTTGCGTCATACATAACTATGACGATAAGAGCCCGGCTCCCTGCAGTGTGCTCAGTCTGGGAAATGCGGCCGACCTGTGGACCGTATATCACGGACTGAACACGCTCGTATGAATCCGGCCTAACAGTTTCTCCCACTGCTCAGTTATCTCCAGGACTTAAACTGGGGTTGAATTATGAGCCAAATAGATAGTCAAAGAGAGATATGGAGCATGTATCCCAATTCTAGAAGGCAACAGGAATACATAAAAATAAGAACTCATCGATTAAAGACAAGATGATGATATCAGATGGATGATGGCACTAAAGGATGATGGAACAAAAAGATGATGATGGGTGATAATGTCAGATAATGGCAACAACTGGATGATGGGTGATGACAACAAGCTGACCCTAACTCTAGCTAACACTATACCTTTTCCTGGATCTTTCCCTGAACACTAACCCTCACTGTCCCCAATGGAGTGCATAATATGCAGACACTGTCCCTTATAAACAACAACAGAAAAACACTAGGAACCAGAAGCAATCAAAATAAAACCAAACAGATCCAAAACCCAGTGTGTTGGCTCCATATATGCTAATTTGCTGTAGTTAGCCATAGGCATGAAGTTAGCTTCCCTGCCTCTGATGCTGACCAATCATCGCGAGGCAGCTTGAGGGTAGCCCTGTCGACTAACTACAACAAAATAGCATATAGGGGACCAACACAAGAGTGGGACATATCTTTGGAACAGGGGGAGGGTCTAAGAAAATAAGCTAGCACTGGATTCAGGGAGACAGCGCTAGTGTAACAGCTGCCGCGCCGTTCCCCGCTGTCCCCACGGCCTCTGCTCCGGCTCCAGCGTCCTCCATTACCAGCTGCTCATCCCGAGCTCCACTTACCTGATCCGGACGCTCTGTTGGCCCTGGACGGCGTCAGGTAAGTGCAGTCCTTACCTCTATCCATGGCCGTCATCCTCGCTGCAGTTACTAGAGGGTGCGCGTGCTGACTCGTCTTGTCTTAAAGGGCCAGCGCGCGCCTTAATTCCTAAGACTTCCTACTTAAGGTTCCTCCTTCCTTGCATCCATGCTTGTTCAACCAAGTGTCCCATGAGTTTCCCTGTGCCCTGGTTCCCTGTTTCCGTCCCTTTTGCCTTTTGTCTGGATTTCCCGTTACTGACCTTTGCCTGAACTTGACTATCCTTGTCTTCCGCCTGCCTTGACCTATTGCTATCCATATCCGTTACGACGCCTGCCTTGACCTATTGCTACCACACCCGTTACAACGTCTGCTGCCTGTCCTGACTTCTGCCTATCCATCCGACCGCCTGTACCCGCTGTGCCAAGCGTTGCCTGGTTTCCAGCCACCATCTCCCAGACGACACCGAGGATCCACAAACAAACCGGTGAGAACCGTTATAGCTAGTTAGGTCAGTTAACCAGTTAAACTTATCTGACCTAGTGACATGTCCCCTTTAAGGAGAGGCAGACCAATCAGTTCACTCCCTCTTAACAAGTCTCAGTGGCTCAGATCAGTGTGGCCATGTGACCTGAACTGATGAATCAGCTGTGCAGCAATTGTCTTTAACTGGTTCCCGACCGCTGGCTGTATATTTACGGCCAGCGGTCAGGGTCCTTAAAACCCGAGCCATAGACTTTTTACGGCTTGGGTTTTAACTTGCTGCCCGCGCGATTGGGCAGCTGAATGTCGGGTCTCCGGCTGTCAGTGACTGTCGGGGACCCTGAGGAGAGGATAGAAGCAGCTTTCACTGCTTCTGTCTTCTCCGATGTCTTTTTACACAGCGTTCAATGAACGCTGTGTATAGGAATAGAGACAGCAGCAGCGGCGCTGTCTCTATTCCTCCCGGTGATCATGTGACTGGTCAGATGATCGCCGGGTGCCGTTAGTGGCAGACTGTTGCTGGGTCTTACAAGACCCTGCACAGCCCTATTAGTGACAATCGTCACTATGAGAGGGCTGATTTCCCCTGTAACTGGGGCTGCTGTGCAGCTCCAGTTACAGTGGAAAAACATGGTGTAAAAGAAAGAAAAAATATATATAAAGTTCCCCAAAGGTCTTTTTTGACCTTTGAGGGACAGACCATAGTAATAAAAAAATAATAAAGTAAAGTGCAAAAAAAATTATTAAATAATAAATACACATAAAATATCCACCCCAAAAAAAAACGTTCCCCCCCCGCCAATCATTGTTGTAACGCTAGCGCTGACCCAATTACCCTAATATAGACATGTAATATATTTAAATTTACGGTAGACAATGACGATCACAAATAAAAGGTCTATTTTAGGGTAAAACTATGTTATTACCCCCAAAAAATAGCTGAAACGTAAAAAAGCTTATTTTTTTACTATTATTTTCAAACTTTATGAATAAAAATTCTAAAATAGCAAAAAAGGCGTGTATAAAAACGATAAAAAATTAAACCTGCATTGTCTACGGAAAAAACGTCGCAAAAATCACGTCGTTAGCCCAACAAATAAAAACGTTATAGCCATTTAACTAACACGTGCTAAAAATGGCTAAACGGTGTCTGGTCCTGAAGGCGCAAAATAGCCCGGTCTTGAAGTGGTTAACAACTCTCCAGATGCTGTTTAATAGCTAGGAGATGGCGAGCCGACAAGAACAGACCTACTGCTTATAACAAGTTGCTGCTTTGTGATGGTGTGAGAGAATAGACGTATATTCATTAAGACGAATTTATTAGGGATTATGCCACATGATTTTGGATTGGTATGTCCTCCTATTCTGGAATAACCATTAAATGGCTTTGGTCCAATGATTATAAAATCAATTTGAAATGCTAGAAATCTTCTTTGTAATAGTTATCAATGTATTGTGAACTAGTACCATCTAGATGAACAACTTTCTATGAGGATAAAGAAAGAGCTATGATTAGAATAATTTCTCCCATAAAAAATTAATTAAAAAAGAAATTAGTTATTTGATTAATTAATTCGGTAATTAACTTACCGCCGTTTTTCTGACCATGAAATAGTAGTATCATGATGAGAACATTTATAAATCTCTGCCAGATTGAGCCCAAATGCGACTAAAAACCAACAATACAGTATATAAATCTTAGGCTCTTTTCACACTGCGCTTGGGGCATACAACCTTTTGTTTTGACTTTTAGCTGTATGATGTTTCCTATTCTGTTCACATCGAAAGCTAAATTCCTAATACTTTGCTACCTTATGGGAATGGCAGTGTAGGAGCTTAAATTACATTTACACCTAAATTGTCAGGACTGTAAGATTTTGATAAACCATTCTAGGTTTCTGGGGCAAATGAGCAGCATTTTGAAAGCAGCTAAAAATATGAATAGAAAAAAACATGATGCAATTTGCAATCAGTACAAAATAAGTAAAGACATATATTTACTAATATAATTAATGCTTTAGGTATATCTAAACTTTGTGTTAATGTTAACATTACAATGTTACAGTACAGATGTAGCCATCTTTATCTTGACACTAAACACATTAAATACACAAGAAATAAATACGCAAGAAACTTTAACTTGACTTTTTCAATGACATTTCAATGTTTTTTGTTGTGTGATATCACGCTGCAGCAAGTTATCACACTCAATATAAACTTGGCTACATCTGTATGTGACGGAGTACTCGGCTACTGAGTATTACGTGCCCTAAACTGTAGCTGCCCCATATCCAGGTTTTACCTTATTTTCTTACTCTGTGTACAGCGAATGACTCTTAAGAACTGGAGATAGGGAGTGTTGTCAAAACGCTTTGTCCCAACCAGGGATCTTGGTAGACTCTGAAGATACCTGGGGCACCATGGTACAAAGGCCCAGGGGTAAAACTCAGATACAGTTAAATGTGGTAATGACTAGCTTTAGGTAATGACTAGCTTAGACCAGGTGGTGCCAGGTGCTAGCAATGCCACTGGTCCCGATCTTTTATCTGCAGTCAAATATGTCTATTAATGTTAATACACTGGAAGCATTTATCAATATTGTCATGATGCATGAATTTATAAGTTGCAAAATGGTGTAAATTGCTTGAAATTTATCAAAATGGTGCAGCACGATCAATTTGGTTTAACTTCTCTTATTTATACCACTTTATGACTAGTGTACATTTACACCTATAATTTTCACTATAAATGGTGTACAGTATATTTACAATAAATTTGGTACATTGTACAACTCACCTTTTTTCTAGACATTTTCTAAGATCCACAGTTTTTTATGCAATTTGTCACAGAAATAAATTTCCCCTATGGTGTTTCATCCAAACATGTTACTTTCAGTGCATTCAACTAAAATTTGTTGCTGGAGAACAACAGGCTATGTTTTAACAGGATTTGAATAAGGAGACATTTAATAAAGCATTACACTCAGCGCTCACATTCCAATTCACTGATTAATGGAATCCTTGTTGGACAGTCTTACACATCTGACATAATTAGTTTAATGACAAAATTCTGGAAGAAAAGGAATAGAAGAAGTATGCTAGGAGTTATTTTTTTCACAAACATGAATGCTATTACCCATTATCTTATTGCAAATTATCCGAGTGGTTACATTACTTTACATTACACAATAACATTCAATGACTCGCATGTGGCATCTTCCATGATTGGAGTCGTTCCTTTTTTTCCTTGTCTTCTCCATCTGTCTCAGACCGCCATGATGTCTTCTCCCGACCAAGTTTTATCTCTGTAGAGTTTGCAGCCCTAATGTTTTAGGCTCCTCACCATTGCAGCACATCCTCATTCCGTGTATCTACACAAACTCTTCACAGTGTCACACACTGTACCCCGTGAAAATAATAATGCCACGCACTCTGCCTTCTGAATACAATAGTGCCACACACTGTGGAACCTGAATATAAGACTGCTATACACAGTGCCCCTGAATATAGTGGCACAAACTGTTTCCCCCGAAAATAACAATGTCACAAATGGTGCCACCTAAAAATGATATTGCCACATACAGTGCCCTCTGAACATTATGCCACACACAAAGCCAATGACTATAATGCCATGCACTGTGCCCCTTGAAAATAGTGCCACACATATTGTCCTTCATAATAAGAGTGTTGCCCATAGTGCCCTGTAAGAACCTCACTGCCAGCCCTTTCCCATCCCTTGGTTGAACTTGATGGACATGTGTCTTTTTTCAACCGTACAAACTATGTAACTATGTATCTATATGTAACTATATGCTCCCCTAAAAATGCTAATATCCAGTATAGTGCCCCAACAATGTACAATATTCCCCCTATCCCTTCCCTGTCATTTGCGGGCAGCTTATGACATTATAAGCTGCCAGTTAATAGAAGATTAACAAAGATGCTGTGCCAGTACATCCAAGCATTCCAGTTTGGCAGCCACAGGTAGAGATGGAAGAAGATGAAGGAGACAGACTAGTTACGTCGTGTACACTGTCTCTTCTCTCCCAACTACACTACCGTTCAAAAGTTTGGGGTCACCCAGACAATTTTGTGTTTTCCATGAAAACTCACACTTATATTTATCAAATGAGTTGCAAAATGACTAGAAAATATAGTCAAGACATTGACAAGGTTAGAAATAATGATTTTTATTTCAAATAATAATTTTCTCATTGAAAATTTGCTTTCGTCAAAGAATGCTCCATTTGCAGCAATTACAGCATTGCAGACCTTTGGCATTCTAGCTGTTAATTTGCTGAGGTAATCGGGAGAAATTTCACCCCATGCTTCCAGAAGCCCCTCCCTCAAGTTGGATTGGCTTGATGGGCACTTCTTGCGTACCATACGGTCAAGCTGCTCCCACAACAGCTCTATGGGGTTGAGATCTGGTGACTGCGCTGGCCACTCCATTACATATAAAATACCAGCTGCCTGCTTCTTCCCTAAATAGTTCTTGCATAATTTAGAGGTGTGCTTTGGGTCATTGTCCTGTTGTAGGATGAAATTGGCTCCAATCAAGTGCTGTCCACAGGGTATGGCATGGCGTCTCAAAATGGAGTGATATCCTTCCTTATTCAAAATCCCTTTTACCGTGTACAAATCTCCCACTTTACCAGCACCAAAGCAACTCCAGACCATCACATTACCTCCACCATGCTTGACAGATGGCGTCAGGCACTCTTCCAGCATCTTTTCAGTTGTTCTGCGTCTCACAAATGTTCTTCTGTGTGATCCAAACACCTCAAACTTCGATTCGTCTGTCCAGAACACTTTTTTCCAATCTTCCTCTGTCCAATGTCTGTGTGCTTTTGCCCATATTAATCTTTTCCTTTTATTAGCCAGTCTCAGATATGGCTTTTTCTTTGCCACTCTGCCCTGAAGGCCAGCATCCCGGAGTCACCTCTTCACTGTAGACGTTGACACTGGCGTTTTGCGGGTACTATTTAATAAAGCTGCCAGTTGAGGACGTGTGAGGCGTCTATTTCTCAAACTAGAGACTCTAATGTACTTGTCTTGTTGCTCAGTTGTGCAGCGGGGCCTTCCACTTCTCTTTCTACTCTGGTTAGAGCCTGTTTGTGCTGTCCTCTGAAGGGAGTAGTACACACCATTGTAGGAAATCTTCAGTTTCTTGGCAATTTCTCGCATGGAATAGCTTTCATTTCTAAGAACAAGAATAGACTGTCGAGTTTCACATGAAAGCTCTCTTTTTCTAGCCATTTTGAGAGTTTAATCGAACCCACAAATGTAATGCTCCAGATTCTCAACTAGCTCAAAGGAAGGTCAGTTTTATAGCTCCTCTAAACAGCAAAACTGTTTACAGCGGTGCTAACATAATTGCACAAGGGATTTCAAGTGTTTTCTAATCATCCATTAGCCTTCTAACACAGTTAGCAAACACAATGTACCATTAGAACACTGGAGTGATGGTTGCTGGAAATGGACCTCTATACACCTATGTAGATATTGCATTATAAACCAGACGTTTGCAGCTAGAATAGTCATTTATCACATTAAGAATGTATAGAGTGTATTTCTGATTAATTTAATGTTATCTTCATTAAAAAAAACTGTGCTTTTCTTTCGAAATTATGGACATTTCTAAGTGACCCTAAACTTTTGAACGGTAGTGTAAATAGACAGGGCGGCGACTGAAGCGTCATGATGTGCAGTTGACAGCCAATGCAAGTAAGTGGTGCGCCACTATTACAGGAATGGATTTGGGCACTGCAGCGACCGGTTTGGCAGTACTGAGGAGAAGCAACACCTCTCTTTCCAGCCTCATGATGTCATGACCCGACTGACCTATCGTGATTTCTCACCAGTAGAGCTAATGCCCATCTGCCCTTGTAAACTGTTCTGCCATTGTATTCAAATAATCTGCCTAATATTATATAGGCAGGGCCATCCTTAGGTTAGATGGCACCATGTGCAGAATTTTCTTTTGGCGTCTTCTGTAATAAGAGGAAAGAGAAGCAGGCTTTCTGAGGAGAATCAAGAAAAACTGATCACAAGTCAATCCAGTCCCTTGCGGCTCCAGTCCTCTGCAGCCCAGCATTTATCAACAGCGCTGGTCAGAGAGTGTAGCACTGTGATAACTCCCCCATGGATTATCATAGTGTAGGAGAATTTATTGTATTTCTAAGATAGTGGGTATTTATTGTATTTCTAAGATAGTGGAAATATCATTTGAAGAAAAATCAAGTATAAGTTGACACGTACAATACCCTGTATTTACCTGTAGTTATAAACTACATAAATAACTAGGTAACTTTCAAAATACTTTTTATTACTTATCTTGCACTAACCCGATATTATAACCCAGAGCAGCAATTATAATTCTGCAGGTTTCAGAGATTTAATTTCACAATATTCCTTGTTGGTTTAATGCCTGTGCAGAGCTTTTTCTAATGATTGCATACTTGTAAGTGTGACCAGGGCATTGTATAGTAATTTAATGTAGGAAATATTACATTAGAGTCTTGCATTATAGTTGCTCAGCTAAGATGCTAGTGGTGTGTATTTCACATATTTTCTACTATTTTTCAGTGATGGCGCGCAGAATTGTGATAGCAGCTCTGGAGTATCATACTGAATCAGTGCAAAAAAGTAATTCAATGTTTGTTTGTTTTAAATTAATCAACTTTTTGTGTAGATTATATAGAAAAAAACAATATAAACTTTAAATTCCAATGTTTGGGTCAAAGCATACGCAACAGCAGGCTTTACAAGCTGTAAGTTATTGTGGAAAGGTGAGTGTGAGGCAGGACATTTTGAAAACAAGCTGTTTGGGGACATGAGACTCAGATTGATGCTCGCTGCACTAAGGCAACATGTTTAGAAGAAAGCAAATCAATTGCCACAATAAGGATTATAGATTTCTTGAAAGTGTGTTGGGAGTACATTGCCATTTTCCTTCTATGTACACTGTGTTGAAAAGAAATATTATTTTAACTAAAGTACTTTCTGAATTCCAAAGGTAATTTATAATGTATTGTTTTAACTCCAATGTGGAATTGCATTAGTCAAATTGAATATTCATACATGTTTCTAAACTCAGTAAAGTGCATGAATATTAGTTTTATGAAATCAAAAGCAGCTATGTAATGTTACGCAAGAGATTATTCTTTCATGACACTTAAAGAAGACCTGATATGTAGTCCGTAAAATAAAAGTATAAAATATTTCAAGTCAATTTCAGATTCTGGAAGAATGCCAATAAAAAGTCAACATTTTTGTCATTCCCAATGCTCTTTACACATTTAGTAAGATTTCCTCACAAACAACATTTTCCAGCTATCCACAGCATAAGGGATAAAAGTTATATCGCTGGAGGTCTAACTGCTGAGACCAACACTAGTACAGTAATTTCGAGTCCCCCATTCCTTTTGCCCAGAATGCTAAAAGTGAGGAGTAGTTGTATGGAGCAATAGTCAAGCCTGTACACTGCCACTAAATACAATTCTATGAGATATACAAAAGCAAGTCAACTTTGATGGACATGTGTCTTTTTTCAACCGTACTATGTAACTTTTTTCGACTGCAAAATAAAGGGGATAGAAGTGCATCAGTATAACAGAGACCAGTGCTTAGAGGCAAGAGATAAATGCCCTTCCTGCCCTCTCAGGAAACCAAATCAGAGTGCACAAAACTTTGACTGAGCACAATATAGAAGAGTCTTTCATCTTTTGCACTCTGTTTATTGGTACAGTGTGGAGATTCCAAGCATTGAAACCTCTGCAAGCCTACAAGAGCCACATTGAATCAGACAGTATAAGTATCCATCAGTAGCTTGGATCAGAGCTATTGGAATGTTTGTAACAAATATGGCTCTGGCTATCTAGTTCTATAGTTAGAAATCTTTTTGACTTTTGTACTAGTAAAAGGTTACACACACACCACGTAAAAAATTATTAAGATGAATTTTAAACTTAAAATACACAAATGAACATCATCCATTTGTGGTTTTGCTCTAAGGGCTATTGTGCATTTCTGCATCATGACTTGTGAAAAAATGTAGCTGGGAACAGTAATGCCCTTGTTTCTTTTTAGATCCTTATGGTGCATGCCAAGCCTGGCCCCAGTGTCTACCATAAACCTATAGTAGAAGAAAGAAGGTAGTGCACACACTGGAATAAACCACTGGTGATCTATCCTCATCTTTTTAGTACTGCCTACCTTCTTTCTTCTACTATCATTAGTAAGAGACGTCACAACATGTTATGTGTTCTGTAGAGGTTCTCCTGTGTAGCATTATCTTTACTTAAGAGTTAGGCGTAATGCACACGACCATAGTTTTGCGTCCGTATACTATCCGCAATTGCAGAACCACAATTGTGGATAGTATAGTACACATGCTTTCCTATGGGCCAATGCACACTACCATGGTTTCCTAAATAGGTGTACTAATATTTTATATTATAAATAGGTGTACTAATACTTTATATTATAAATAGGTGTGCTAATACTTTATATTATAAATAGGTGTACTAATGCTTTATATCCTAAATAGGTGTACTACTAGTTTCAATCCTAAATTCTGTAAGTGTACTCATAAATAGGAGTGCTCATACTTTATATTATAAATAGGTGTACTACTACCTTATATCATAAATAGGTGTACTAATACTTTATATCCTAAATAGGTGTACTACTACTTTTAATCCTAAACTCTGTAAGTGTACTACCACTTTATATCCTAAATAGGTATACTAATAATTTATATCCTATATAGGTGTATTAATACTTTATATTATAAATAGGTGTACTAATACTTTATATTATAAATAGATGTACTAATACTCTATATCCTAAATAGGTGTACTAATACTTTATATCCTAAATAGGTGTACTAATACTTTATATACTAAATTCTGTAGGTGTACTACTACTTTATATCCTAAATAGGTGTACTAATACTCTATATCCGAAATAGGTGTACTAATACTTTATTATCTTAAATAGGTGTACAAATACTTTATATCCTAAATAGTTGTATTAATACTTATATTATAAATAGGTGTACTAATAATTTATATCATAAATAGGTGTACTAATACTTTAGATTATAAATAGGTTTACTAATACTTTATATTATAAATAGGTGTACTAATACTTTATATCCTAAATAGATGTACTAATACTCTATATTCTAAATCGGTGTACTAATACTTTTTATCTTAATTAGGTATACTAATACTTTATATCCTAAATAGGTGTACTACTACTTTATTATCCTAAATAGGTGTACTAATACTTTGTATCATAAATAGGTGTACTAACAATTTTCCTGATCTGAGATCTCAGGGCCAAGCAGTTAGGTCCAAAAGTATTTGGACAGTTACATAATTTCCATAATTTTGTCTCTATACACAACCACAATAGATTTGAAACAAAGCCATGAAGTTTTGATAGAAGAATAGACTTTCAGTTTTCATTCAAGGGGTTTAACAAAAATATTACATTAACCCTTTAGGGATCAAAACCATTTTTTATATAATCCCTCCATTTTAACAGGCTCAAAAGTATTCGGACAATCTAACATAATTCTAAATATAAGAATTATTTTTAGTACTCGGATGCAAATAATTTTCAGTCAAAGACTGCCTGATGTCTGGAACACATAGACATCACCAAATGCTGAGTTTCCTCTCTTTACTGCAGCCGCCTTCATTTGTTGCTTGTTTGTGGATCTTTTTGCCTTCAGTTTTGTCTTCAGTAAGTGAAAAGCATGCTCAAACAGGTTGAGTTCAAGTTAATGACTCGACCATTGAACAATATTACTTTTTGAGTAACATTACTCATTTCTTTGCCTTCAGAAGCTCTTAGGTTGCTTTTGCAGTGTATTTTCAGCATAATGATGGCCTTCTTCTCCTCCTTGTATTGACATACCTTTGGACCGCATATTGAAAATTCCCATGAACAGCCACCAAATACAAAAGTAATAAGTGTAATCAACTCCAGACCTTTAATCTTCTTAATTTGACATGAAATAAAGAGGGAACATTGTATACCCAGCCATGAAACTGCTTATTAGTCCATTGTCCAACTACTTTTAAAGTTGTGAAAAATGGCTGTGATTCTTAAACACTTAATGCAACATTTTGTTAAACCCCTTAAATTAAAACCGAAAATCTACACTTCAATCACATCTTCATTGCTTTGTTTGTTGCCCAGTTGTGGGAAACTTTTTAACCATATTCAAGAAAACTGGAAAACCCTTTTAAAGAATGATTCTTATCATTACAACAAAATCTTCCTGATTTTTAAATGACAACTTCATTTAATTTTTAGATTAATTGTTTCTGTATTATATTAAAGGAGAACTACAAGGTGATTTATATTAATGCCCCTTTGGTGAAAAAAGTTACATTGCCTGTGTCCCCATGACATGTCCTGTTCCTGTATTATGGGGATCTTAGTGTTTCGTTACTGTTTCTGTGGTAGTTACAGCAGAGCAAGTGTAATCTCGCAAGATTACGCTGTAGATGACAGGTTACAACGAGATTACGCTTTGCTCTGCTGTAACTACCACAGAAACTGTAACGAAGTGCACAGATTGTGAATAGACATCCCGTGGAATGTCTATTCACTGTCTAAACACTTCAGTATTGTTAATGTGTTAGTATAAGACAGCACATAGCGATCTAAAAGGAACCCTATGCGCTAACTAAATGAATGGAGAGGAGTGCATGACACTGATTGGTCAGCGTCATACACTCCTCTGTACAACGCCCACTTGGTCTAAAGTAAAAACACGCCCACTTGAGCATTAAGCAACTAATTAGCATAAATCTAAAATCGCTAATAAAGTGGTGAAAACAGTTTTTTTAAATAAAAAGCACTGCTGTCACCTACGTTATAGCGCCCATCTCCTTATGTAGGAGATAGGGCACTTATAATGTGGTGACAGAGCCTCTTCAAGGGTCAGCATACTATAGGGACAGGTTCAATGTACTATTAGTTCAAATGACACAAAAAAATTAAGCCATTTGGCTAATAAAGCATAGCAAAGAATACAGCAGACTCCTAGATAAGAGTCCACTGTAACCATGAGTGGGTGCTTCCCGGCCTCTCCCAAGTGATGGCTGCCGTGTGTTCTTGCAGATACACTAAGTCACCGGGGATTGGTGAGGGAAGTGATCCCCTCATAAATACAGTGGACTAATAGCTATGAGTTCACTGTATTCTTTATTAGGCTCTATCAGCTAAGTAGCACAATAGTTATGGGGCCGTTTGGACTAATAGTAGAGTGCACCTGCTACTATTCAGGTGCTACTCTGCAACTATTATGTGGTCGAGTTGAAAATGTTCAGGCATAACTTTGAGGTTTATATATGTTAGCATTTAATTAATATGAATTATAGTATTTTTACATGGCAGAAAGCATAAAAAAAGCAATTCTGTCTTTTTTTTTTTAATACGCCATTTACTGTTCTACCCAATTAACATAGCAACTTTAATGTTCGGGTTGTTATTTGTAGCTTGAGGCAGAGACGTGGTCAGGAAGCAATTCGATACACAGATAAGCGGCAATAGGTTGTAGCATGAGGCGAATAGATGGTCAGGAAACAGTCCAAGTTTGGTACAGAAATTAGCAGCAACAATTTGTAGAGTAAGGCACAAAGGACCTAGACTACGGGCAGGAAACTCTATAGTCCAGTAAAAATAAAGTGCAAGGGTTATATCGTAAGCCAAAAGGTTGAGAATAATCAAGAAATCAAGGCAGGAATCAACAGACCCTGGACAAAAGATTCAAAAGTGATGTCATTCTACATTTCAGATGGCTCTTTGAAAAGAACTACTGCCTAAGACACAGTAGTCTTCTGGTTCGGACTCTGACACTGTCTTAGTGGTTGTAATATTTAGACTGACAGGGACCAGACACAAACTTTGTCCCAACATTGATCAGTATTGATTGTGGTGCTTTAGGGGTTAAGGTGAAGTTCTTCCTGATGATGGCCACTAGTGTGGGAGTGTGACTTTTAATCACAGTTGTACAATGACATACATGTATGAAATTTTGTGGGAATTAGCTCCCGGTGATGACATACATATATGTAAATTTGTACCCAGCAGCTAAGCACTATGTTTTAGAGGGCTGTCTAATTGTCAAACCTCCATAATTGCTGCTAAGTAAAAAAGTTAGCAGCCGCTGGTAGTTTAGAATATGTCAGCTTTTGTTTTAAGATCACCTTCTTATTTTTATATACACTGCACTCAATGAGCATTATGCATATAACAGAGGAAATATCAGTCATTTGACAAACTAGACTAAGAAGGGTTCTAATTGTGACAGATGTCACAGTAAAGGGACGTTTTCAATGGCTAACGGAAACTCTAAAACAAGGGAAAATGTGTGAAAAAATTATAACATAAGAATGTTACGTCCCATATACCTTTTTTTGAAGTACAGAATAGCGTAGCAGACTACGCTTTTCAGTACTTTCAAAAAACAGTATCCCAACGTAAGTCTTTTATTATAGGAAAAAAATGAAAATGTTAACAAAGAGGACACATATTTGGTATCACCACGTTCGTAACGAACCAAACTATAAAGCTATAATGTTATTTTTTCCGCACGGTGAACACCGAAAAAAAATAAATTAAAAACAATGCCAGAATCACTATTTTTTGATCACCACCCCTCCCAAAATATAGAATAAAAAGTGATCAAAAAGTCGTATGTACCCCAAAATAGTACCAATAAAAACTAAAACCTATCCTGCATAAAACAAGCCCTTACAACGCTTTTTTGACTGAAAAAAACCCAAAAGTTATGGCTCCCAGAATATGGTGACACAGAAAATAAATTATTTTATAAACAAGTGATTTTATTGTGCAAACGCTGCAAAACATAAAAAAACGATATACATATGGTATCGCCGTAATCGTACCGACCTACAGAAAAAAGTATAACTGTCATTTATAGCGCATAATGAACGCCGTAAGAAATAAAGAAATTAAAACGACATAATCACAGTTTTTTTTAAACCTTAGCTCTAAATAAAATGTAATAAATAGTAATCAAAAAGTTGTATGTACCAAGAAATGGTGCCAATAAAAACTACAGATCGTCCCACCAAAAATAAGCCCTCACACCGCACCATAGACGAAAATATAAAAAGTTATGGCTCTCAGAATGTGTTGATGCAAAACAATTCTTTTTTAACAAATAGTTTTTTTCTTTGTAAAAGTAGTAAAATATAAAAAAACAATATACACTTGGTATCACCATAATCGTATTGACCCGCAGAATAAAGTTAAGTTGTCTTTTTTACCACGATGAAAGCGGTAAAGACTAAACCCAAAAAACAATGGAGGAATCGCAGCTTTTTCCAATTTCACAAAGGAAAGAATTTTATTTTCGGTTTCCAAGTACATTATATGGTACTTTAAATGATGTAAATAGAAACTACAACTCTTCCCACAAAAAATAAGCCCTCACACCGCTTTATTGATGAAAAAACAAAAAAGTTAGTGAAAAACTAAAATGAAAAAGCAAAAAAGGATCTGTCCTGCAAAGGTTAATTAATTTCTAATAAACAAAACAATTATTACTACATGTGGGGTATTGTCATACTCGGGAGAGATTGCGTTACAAATGCTGGGGTGCTTTTTCTCCTTTATCCCTTGTGAAAATGAAAACATTCAACATTTTAGTGGACAAAAAGGTTGATATTCATTGTCACGGCCAAATTCCACTAAATTCTGCAAAAAAAACCTGTGGGATCAAAATGCTAACTATACCCCTATAAAAATCCCTTGAGGGGTGTAGTTTCCAAAATGCGGTCACTTTTTGGGGGTTTCCACTGTTTTAGTCCCTCCAGTGCATTGCAAATGCGACATGGCACTGAAAACCAATCCAGCAAAACCTGCGCTCCAAAATCCAAATGGTGCTCCTTCCCTTCTGAGCCCTGCTGTGTGTCCAAAAAGCAGTTTACCACCACATATGGGGTATTTCCATAATCGGAAGAAGATGCTTTATAAATATTGTGGTGCATTTTCTTCTTTATTCCTAGTAAATATTTAAAAAAATTATGTTTTTTCAGAAAAAAGTAGATTTTTATTTTCACAGACTAACTCCAATAAATATAGCAAAATACCTGTGGGGTCAAAATACTAACTATACCCCCAGATTAATTCCTTGAGGGGTGTAGTTTCAAAAATGTGGTCACTTTTGGGGAGTTTCCACTGTTTTTGCACCACAAAACCTCTTCAAACCTTTCAAACCTGAAGTGGTGCCTATAATATAATCTAAAAAAAAAGCAGGCCCCAAAATCCACTAGGTACTCCTTTGATTCTGAGGCAGGTGTTTCGGTCTATTAGGACACCAGGGCCACATCTGGGATGTTTCTAAAAACTGGAGAATGTGGGCAATAAATATTGATTGTGTTTCTCTGCTAAAACCTTCTGTGTTACACAAAAAAATGTATTACAAATTAATTTCGGCAAAAAAATTTTTTTTATATGTTATTGCTTCTAGTATGTCATTAAAATAAATTTTATTTATTTCTGTTTTTGTGTTGTACTTTATTATTTTTTCCTTCTTTTACTTCTCTATGAGGGCTGCCATTTTTTTTTTCATCTCTGTATGTGTTGATTAACGACACATACAGAGATGGAATACGGCACATACATCCCCATAGAGAATGCGAACGGGAGCCGTTCCATTCACTACAGCGTACGCCGTCTGTGTGGGAACGGCGCATGCGCCACTCCCACCCAGACCAAAAGGAAGGTCTTTGGCAGAGCGACATCCGGCGCCATTTTCATGTGAACCGGAAGCCGCGGCCGGACAGTAAGACGACTACTTCCGGTTGCGGCTTCCGTCCATATGTTCAGACTAGGAGTGGAGGCAGCAGCCGGAGGCAGCAGCGGCGGCGGCAGGAGCAGGTAAGTTATGTTTGTGTATGTGATGTGTGTGTATGTTCGTGTTATACTGTGTGATTACCACTATTTAATCCTCCTACACTGTGCATTCGCTCAAAAAATGGCGGCACACAGTGTAGGAGGTTTGAACATTCAACCCCCTCCTTTCTCCTGGCACTAGCCAGGATAAAGGAGGGGGGATTGTTTGAGTACACTAGAGTGAGTGTGTCTTCTCCAATTTTGCAGCATAAAGCAATGAGGTTGCTTTACCACATGCCAATGCTGCAATTTTGGGAATTGCTACCTCTAGTGACCAGCACATTGAAATGTTGTAAATTAGAATCTAATTTATAATATTTCCTGACTTGTGAAAAAATTAAAAAAATTAGAACAATGTGTAATCATTTATATACTAACTGTTTTACTAAAAAAAAAAAAACATTTTCTAGCGACACATTCCCTTTAACCCCTTCCCGCTCCTTGACGTACTATTACGTCATGGCAGCTGTATCGTTCGCGCTCCATGCCGTAATAGTACGTCTCGGGAGTAACGGCCGTTTCGGCCGTCCTCCCGACACATACAGGAGCTGTGACGCTGCTGTCTTGTTCAGCAGCTGTCACAGCTCCTACAGCGGGGACCGATCGCTGTGTCCCCGCTGATTAACCCCTTAAAAGCCGCGTTCTATAGAGATCGCGGCTTTTTAGGGGTTAAGCTGCCATCGCCGGCCTGCTACGCGATAGCGGCTGGCGATGGTGACTATGGCAACCGGACACCAAACAATGGCGTCCGGCTATGCCATAGATGGAAGCCTAGTTGGTCCTGACAGCGTCAGGTCCCACTATGCTTGCTGTCAGTGAGTAGCTGACAGTTCTAATACACTGCACTACGCATGTAGTGCAGTGTATTAGAATAGCGATCAGGGCCTCCTGCCCTCATGTCCCCTAGTGGGACAAAGTAATAAAGTTAAAAAAAAGTTAAAAAAAGATGTGTAAAAATAAGAAAATAAAAGATTTAAAAGTAATAAAAGTAAAAATCCCCCTTTTTCCCTTATCAGTCCTTTATTATTAATAAAAATATATAAACAAACAAATAAACTATACATAATTGGTATCGCCGCGTCCGTAACGGCCTGAACTACAAAATTATTTCATTATTTATCCCGCACGGTGAACACCGTAAAAGAAAATAATAATAAACCGTCCCACAATCACAATTGTTTGGTCACTTCACCTCCCAAAAAATGGAATAAAAAGAGATCAAAAAGTCGCATGCACCTAAAAATGGTCCTGAACGAAACTACAGTTCGTTACGCAAAAAATAAGTCCTCGCACGGCTTTATTGATTGAAAAATAAAAACGTTATGGCTCTTAGAATAAGGCAACACAAAAAGTAAATGATTGTTTACAAAACTTATTTTATTGTGCAAACGCCATAAGACATAAAAAAAAACTATAAACATCTGGTATCGCCGTAATCGTATCGCCCCGCAGAATAAAGTGAATGTGTCATTTATAGCGCACGGTGAACGCTGTAAAAAAAAAAAGAAAAAAAAAACAATAGTACAATTGCTGTTTTTTAGTCACCACGCCAACTAAAAATAGAATAAACACTGATCAAAAAGCCGCATGCACCCCAAGAAAACTACAATTAATTCCTCAAGGGGTCTAGTTTCCAAATTGGGGTCACTTTTGGGGGGTTCCCAATGTTTTGGCACCACAAGACCTCTTCAAACCGGACATGGTGCCTAATAAAAAGGAGGGCTCAAAATCCACTAGGTGCTCCTTTGCTTCGGAGGCCGGCACTTCAGTCCATTATCACACTAGGGCCACATGTGGGATATTTCTCAAAACTGCAGAATCTGGGCAATAAGTATTAATTTGCGTTTCACTGATAAATCCTTTTGTGTTATAAAAAAAATGGTATAAAGAGGATTTTCTGACAAAAAAAATATGTAAATTTCACCTCTACTTTGCTCTAAGTTTTTGTGAAACACCTAAAGGGTTCATAAACTTTCTACATGCTGTTGTGAATACTTTGAGGGGTCTAGTTTCTAAAATGGGGTATTTGATAGGGGTTTCTAATATATGGGCCCCTCAAAGCAACTTCAGAACTGAACTGGAACCTAAAAAAATAAATAAATGAGGCAATACTTCGCTTCTTACATTATACTGATAATGAGCCGTGCCCACCCCGAGATGACCCCAGTTTTGACCGTTTGTATAAACGGAGACCCCTATTAGACCGTTCCAGTGCCCGGTTTTCCCAAGCATACACCCCCGAGAAGTGTATTTCTATTGATGAGTCCCTGGTACATTTTAAAGGGAGGGTTCAATTCTGCGAGTACCTGCCGGGTAAGAGGGCAAGGTATGGCGTGAAGATGTATAAGTTGTGCGAGAGTGCATCAGGGTATACCTACAGGTTTAGGATATATGAAGGAAAGGCCACCCCCAAACCAGACTGCATCCTGGACTACAATAGGTACATGGGAGGGATGGACTTGTAAGATCAAGCCCTGAAGCCCTACAGCGCCATGCGGTGTGGTATAAGAAGCTGGCCGGGCACATCATACAGATGGCATTGTACAATGCGTACATGCTACGTCGATGTGCAGGCCAGACGGGAACTTTCCTGGAATTTCAAGAGGTGATTATCAAGAACCTAATCTTTAGGGACCAAGAAGGGGGGGCACCCAGTACTTCTGGAAGCGAGCCCACACGCATCGTACCAGGGCAACACTTTCCAGGAGAAGTTCCCCAAACTGGCAAGAAGGGAAAAAGTCAAAAGAGGTGCAAAGTCTGCTATAAGAGGGGGATAAGGGATGACACAATATATCAATGTGACACGTGTCCCGAATAACCAGAGCTCTGTATGAAAGTGTTTTAAAATGTATCACACATCCCTTGGTTTATAATTTACCCCAATTTTACTTACCCTGATGCACTGCACACAGCTTATCCCCCCTCGTCTTTCCCCTCTGGGCCCTGCTGTGTGTCCAGGCAGCTGATAACAGCCACATGTAGGGTATTGCCATACCCGGGAGAACCCACATTACAGTTTATGGGGTGTAGGTCTCCGGTCAAAATGCTCACTACACCTCTAGATGAATGCCTTAAGGGTGTATTTTTTAAAACGGGGTCACTTCTTGCGGGTTTCAACTGTACTGGTACCTCAGGGGCTTCTGCATACATGACTTCGCACTAGAAAATCCCCAGTAGGCCAAATGGTGGTCCTTTCCTTCTGAGCCCTCCCATGGGCCCAAACGGCAGTTTATCACAACAAATGGGGTATTGCGGCACTCAGAACAAATTGCGCAACAGAATGGGGTATTTTGTTTCTTGTGAAAATAAGAAATTTTCTGCCAAAACTACATATTATTTGAAAAAAATAATTTTGTTTTCATTCCCAGCCCAATTCAAATAAGTTCTGTGAAAAAACTATGGGGTCAAAATGGTCACAACACCCATAAATGAATTCCTTGAGGGGTGTAGTTTCCAAAATGGGGTCATTTGTGGTGGGTTTCTATTGCTTTGATACCTCTGGGGCTCTGCAAATGCGACATGGCACCCGAAAACCAATCCAGCAAAATCTGGACTCCAAAGAACACACAGCGCTCCTTTCCTTCTGAGCCCTCCCATGGGCCCAAACGGCAGTTTATCACCACAAATGGGGTATTGCCGCACTCAGGACAAATTGGGCAACAAAATTGAGTATTTTGTTCCCTGTGAAAATAAGAAATTTTGGTAAAAAATTACATCTTATTGGAAAAAATGTCATTTTTTTAATGTCACAGCCCAACTGAAATAGGTGCTGTGAAAAAACTGTGTAGTCAAAATTCTAACAACAACCATAAATGAATTCCTTGAGGGGTGTAGTTTCCAAAATGGGGTCACTTTTGGTGGGTTTCCATTGCTTTGATACCTCTGAGGCTCTGCAAATGCGACATGGCACCCGTAAACCAATCCAACAAAATCTGGACTCCAACAAACATATAGCGCTCCTTTCCTTCTGAGCCCTCCCATGGGCCCAAACGGCAGTTTATCACCACAAATGGAGTATTGCCACACTACGGACAAATTGGGCAACAAAATGGAGTATTTTGTTCCCTGTGAAAATAAGAAATTTTGATCACAAATGACATTTTATTGGAAAAAATGACATTTTTTTCATTTCAGAGCCCAATTCAAATACGTGCTGTGAAAAAACTGTGCGGTCAAAAAGGTAACAACAACCCTAAATGAATTCCTTGAGGGGTGTAGTTTCCAAAATGGGGTCACTATTGGGGGATTCCTACTGTTTTGAAACCTCAACACCTCTTCAAACCTGGCATGCTGCCTAAAATATATTCTAATAAAAAAGAGGACTCAAAATGCACTAGGTGCTTCTTTGCTTCAAGGGCTTGTGTTTTAGTCCACGAGCGCAGTAGGGCCACATGTGGGACATTTCTAAAAACTGCAGAATCTGGACAATACATATTTAGTAGTGTTTCTCTGGTAAAACCTTCTGTGTTACAGAAAAAAAAATGAATAAAATTGAAATTCAGCAAGAAAAATGAAATTTGCAAATTTCACCTCCACTTTGCTTTAATTCCTGTGAAATGCCTGAAGGGTTAAAAAAACTTTCTAACTGCTGTTTTGAATACTTTGAGGGGTCTAGTTTTTAAAATGGGGTGTTTTATCAGGGTTTCTAATACATAGGCCCCACAAAGCCACTTCAGAACTCAAGAGGTACCTTAAAAAAAAGGCTTTTGAAATTTTCTTAAAAATATGAGAAATTGCTGTTTATGTTCTAAGCCTTGTAACGTCCAAGAAAAATAAAAGAATGTTCAAAAAACGATGCCAATCTAAAGTAGACATATGGGAAATGTGAACTAGTAACTATTTTGGGTGGTATAACCGTCTGTTTTACAAGCAGATGCATTTAAATTCTGAAAAATGCAATTTTTTCAAAATTTTCTCTAAATTTTGCAATTTTTCACCAATAAACACTGAATATATCGACCAAATTTGACCACGAACATGAAGCCCAATGTGTCACGAGAAAACAATCTCAGAATCGCTTGGGTAAGTTTAAGCATTCCGACGTTATTACCACATAAAGTGAAATATGTCAGATTTGAAAAATGGGCTCTGAGCCTTAAGGCCAAAACTAGGCTGCGTCCTTAAGGGGTTAAGAAACTTTCTGAATGCTGTTTTGAATACTTTGAAGGGTGCAGTTTTTAAAATTGGGTGATTTATTGGGGGATTCTAATATATCAGGCCCTCAAAACCACTTCAGAACTAAACGGGTATCTGTAAAAATAGCCTTTTGACATTTTCTTGAAAATATGAGAAATTGCTACTAAAGTTCTAAACCTTCTAACGTCCTAGAAAAATAAGAGGACATTCAAAAAACGATGCAACCATAAAGTTGACATATGGGAAATGTTAACTAGTGACTATTTTGTGTGGTATTACTATCTGTTTTACAAGCAGATCCATTTACATTTAGACAAATGCCAATTTTTGCAAATTTTCTCTAAATTTTGGTGTTTTTCACTAATAAATATTGAAGTACAATATGACACGAGAAAACAATCTCAGAATCGATTGGATAGGTAAAAGCATTTCCAAGTTATTACCACATATTAATCCTTAATGAATTAGAATATCATCAAAAAGTTAATTTATTTCAGTATTTAAATTCAAAAAGTGAAACTCATATATTATATAGATTAATTACACACAGAGTGATCTATTTCCAGCATTTTTTTTCTTTTAATGTTGAAGATTATGGCTAACCGTTAATGAAAACCCAAAATGTAATCTTTCAGAAAATTAGAATATTGGGTAAAAGTTGAAGATTGTAGACTCATGGTGTCACACCCTAATCAGCCAATCAACACAAAACACCTGCAAAGGTTTCCTAAGCCTTTAAAAGGAGTGGTCTATTGCTCAGTGGTCTTAAGTCCTGTTTTCAGATGAAAATAAATCTTGGATTTCATTTGAAAATCAAGGTCCCAGAGTCCAGAGGAAGAGTGGAGAGGCATCAATCCAAGTTGCTTGCGGTCCAGTGTGAAGTTTGCACAGTCAGTGATGGTTTTGGGAGCCATGTCATCTGCTGGTGTTGGTCCACTGTGTTATATCAAGTCCATAGTCAACGCAGCCATCTACCAATAAATTGGAGATGCTGATTTCATTTTCCAGCAGGACTTGGCACCTGCCCACACTGCCAAAAGTACATATACTGTAAATACTTTTCAGTAGGCCAGCATTTCGGTATTAAAAATAATTTTTGAAATTGGGCTTATATAATATTCAAATTTTCTGGGAGACTAAATTTGGGGTTTTCATTAATAATCATCAACATTAAAAGAAAAAAATGCTGGAAATAGATCACTCTGTGTGTAATGAATCTATATAATATATGAGTTTCACTTTTTGATTTGAATTACTGAAATAAATAAACTTTTTGATGGTATTCTAATTCATTGAGAAGGACAAGTAAAGTGACACATGTCAGATTTTAAAAAATCGGCTGTGCCACAAGGCCAAAACAGGCTGCGTCCTAAAGGGGTTAAGTCATGCCAACCTTGGGTTTCTTTCCGAACCTCAGATCAATTCGCCAAGATAGCTTCGGATTCCCAGTGATTTTCTTATCCCCTGTGACTGATTAAGTTAATATCTCATATTTTCTGCATTTGACAATGTTTATACCTTAAAGGGAATGTGTTGCCAGCAAAACATGTTTTTGTTTTTTTTTAGTTAAACAATTAGTGTATAGGTGATTAAACATTGTTTCAATTTTTTATTTTTTTTCACGAGTCAGGAAATATTATAAATTGGATTCAATTGGATTCTAATTTATAATATTTCCCATTGCTGGTCACTAGATGGAGCCATTCCCAAAATTGCAGCATTGCATGTGGTAAAGCAACCACATTGCTTTATGCTGCAAAATTGGGTAAAAAGCCTTCGCTCTAGTGAGCTCTCAGCATCCCCCCCTCCTTTATCCTGGCTAGTGCCGGGAGAAACTAGGGGTTTGAACGGTCTAACCTCCTACACTGTGTGTCGCCATTTTTTGAGCTAACACACAGTGTAGAAGGTTTACATACAGTAGTACACACACTGAAACACAAACATACATAGAAATCCCTTACCTGCTCCAGTCGCCGCCGCTCCCTCCAGTCCATCCGCTCCGTCTGCTGCCGCTGCTCCATGTGCACAAGTCCGGAAGCCGCGACCGGAAGTAGTAATCTTACTGTCCGGCCGCGACTTCCGGTCCACAGGAAAATGGCGCCGGACGGCGCGCATTTCAAATTGAACTGTGTGGGAGCGGCGCATGCGCCGTTCCCACACAGCGGCGTACATGTTAGTGGATGGAACGGGCCCCGTTCGCAGTCCCTATGGGACTGGAGCTGCCGTATTCCATGTCTGTATGTGTCGTTAATCGACACATACAGAAATGGAAAAAAAAATGGCAGCCCCCATAGGGAAGAAAAAGTGTAAAAATTAGAAAAAGTAACACACAAACACACAAATTAATCCAAACGTTTTTAATAAAGCACTAATATCTTTAACATATTAAAAAAAAAATTGTGGTAACACTGTTCCTTTAAATGTACTTGAATATCGTTCCTCTCTCCCCATGACCTGCTCTTCCTTCCTCCATCGTCCCTACTACTCTCCTCCCCCTCTCTTCTTGTTCAATGTTAACTCACTTTTGTAAAGGATTTGCCAGACACAGCTTCTGTGTCGACGCCCGTGGGCAATCAGTCTGCACCTGCTCCTATGTCTGTGAGACTGACTCCATCTTCCACCACTCATGATGGCAGGCTTAGGAGTGGGAGAGCCTATCACAGCCTGGCCAGACGGAGCTAACTCCCGCACACTGTCTATTTATACCTGCCTTTCCTGTTCCTCCTTTGCCTGTGATTCTTCTCTGCTTGTTTCCTGGCCTTGCTGCTACTTGTACTACTCATCCTCTGCTTGTTATAGACCTTGGCTTTCTGACCACTCTCCTGCTCAGCGTTTTGTACCTCTTTCACTCCAGGTTTGACTCGGCTCGTTCACTACTCTTGTTGCTCACGGTGTTCCCGTGGGCAGCTGCCCCGTTTCCCTAACTTCTGTGTACCCTTGTCTCTTTGTCTGTCTTGCACTTACTGAGCGTAGGGACTGTCGCCCAGTTGTACCCCGTCGCCTAGGACGGGTCGTTGCAAGTAGGCAGGGACTGAGTGGCAGGTAGATTAGGGCTCACCTGTCTGTCTCCCTACCCTGTCATTACAACTTTACTGTCTTCCATACAGCCTTTACCAGTTTTCTACGTTCTATCTCTCTTTTTCTCCCTTCCACATATAAGAACATAGCAAAATACTGGCATGTTGTATGCTCTATTTGCAAACTGATTGACTACCATGTTCTTATTTCTAAGCAAAATGTTTGTATTTTTTTACGATTCATCTCTTCTTTGAAAATTAATAAAAAAAACAAAAAAACAGTGGCGTAACTACTGCTGTAACAGGGCCTGCAGCATGAGAGCCCGTGCCACCCCATGCCCGGTGGCGCTGCTAGGCTGCTACAGCGGTAGCGACGCCACATTCAGGATGCATATACTATTGAACACTATGACAGAGCAGGGCGGTACCTCCCTGCTCTGCAATTTGCTAGGCTACAGGGCACTGTATGGGCTGTATGGCACTACCTACATGGGGGCTGTATGGCACAATCTACAGGGGGGGCTGTATGGCACAATCTACAGGGGGGCACTATCTACATGGGAAGCTGTGTGTGACACCCAGGGAAGGGGGCCTTGTCAAATGCAGGGACATCCGCAAGACAAATCCGTACTGAATCGTGCATTGCATTTGTTTTCCTGCCAAATCTGAAGAGAAGAAAAAAAAATCTATGGTTTTGAAATCCACAGTTTCAGTTTTTGCTGCAAATTGACAGGTAATCCGCAGCAAAATCTGCAACATTACATTAGTTGCAGATTTTATAACAGATTTTTTTTCACCTCTGTTGAATTAAATTAGAAAAATCTGCATCAAATCCGTTTCCTTTCTGCAACAGAAATTGATGTGCATGACATGAAAAAATTCCATAAATAGAAGGAAGAAGGAAAAGGCTGGCACTGTTGAACCAGTAGTTATTGAATGGAGTTTTCCAATTGCCTTTTTCATGGATCACGGCAGTCAAAATGCCCCAGAGGTGCTCATCGACCAGCACAGCACATATAACGTGAATTCAAAGATAGAAAATATTGAGGCACTCACCGACTTTGCAATACATTTCCTTTATTATGGATCTTGGTCTATGATGTGGAAAAAGCCTACGGCCATTTCGCGTGCATGCACGCTTTGTCAAGGCCCTGGCGTCACTTCCTTTTCCTGCCCTTTTTATTAAAAAATCAGTGCATATTATTTCGTAACAAAAAATAATAATAACAAACAGGAAAAAACTTCTGACTACTGGACTACCGATTCAGGGTCAGATTCGGGCCATGGAGAAGAAGAGATACGGCATGGTCCTGTGATGGATATTTCCATCAGTCCCGTGGCTGAAGGGAATAATAACCCTTTAGGAGGCGTACCCGAAGGAGTCGCCAGAGGCAAAAATGGCAACAACGCAGGTGTCAAACGAAAGCAGGTCTCTTGGCGGAAATAAGAGATTGTGCCTCTAATGACTCCACATTTATGCTTGATCCTAATGTACCCAATTAGACCAGTGAGGTCACTGTGATTAATCTTACTGATCTCAAACTGACTTCAGATTGTATTTCTCTGCTCTCAAAGGGTTTCAATTACTGCATCAATTTTGATTTGACCAAGTTTGAGATAGATCTATACAAGTCAATACGTAAAATGAATTTACATAGAGTATTTTCAAACAATACTTCTATCAAGGTATCTCCTGTTGGGGAAAGAAGGGTAAATGTAGGAACTCTAGGTTTTAGCCTAAGTGATAATTTTTCGGATGAACATAGAAAAAGGTTACATGTACTAATGGATGTTCCATTGGAGGAGTTAGATTATGATTAACACAAGCAGAACACTCAGAGATTTCAGGGTGGAATACCGTCCACTTTTAACCCTCCCTTGCCTGCCAGCACACAATTGGATAAATTTAAAAAAGAAGTCACACGTGATGTGAAGTGTTTGATTTACCCATCAGTGAATCCCAATTTGAAAGAAAGGCATTAAGATGGTTAGGTTCCAATAAAAATATTATCCTAAAACCGGCAGACAAGGGAGGGAATATAGTGCTGCTGTCAAGGGAATACTATGTACAGGAGGCTCATCGTCAGTTAGATGATGGCATGATTTATGAAATTCTTAAAAAGGATCCAACATCGTTTTACTTGAGGTTATTGAGATCGTTATTAAGAAAGGGAGATGAAGTTGGATTTTTCTCGGATAGCTTTGCAGAAAAACTAATTACACCGTTCCCGAAAAAACCTTATTGGTATTTCATTCCAAAAGTACACAAATCGATTGAATTTCCCCCGGGATGCCCGATTGTAGCGGGAATTGGGTGAGTTACTGAGCCACTTACACGCTACTTGGATTGGGTGATGCGCCCATTATTAAGGAATATTTACAAGATGCTCACGATTTCCTGACAATTTTGATGGGGTTCGGTTGGCAGCAGGACTTTAAATTGGCTAGTATTGACGTTGAGAGCCTATACACCCGAATCCCGCAGCATGCGGATGTACAGGCAGTTAGACGTCAATTACAGTATACAAAAGGGGATCCTATGTTTATTGATTTTATCTGTGAGGCACTGCAATTTGTGTTAAGTCATAATTCTTTCCAGTTCAATGATACATGGTATAGTCAAAAGGCAGGAACGCCCATGGGAACTCCAGTGGCTCCAACTTTTGCAAACTAATTTCTAGCTGATCTGGAAGAAAAAATTATCTACAACCTATCTGTCATGGTCACAGGATATGTGGACCCACTAGGCCGCTCCGCCGTAGCGGAGAGACAGCTGACCAGGTCTCAGTCTATACAAAAGTCTACAGCAGTTCGTAACACTCGGGTACCTGAACTAGTCCAGACAGTGGCTGTGGCTTCAGCATGGATGAAGGTCGGTGCAGCAGGTTGCACCAGACGTGGCGGGCAGTACAAGATGTGGCAGAACACACTGGACGTGGCAGAAGACACAGGATGTGGCAGAAGACACTGCACGTGGCAGAAGACACTGGACGTGGAAAATGACAGCAGGTGCAGTAGGACACAACTCCAACACTAGTAGGCACAGGAGCAAGAACACAGCACGGGATACAGGAACAGGTAACAGGGGATGGGTAACAACTGGAATGGGAAACACTAAGGGATCATTTGCAAGACAGACTTGGGATAAACTAACAATGCTCTGACAAGGATCAGAAGGGCTGGGGCCCTCTTATAGATCAGGAAATCATGTGGGTTGATGATGATGATTATTTTCATGTGCGTCCGTTGGCCGTTTAAGAGCGGGCACGAGCGTGCGCACGCACGCTACAGGACACAGCGGACCGGAGCGGAAGTGAGTGCTGGCATCTCCTAGGAGGGAGATGGGGACCAGCGCTCACAGATCCATGGCTGCGGGCGTCGGGAGGTGAGTGAACCCGACGACCCGCGGCCATGGACGCTACACTATCTAATCCCTATGCTACAGAAAAAGAAATGGCGACAGCACACTGTGAACACTAATGCCACCTAAGCCACTAAATATAAATAAATATGCATTACTGCTAAATCTACTTACAAAAAGGAAGGTTCTTAGTGCACATTTTGATCAAAAAGTGTTTGCCCACCTACCACAACAAGGCGACCTCTGTAAGGTAGGGACCTACTCTGCACATACACTCAGAACTGGGACTAAGCCTACATATATATCTGGGGATGGTAGGATGGTAGGAACCTATGCTAGGTATTTGCAATTGTACTTGCGTTACATTGACGACAGTTTTAGGCTATGTTTACACAGAGTTTTTTGCAGGCGGAATTTCTGCCTCAAAATTCAGTTTGGAAGTTTGAGGCAGATTTTCCTCTCCCTGCACGCCGATTTTCGCCGTTGAGCACTGCGGGCATAAAAACCGCAAAATATGCTTTCTCTGCCTCCTATTGATGTCAATGGGAGGTCAGAGGCGTAAACGCCCGAAGATAGGACATGTCCCTTCTTTCATTTTTGACGAGTATTGCGGCGCGGTTTCCTTGTCAAAAAACTCAGTGTGAACATAGCCTTATAGTGTGGTCTGGAACGCAAGAAGAATTCTTAATATTTGTGCAATATCTTAACAAAAATAGTATGAATTTGAGCTTTACACAGAAGTTTGGAAACCAGGAGATTGAATTCCTAGATGTATATGTGACCATAGAAGGAGGAAGGGTTCAGGCAAGAGGATATCGTAAACCTTTTAAGGTATGACAGTTATCATCCGAGGCATGTCACCCAATCCCTACCATATGCTAAATTTTTACGTTTAAGAAGAATTTATAGCAGTGATGAACAGGCAGATGAGATGAGAAAAAGATTGGAATCAAGGGGATACCCGTCAAGTCTTGTTATGGAAGCATTAACCCCTTAGTGACCAGGCCTGAAAGTGCCTTAATGACCATGCCAGATTTTGGAAATGTGGCTTGTGTAAATTTATCAGATAATAACTCTGCAATAGTTTTGCATATCTAAGTAATTCTGACATTGTTTTTTCCTCACATTTTGTACTTTATTTAGGTGATAAAAGTAGACGGATACGATTTGCGTAAATTAATTAAAAATGTCCCTATTTTGAACTGCAATATGTCACATTTATACATACATACTGCACACTTTTTTTTTTAAATTAAATACATCTCTCTACTGTATTTTAGCAGCAGTTTTGATTTTTATTTTTTTTTTAGCAATTTAGGAGACTTACAACTGTTATAATAATTTTATACATTTTGAAGTAAAATTTTTTTCTTGCACCAAGCCAAGTTTTCAGTGGCTCATAGGTGTCAGAATGTTGGAAACCACCAAAAATGACACCATTTTTAAAACTACACCCCTTAAGGTATTTGTTAAGGGGTGTTATAAGTATTTTGACCTCACAGTTTTGTAAGAATTCATGCGAAGCAGGTGCAGAATATTATTTTCTCATTTTTCCCACAAATGTATCATTTTAAAGACAGATTTCTTTGTAAAGCGAACATGAGAATGAAGAAACACGCAAAGTCTATTACCTTGTTTCTCCTGTGCTCAAAAATACCCCCATTGTGGCCCTAATGTGCTGCCTGGATACACGACAGGGCCCAAAAGGAAGGGAGCACCCGGTGGCTGTCAGGACACATATTTTGCTTGAAAATGTTCTTGGCCCCAATGCACATTTGGAGAGGCTTTGAGCTGTCAGAACGATAGAAATCCCCCATAAATGACCCCATTTAGAAAACTAGACCCCTTAAGGTATTTATCAAGGGGTGTAGTGAGCATTTTGACCCCACAGTCTTTCAATGAATTTATTGCAAAGCAGGTGAAAAAAATTTAAATTTCACTTTTTCAACAAATGTACCATTTTAAAGACAGATTTCTTTGTAAAGTGAACATGCGAATGAAGAAACACATCCCAAAATCTATTACCCTGTTTCTCCTGTGTTCAAAAATACCCCCAATGTGGCCCTAATGTGCTGCCTGGATACACGGCAGGGCCCAAGAGGAAGAGAGCACCCGGTGGCTTTCAGGACAAATATTTTACTTGAAAATATTCTAGGCCCCACTGCACATTTGGAGAGGCTTTGAGCTGCCAGGACGATAGAAATCCCCCATAAATTACCCCAATTAGAAAACTTGACCCCTTAAGGTATTTATCTAGGGGTGTAGAGATACACAACGCAAAAATGTAGAAAAGAGGAATTAATGGGAATTCTCAGATAATATGGATATATATTGTTTTATGCAAATTTTTAATACATTTTCAAATGAAGTGATAGAAAAATATATCGGTGTAAATCGGCTGCTGTGTTAGAAATATATTGCATTCTTATCTTGGGGGGCCATACAGAAGAAAAGTGACGCTATTTTCTAATAAAGTAGGCATGTGCCTAGAAATGCATTTGACGGTCTATATGACTATGTCTCGCTAACAAAGCAGTTTGTCCCACATTTGTATCATTCGGATGCCGTTGTGAACAGTGTTCTGATCTGATGTGTAACAAATTATAGCGGAAAAAATAATCTGTACTGGAGTGAAGGGTAATATATACAAATGGAGGAAAATGTATCCAACTATGTTGCAAGCTTTTTTTTTTCAGTGACTGGTTGTACAACGTCTCTTTAGCTCCGTCAATCCCTATATGAGGGACGAACGTGCCAAGTGACGCGGTACACCATAACAGACCCCTGCCCGGCAAGGTAGGGATCGCAATGTGCACAAAACAACCAATCACCTGCAGAATATATAGAGGGGCAGTGTTCAAAACCATCTATAGGAACAGTAAAGGATCATTAATCCCCAAAATGATGTCAGTATTTCCAGAAGCATTGTCGGGTGTACTACGTACAGTAAGAGCCCGAACAAAACTGTAACAAAGCCCATGGTGTATTGATAAGGAACAGATCGATTATTAGAGATCCTCCAAATAAAAAAAGATCATGCCCGTATCACGGTACAGAATTAGGAATGTAACAGCTGTATGTGGCAGGACATAGTCATAAGAACAGTCAAAATTAAAAAAATTGGGATTTTGTACTGGACAATTAATTCCAGGACTTGATCACCCACAAATAAATGAAAAAAATCATAAGGGGTAAAATTAGTTTCACGGTCTGAAAAAAAATGTTCTCTACAACCTCTCCCAAAAAAAATAATCCCTATTTGGAAATGTATGCTGCCATTATTGCTACATACCTGACACGTTTTTTGGAGATATTTTTGGGTCTCAGTGGAAGGAACAGGGTGTAAACAGTGGCGCTTTGAAAGCCTGCGCACATCCACAGATTCGCAGGATTGTGCAGGTATAGTGGACTTAAAAAGGAGATGCTCAATGACCTCCTGAAATTTAAGAAAAGTGAGAGTTCCTTGGGCCTTTTTGAAAATAACAAAACTGTTATAGGTAGCAACCTGGATAAGGTAGATTGTTACCTTTTTGTACCAGGCCTTATTTTTGCGCTTCCCCAGGTAAGGTTGAAGTACCTGGTCGGAAAGGTCTACACCCCCCCATAAATTTGTTGTAGTCTGTTACACAGACAGGTTTCTGCTTTGAAGTGATAGTCCCCCTCTCCCCAATTGCCACAGTGGTGTCCGTGTGTACTGTGGACAGCATGTAGACATCCTTCCTGTCGGTCCACTTCACTGCAAGTAATTCCTCACTTGCAAGAGCCATGGATGTTCCTGTTTCCAAACGCCTGGACACCAACTGTTGTGGGAATCCCACTCTGTTCTTCCGTACTGTCCAAAAGGCCCCTGTATTTGCACCATGGAGGGCTTCATAAAGGGCAACACCTGTATAAAAGTTGTCTGTATAGACGTGGTACCCCTTGTGCAGAAATGGCTCCATTAGGTTCCACACTATTTTGCCAGAGATGCCAATAGTTTCTGGGCAGCCTGGGGTATGAATTTGGCTGTCCCTGCCTTCATATATTTTAAAACCGCAGGTGTAACCCATTGTGCTCTCGCACACTTTGTATAATTTCACCCCATATCTGGCTCGTTTGGAAGGGATGAACTGACGAAAGGAAAGACGTGTTTGAAGTTCATGAGTGATTCATCTGCAGACAAATTTTTGTCAGGGTTGTACAACTTTAGAAATAAGTCATTTAGAAGGGTGATTAATGGCTTTAATTTATTAAGCCGATCATAGGCTGGGTCACTTCTTGGGGGGACTTGGGAATTGTCGGTAAAATGCATGAACCGCATTATGGCCTCATAGCAGTTTCTGGACATCACTGCTGCAAATAAAGGGGTAGCGTGTACAGCACTAGAAGTCCAGTAGGACCGGACAGATGTTTTTTTAACCAAACCCATATTGAGGGTAATGCCTAAAAAAATGTTTAATTTCTGGAACACTTGTGGGGTTCCACATTCTTGAGTATATAGATGCAGGCTTTTACAGAACAAACTGCCTAGCATAAAGATTAGTCTGCTGGACTATCAAGTCTAGGACCGTATCACATACAAATAAATGAAAAAAAATTATGGGGGTAAAATTTTGGATATCAACATTAATTCCTGGAGTCGCTTCAAATTGGGGTACTTGGGGGGGAAAATGATAGTGCGGGATCCCACATCATGGGAGAGACTGACACACACTGTGTCTGCACCTTTTTATACACAGGCTGCAGGTGCAGCTAATTGAGCAGCAGCCTTGTCCTACAAACAGAGATGGACTAGGGATTGGGGAACCCGCCCTGCTTTTCCCCAATCCAACTCCAGTCCCCTTTTCCGGCTTTTCCTTAAGCCGAGATTGGAAAGCTAGAGCTTTCTATTGCAAAAAATACTCATTCCCTGGAGCCTAGGATACATATGACAGGATTCTAGGGGAAATGTACCTTCCCTCAATGACTTTACCTGTCACTGTCTCACATACCCTCTTCCTCTGTTCGAGCCCGTGGGATCGGACACATTTAGCTACAAGGCAGTGTGTCCTAGACAAAGCGTCAGCATTGCCCTGCAGTTTTCATGCTCTGTGTTCCACAGTATATTTGAAGTTCTGTAAAGTAAGAAACCACCGTGTAACTCTTGAATTTCTCTCTTTAGCTTGACACATCCACGTAAGAGGAGAGTGGTCTGTAACCAACCTAAACCGACGACCCAAAAAATAATATCTCAGGGACTCAAGTGCCCACTTAATTGCCAAGCACTCCCGTTCAACTATGCTATAGTTTTTCTCAGCCGGGGTAAGTTTTCTGCTCAAATAGGTCACAGGATGTTCCTCACCACCCACCTCTTGTGACAGAACTGCTCCGAGCCCCACATCAGAAGCATCAGTTTGGACAACAAACTCCTACCTGTCACTGTCTCACAATAAATATATATATATATATATATATATATATATATATATGCCCTATAAGTCCTATTAGAACCCTAAAGTAAACCTAAAAACGACACAAATTATTATTTATATATTTTTTTTATATAACAGACGTAAAAAAAATGTCAATAAAATAAAGCCCTAATGTAGTATTACGGCCCTAAACACTAACGCTAAACTAGCACTAACCCTAAACTAGCATTAACGCTAATCTAGCACTAATGCTAATCTATCACTAACGCTAATCTAGATTTTATATTATATATATAGAAAGAGAAAACTTGCAGCACTCCAGTATGAAAAAAATGAAAATCAAGGTCTCAGAGTCTGGAGGAAGAGTGGAGAGACAACAATCCAAGTTGCTTGCGGTCCAGTGTGAAGTTTCCACAGTCAGTGATGGTTTGGGGACCATGTCATCTGCTGGTGTTGGTCCACTGTGTTACATCAAGTCCAGAGTCAGCGCAGTCGTCTACCAGGACATTTTCGAGCACTTCATGCTTCCCTCTGCTGACAAGCTTTATGGAGATGCTGATTTAATTTTCCAGCAGGACTTGGCACCTGCCACACTGCCAAAAGTACCAATACCTGGATTATTAACCACAGTATCACTGTGCTTGATTGGCCAGCAAACTCGCCTGACCTAAACCCCATAGAGAATCTATGGGGTATTGTACAGAGGAAGATGAGAGACACCAGACCCAACAATGCAGACGAGCTGAAGGCCACTATCAAAGCAACCTGGGCTTCCATAACACCTCAGCAGTGCCACAGGCTGATCGCCTCCATGCTACACATCATTCATGCAGTAATTCATGCAAAAGGAGCCCCAACCAAGTATTGAGTGCATGTACTATACATACTTTTCAGTAGGCCAGCATTTCGGTATTAAAAATCATTTTTGAAATTGGGCTTATTTAATATTAAAACACTAAATTTTGGGTTTTCATTAATTGTTAGCCATAATCATCAACATTAAAAGAAAAAAAAAAATGCTGGAAATAGATCACTCTGTGTGTAAGGAATCTATAGATCACTTTTTGATTTGAATTACTGAAATAAATTAACTTTTTAATGACATTCTAATTCATTGAGAAGGACTAGTATATTTGGTATCCCCATAACCATAAAAAAACATGCAATAGATTTATTGCAATATTTATGATTACCGCAGTAAAAAAGATACAATAAAAATCTGTAATAGTCTTTGCACAGACCCCACTAATATCTGTGTTTTATTGTTTTTTCTAGACTGCAATCGGTCCCATCATTTTTCAAGCAAATATGTCTGTCCATTAGTTTCCTTAGAAATTCCGTGCGCATTAAACATTCCTATCAGGTTTATTCTCTGTAGGTTTTTTTTCGTTTTTTTAAATTCTCTAAAGACTTGTCTGGGAAAACACATCTCAATGACCCATTTCTAAAATGGTAAGCTGATAAACTGTTATATACTGCATGTGTAAACACAGCTGTGTTTTTCTAGGCTTCCCATTTTCCACAAGATACATTCTTTTATTCTTAACTATTGCAGTTATGTGTTTATGGTTTATCAGCCCAGAACTGCAAAAATGGAAAACAGTAAAATAAATGCCTTTCATTTGGTAAGGAAATTAAAATACAAGCATGTATGATATCGGACTATTCTTTATAGAGACCACTCTCTCTCCACATACAAGTGTGGCCTTCCACTACAATTCCCCTTTTAGGGTATATTCACACGTGGCAAATTTATTGCAGAAATTTCTGCGACTGTACTATTCAACTAAATGGAGCTTGCAGAAATCCATGCAAATGCTGCAGAAGCAACCCCATTCCCATGTATGAGGCAGATTATTAGTTGTAGAAATCTCTGTAACAAATCTGCCGCATGTGGACATACCATGAGAATACCTCCCCACAAACATTTATATCCATGCTATTTTTTTGTCAATTTCTATGAAATAAAAAATTATATATATATATATATATATATATATATATATACACACACACACGCGATATTTCAATTTGCATTCATTTAGTCAGGATCTGTATTTTACAGTATTCAAAAAATGTAATTCAGTTTTTTCATCCTAAAAATAGAATCAGATCCAAAAACTGCATCAAATTAAATACATGCCTTTTTTGTGCAATGCAGCGGAGGCACTGGTGCAGCTTTATGTCATGCCACACTATAAACTGAACTTAGCCTGATACCTGGCTTCCAGGGGCATAGAAAGGTAAGATTACTGTAAACTGCCAAGTGTGCATATGCATGAATCTACATTTACATGTTTTTAAATATATCATTCATTCGTCTAGTCCTGTTTATGCACTTAAAGGGGTTTTCCCATCAGGGACATTTATGGTATATCCTGTGGATATGCCATAAATGTCCCTGATGGGGAAACCCATTTAAGGGTATTTTTAAAGGCTATGTAAACATTTGATAGTGAGTTTTTTTTTAAATAAAAATGTCAATCAGTGTGCTTTGTGCAACTTTATAATTCGTTTTTTTATTAAAAATAATATTTCTTTTCGAGATACAGCTGCTTTGTATCCTGTATACAGAGAAGCTGTATCGTTCGCCAAGACCTAAATCCGTCAGGTTCGCGGGACTGATGGGTTCAGTGTCAGCGGGTCCTGCATGTCTTATGAACTTAGATCTGATGGATAACAGGTGGATTTTGCGTATCAACCCTCTGACACTGAACCCGTCACAACCGTGGACCTGACGGGTACAGGATTCAGTATAAGACACAGCTACTCTGTATACAGAATACAGAGCAGCTGTTTCTCAAAAAGTAAAAATAATTTTTAATAAAAGCTAAGTATAAAGTTGCACAAAACACACTGATTGACCTTTTTATTAAACATAAATATAAAAAAAATCGCTTTCAAAGGTTTACATAGCCTTTAAGTGCAAACCGATTCCTTGTAATGGAATGTAGTAGTGCAATATTATTTATATATAAACCCTGTGTGTCTGAATTAATAAATGTGTAGATTATTTAATTAGCCATTTTCTAAACTCTTGCAGAAGGCTTTAAACTCTGTAACTCAAAGTTAATCTAAAAAAAACATATTTAAAGAGGCTCTGTCACCAGTTTATAAGTGCTCTATCTCCTACATAATCTGATTGGCGCTGTAATGTAGATAACAGCAGTGGTTTTTATTTTTAAAAACAATAATTTTTGAGCAAGTTATGAGCAATTTTATATTTATGCTAATTAGTTTCTTAATGACCAACTGGCCATGTTTTTACTTTTTACCAACTGGGCGTTGTACAGAGGAGTGTATGACGCTGACCAATCAGTGACCAATTAGGGTCATACACTTCTCATTGTTCCAGCCCAGCTTCTTTCACTGCACAATCACTTGTAACAATGGGCTGGAACAATGAGAAGTGTATGACACTAATTGGTCAGCGTCATACACTCCTCTGTACAACGCCCAGTTGGTAAAAAGTAAAAACACGCCCAGTTGGTCATTAAGAAACGTATTAGCATAATTCTGCTGACTTGAAAGAATAAGATGCTCCCCTAGACGGGCGCTGAGGTGTGAAATGGAACTGATATGTTCACAAAATCGTCAAAGTTAAAACAACGATTTTATTCAATATACTGTATAAAATAATAAATAATCGAGTGCTGCAAAGCGTTTCAACCACGCACTGTGGTCTTCATCAGGCATATCATTAACATAATTCTAAAATTGCTCATAACTTGCTCAAAAATGATTGTTTTTCAAAATAAAAACCACTTCTGTTATCTACATTACAGCGTCAATCATATTATGTAGGAGAGAGGGCACGTTTAATGTGATGACAGAGCCTCTTTAAGCAGACACATATACGTACATCAGGGTTCATCAGCATTGCATAATTACGATTTGTTAAAGGCTATAGATACCGTTTGCATTGCTTTTATTTCCTGAAATAAAGTATATTTGAAATACTTTTGTATTAATAATTCTATATCATTAGCATACCTCCCAACTTTTAATTAATGGAAACGGCTGAATATTTTTTTTTTTTTAAAAAGCCACACTTCTAACCACGTCCAATCCCTGCCCAAGCACACCCAATTACTACCAGCCTGGGTAATTTAGACTGCAGACTGACTGACCGACTGCTACATTTACACTAGACTGTGGACTGACCAATTTCAGCATTTACTCTAGACTGTAGACTGACCGACTTCAGCGTTTACACTAGACTGTGGACTGACCGATTGCAGTGTTTATACTAGACTGTGGACTGACTGACTACAGCATTTACACCAGCCTGTTGGCTGACCGACTCCAGCGTTTACACTAGACTGTGGACTGACCGATTGCAGCGTTTACACTAGACTGTGGACTGACCGATTGCAGCGTTTACATTAGACTGTGGACTGAAAGTCTGAAGTGTTTACACCAGGCTGTGGACTGACCAACTACAGCATTTAAACTAAACAGTGGACTTATCCGACTGCAGCGTTTACGCTAGACTGTGGACTGAACAACCGCAGAGTTTACACTAGACTGTAACCTAACTGACCAAAGCGTTTACACTAGACTATGGACTAACCAACAGCAGCATTTACACTAGACTGTGGACTGACCGACCACATCGTTTACACTAGACAGTGGAATGTCCGACTGCAGCGTTTACACTAGACAGTGGACTGAACGACTGCAGCATTTACACCAGACTGTGGACTGACCGACTACAGCGTTTAGACCAGACTGTGGACTGACCGACTGGAGCTTTTACACTAGACTGTAGACTGACCGACTGCAGCATTTAGACTAGACTGTGAACTGACCGACTGCAGCATTTACCCCAGACTGTGGACTCACCGACCGCAGTGTTTATACAAGATTGTGGATTGACCAGCAGTGTTTACACTGGACTGTGGATTGACTGGCAGCATTTATGCTAGACTGTGGACTGAACAACCGCATAGTTTACACTAGACTGTGACCTGACTGGCCAAAGCATTTACACTAGACTATGGACTAACCGACAGCATTTACACTAGACTGTGGACTGACCGATCGAATCGTTTACACTAGACTCTGGACTGGCCGACTGCAGCGTTTACACTAGACTGTAGACTAACCGACTGCAGCATTTACACCAGTCTGTGGACTAACTCACTGCAGCATTTACACTAGACTGTGGACTGACCGACCGCATCGTTTACACTAGACTGTGGAATGGCCGACTGCAGCGTTTACACTAGACTGTGGACTGAACGACTGCAGCATTTACACCAGATTGTGGACTGACCGACTACAGAGTTTACACCAGACTGTGGACTGACCGACTGGAGCATCTAAACTAGACTGTAGACTGACCGACTGCAACGTTTACACCAGACTGTGGACTAACTGACTGCAGCATTTACACTAGACTGTAGACTAACAGACTGCAGCATTTACACCATTCTGTGGTCTAACTGACTGCAGCATTTACACTAGACTGTGGACTGACCGACCGCATTGTTTACACTAGACTGTGGAATGGCCGACTGCAGCGTTTACACTAGACTGTGGACTGAACGACTGCAGCGTTTACACTAGACTGTGGACTGACGGACTACAGAGTTTACACCAGACTGTGGACTGACCGACTGGAGCTTCTACACTAGACTGTAGACTGACCGACTGCAGCATTTACACTAGACTGTGGACTAACCGACCGCAGCATTTACTCTAGACTGTAGACTGACCGACTGCAGCATTTACACTAGACTATGGACTGACTGGCAGCATTTATGCCAGACTGTGGACTGACCAACTGCAACAATTAAACTAGACTGTGGACTGACCAAAGCATTTACACTAGATTGTGGACTAACCGACAGAAGAATTTTCACAAGACTGTGGACTGGCCGACCGCATAGTTTACACTAGACTGTGGACTGACCGGCAACATTTACACTAGACTGTGGACTGATAAACCACATTGTTTACACTAGACTGTGGACTAAACGGCAGCCTTTACACTATACTATGGACCGACCGCAGCGCTTACACTAGGGGATGGACAGAGCAGTAGTTTGAGCATCTGATAAGACAGAACTGCACTTTTAAAAACTCTGGATAGATTTACATTTATACTGATAAGCCCTTGCAACATTACAGTCATTATATCATTATAAAACATAGCATATGAATAAAGACAAATTCTACTGTGACATCATCAAAATAGAACAAAGCCTATAAAGCAAAAAGGGCAAATACTATTATGACATCAACATCAACATAGCATATGAATAAAGACAAATTCTACTGGGACATCATCAAAATAGAACAATGCCTATAAAGCAAAAAGGTCAAATACTATTATGACATCAACATAATAGAGCACATGCTAAGAATAAAGACACATACTATTGAGACATCATCAATATAAAACACATTCTAGGAATTAGGTATGTCACAATACCAGAATTTGGACTTCGATACCGATACTTTGTGTAGTATTGCGATTTCGATACCAAAACGATACTTTGCCAACAGTAATAAAAAAAAAGTTCTTCCATTTTCTGATGTGAAGCGTGAGGTGTGATGAATTTTGAATGTGCCTCACATTAATAATAATTAATCCCATCATGTTTCTCTGTCATAATGGGTTAATATGTAAGGTACATGATGGGGTTAAGTACTATTAATGTGGGGCACATGGAGGTTAAATTCATCACAACTCGTGCCATACATTAATAAGTGAAAGAAAACAGTTTTTTTTATTTCTTTTTTACAGTGTACACATAATAAATGACGCCAAAAAATTGTTGTGCAGGTTATTATGGCCGCGCCAATACCGATTGTGTGTATATATTTCTTTATTGAGACTTATCTTAATGTTTATTGTAAAAAAAGGTGTATGTGTATTTTTTTTAATTTAACATTACTATATGTTTTTACTTTATTTTTACACTTTAATGTACTGGCATATATTTATATGCCAGTACATTAGCCTGTGTACGCAAGGGCGGATTATAATGAGGGCAATCTGGGCAAGTGCCTGGGGCCCGAGGCTTGAAGGGGGCCCAGTTTGCCCTGGTTCTCGCGTACCGGCTATTAAATTTACAGCCGGTTCAGAGAACCAGAGTGAAGCGGGACCTCTCACTCAATTATATCCGCATCCTTAGGATGCGGATACAATTGCTTACTGTAGCGCTGGCGAGACAGGGAAGTATCCGTTCCCTTCCTCCCATTCGGCGCTTTACTAATAACATAGTCGGCGCGATGATGTCATCCTGCCGACTGCGCCATTACACTGGATGCGGCGCTGGAGGAAGAAGCGGGAACGGGGCCAGGTGAGAATGTTCTTTTTTGTTCTGGGCAGCGTTGGGAGTAAAAGATGCAGAGGGCATTATCTAGAGAGGACATTGTAAGAGGCGCTATCTACAGGGATCATTATCTACTTAGGGCATTGTAACTGGCACAATCTATACGGGGCATTATCTACATAGGGCATTCTAACTGGCGCTATGTACAGGGGTCATTATCTACTTAGGGCATTGTAACTGGCACAATCTACAGGGGATGTTTTCTACATAGGGCATTGTAACTGGCGCTATCCACAGGGGTCATTATCTACTTAGGGCATTGTAACTGGCACTATCTACAGGGGACATTATCTACAGAGGGCATTGTTACTGGCGCTATCTACAGGGGTCATTATCTACAGAGGGCATTGTAACTAGCACTATCTACAGGGGACATTATCTACAGAGGGCATTGTTACTGGCGCTATCTACAGGGGGCATTTTCTACAGAGGGCATTTTAACTGGCACTATCTACAGGGGGCATTGTGACTGTCGCTATCTACAGGGGGCATTGTGACTAGCGCTATCTACAGGGGGCAATGTTAGTGTGTGGTGTTTTACTTTACAGTGTTTGACACAATTTAATTCAGGGGTGCAGTGTATAGTACTATTATATTCAGGAGTGCAGTGTATAGTACTATTATATTCAGGAGTACAGTGTATAGTACTATTACATTCAGGAGAACAGTGTATAGTACTATTATATTCAGGAACACAGTGTATAGTACTATTATATTCAGGGGCGCAGTGTATAGTACTGTTATATTCAGAGGTACAGTGTATAGTACTATTTTATTCAGGGGCACAGTGTATAGTACTATTATATGCAGGAGTACAGTGTATAGTACTATTATATTCATGGGCACAGTGTATTGTACTATTATATTCAGGAGCAATACTATTATATTCAGGAGTACAGTGTATAGTACTATTATATTCTGGAGTACAGTGTATAGTACTATTATATTCAGGAGTACAGTGTATGGTACTGTTATATTCAGGAGCATAGTGTATAGTACTATTATATTCAGGGGCACAGTGTATAGTACTATTATATTCAGGGGCGCAGTGTATAGTACTATTATATTCAGGGGCACAGTTTATGATACTATTATATTTAGAGGCATAGAGTGTGGCATCATGAGAAATTTAATCTTCATTTATAGGTGCGGAAATGTTGGAAAAGTGAGGAGCTGAAGAAATGGGCCGTGCCCGGAAGAAGTTTGGACCGGATGGAGAAAAAAAGAGAAAAAGAACGAAAAATAATCTGAGTCATCACCTGTGAGTCACTCAATGTAAATGTTTATTCTCCCTGTGACTGATCAGTACTGTAGTCACTGTATGATCTGCAGCGAGATGATGGATGTAGCATTCTTTTATGTCAAATAGCAACTCCCAGCATAACTTAACCGTTGTTCAGGCTATACTGGGAGCTGTTGTTTTATGTCGTACAAATTTGTGCAGCCGGGGTTAAACTGAATTTGCAAATGATCTCTGAACTGAACTGTATTTGTTCTGGTGCTGTATATATGTACTGAGTTCGGTTCTGTTGCTGCATATATGTACTGAGCTTGGTTCTGGGGCTGTATATATTTACATTCTCTTAAGGTAAAAGTAGATGTTAAAGTCTACTTTTACCTTAAGAGAAGGTAAATATATACAGTAAAAACTAAACCCAAAAAACTATGGAGAAATTTCAGTTTTTTTCAATTCACCCATTATATGGTACATTAAATGGTGCCAATAAAAACTACAACTCCTCCCGCAAAAAAAAATAATCCTTCACACACCACTCCATTGGCACAAAAATAAAAATGCTATAAAGCTCCTGACCACTCTGGTGTCTCAAAATATTCTGCTTTCTATTTCTGTATGGCTCATTCTGCTTTTACAGCTAATTCAAAACCGTTCCAGATCTGTGGCCGCCTAAACAAAATCTGTAAATATATATGGTACAGCGTCTTTAAAGTTCTGTCTTCAGAGTTCGGGGGGTGGGGGGGGCCCAGACTTGAAAAAGTGCCCGGGGCCCATGGTACCCTTAATCTGCCCCTGTGTTTACGGATAGTACACAGGCAGTTGTTAGGACATACCTAAGTATGCCCTAACAACGGGAAATATGGTTAGACAGCCCTGCCGTCTTTCAATGGACCGTGGGCTGTCTGTCTGCCCATATATGGTATGTCCCTCAATCGTGTCACAGGGATTCCTGTGATGCGATCCATGGGGCATCCCCCCTTCTCATTTTCCCCATAATACTGCAGTCAGCTTTGATCGCAGCATTCAGGAGAATAACGGAAGAGATAAGAGGTTTCTCTGATCTCTGCCGTTACAGAGCGGGGCTGCGGCTGTGTAATACAGCCATTGCCCCGCTCCTGACATTAAGTGCGCGCGCGGTCAGCATGAGGTGATGCGGCCGGCGCTGCACTAGTGAGCGGTGGCGCAGGCACTGAAGACAGAACATGGGGGTGTTTTATAGTGTGCCCGCCATGTTCTTTCTTCGGTGCCGCCGCTCATTAGTGCAGCGCTGGCCGCATCGCATCATTTTGGCGGCGCACACTTGTCAGGACCCAAGAGCGGGGCAATGGCTGCATTACACAGCTGCAGCCCCGCTCTCATACATTCATGTGTTACAATGCTGAGCTGGATGGCCTCACACCTTAGTATCGAAATACATGAAATAACGGTATTGAATCGTTTGGGGGTGACCGGTATCGAAACAGTATCGAAGGACGGACATATCACCTGGGCAACTGCACAAGGCTCCTATAGGTAAGGGGCCCTCCACTAACGTAAAAAAACAAGCAGCTCCGTATAGTATATACTAGATTTTGTGTAAGAGACTGTTTTTTTTCCATGGCATCTCTTTTCATGAAGTATGAAAAAAAGAGCATGACATAAGTGGAAAATACAGTATATGCTTGACTTTGCTCATAGACTCGAAGAAGCAATCAAAGTTGGACACACAGGTCAGCAGTGTAAGTCATACAGATATATAATGTTGTTCCAGAGAGTAGAAACCACTATATAGCAAATACATTTCTCAGAATAATAAGAGAAAAATGCAAGCTAATTTGCATAACAATGAATACGCATGGTGCAAATGTTATACAAGTTTGTCTGGTGGATGCCATTTGGTTTCTCTTTAGATGTTTTTAAAAGTCCTATATAGCAAAAGAGATGTAGAGGAGATGGTCCCTATACCTGCTCATGACAAAGAGTTTCTATGAAGGATACAGGGCTACTATAGTTCCATGAATTTCTGATGGGAACCTGCTTCCCAACTAGCAAGTTCCTCCTACCTAAATATTTTTTTTACTTAGGCTGGATGGGTTTGGCTAGATGAGTAAAGTTTTTTAATGTAATTTTCTATTGCTTTCCAATACCATTGAGTTTTTCTGCATTCCCATTAAATGTGAAGATGTTCCTGGCTCTGCCCTGCACCTTCAGAAAGAGTTATTACCAAGTAGGTGAATTGTATGCAATAATTCTGGAGTCCTATAACATCTCAACAAAGTTTTAAAATAATATTCTTGCTTCTTGTGCATCGAGAGAAACTATGAAAGTGGCGGAGAATAAATTAAGTGTCAGGTCTGCTGAAAAAGATATTTAATTCCTTGTCCCATGCTACAAAGTAGCTCACTATATTAGGTGTATAGTACCATAAAATATCTTTGATAACAGTTAACCTGGAGGTTTAGGTAACAAAGGTAAGGTCTCTAGCCAAAAAGGCTCCAGTTTTCCCAGGTATTGTGAGCTGGGAGCTAAGCAAAGGTGGGCAGAGGGCAGTCATGACGAGTCTGGGTCTGCAAGGGGTCAACTAGAGGGGTATTGTGATTATAGATTGGTGGGTGGGTTTGAGTTAGGAATGTTGCAAGGGGCCTGGGAGAATTGGGGTGGAGTCAGGGTATATATATATATATATATATATATATATATATATATATATATATACATATCATCCAAAAAAAATCCAAAAAAATGAAAAATGAAGAGGCAGCACTCCAAGGAAATTGGTGAAAAAAAGTGGTGTGTTTATTCACCCCAGACAGGCAACGTTGCGATCCGTCTCTATGGGATCTTTGTCAAGGATTTGACAAAGATCCCATAGATACGGATCGAAACGTTGCCTGCATGGAGTGAATAAACACACAACTTTTTTTCACCAATTTCCTTGGAGTGCTGCCTCTTCATTTTTTTGGGATTTCATTAACAGGGGTTCCTAGCCTCAACCTAGAAGGCCTGCACCCACTGCTGTTGCTGTGCTGCTTTATTCTTTTTCTCATTATATATATATATATTTATTACATTAAAATTGTATTTTCCGAGTGCCGAGCATGGTACTGTCAAGGGGGCTGAAAGAGTTACCGCCGATCAGTGCAGCCCATTAACTCTTTTAGCACCCTGGACAGTACCATGCTCGGCGCACGGAAACGGAAACAAGGAGTGCACACGGGAGTGCACACGGCCGATAAAACGGACACACAGATCCATCAAAAACGGCCGTGAAAACCATGTCGGAAGTGTGCACGAGGCCTTATGCCTCCGTCTGTCTGACTGCCGACATAATGAAAAAGGTATGGTATGCCGTAGTAGACAACGCTAATGGAATCGTGTAAAAAAAGTATACCGCGCAGCATACGTTTTTTTGAAACTTGGGAGCTTATGAGTGATGAATGCCACTGTCTGACATCTGTCACAGGCCTACATCGGACGTATACAGGATTGTTTTACGATTTGTACCGGTGACAATTCTATAGGGAAGAAAACGAAGTGCACTGATTTCTAATGAGTACACTGAGCTTCACTGAAAGAGCTACAGTATATGCCGTCACGCCTGCGACCCGATCCCTGCTATCAGGTGAATTGCTTAGGATCTGCTTCTACCTGCCAGACTGGAGACCCGGTATCTGTGTATTACATGGATTCCCACTGACATTAATTGTCAAAGTATAAAGCTTCATTCAGAATTGTTGCAGGGGAACAGCCTAGGAAGTAACTGATTTAGCAACAATAACAGCTGATTTACAAGGATACCGGCGGCGAGACACTCGCCATCAACTCAATGTGGGAATAGTCCGCTAGAAAGGGTCAACAAGACGATACATCCAAATATATAGAAGAGTTTATTAAAAAATATATGAGGTCTTAAATATGTTTTATATCTATTTGACATTATATTTCTTTGCTTTTTTTTAAATTTGGTATTACATTCTAGTTGTGTGCAACTGATAGAAATGTTTTTTTTCCTGAGTTTATTATATAGAAACATAACTATGCCCTGACCTGAGTTCATACAATGGTCATTTATCTGTAGAATCTGCATGAAGTGGGAAAAAAACCCTTAAAACTATAAAAATGGAACAAACTGTTTTACTAAATCCATTTATCGCCTTTAAAAAACAGTTTCTTACCTATTTGAGTCTTTCTACCTATCAGACAGGAGTATTATGTAATAAGTCGATTCTCATTTCAGATTCTGGTTGATTCCCGATACATATTTATTTTACGAGCAGAATATTTTTTCCTGCATGCTCATCCTCTCGTAGCTATTAATCAGCAGCTGATTGATCCGCGCAGGTCAGGTGACCTCACTGATGTGAGGAAATGAGGCTCATTTGGTGAGAGAAACCTGATTGGTCCCCCTCTCTTTAAGAATACCTGGATACTGCAGTATGGTGTCTGTGATAGTGTATACTATTTGTGTTTGCTTGTATTTCTTCGTACTCTGTGCAAGATCGTGTGTTGCCAGTCTAGTGTTTTTCCAACTCAGTCTTGTATTTTCTCAGTCCTTGTTTTGGCTTCAGTGTATGGTCTTGTTTAGTTGTTCAGTTTTATCCAATCTCAATTGTTCTCTGTTCTTCCTGTCTTTTTTTTGTACTGGATTTTGAATCATTGCCTCTAGTTCTTAGTGATTTCCTGGTGTTATGATAGGGTTAGTGTGTCTAGAATACAGGCTCCATTAGGGACAGTATTTGGAACATTGAGTTATTGGGTTAGTGGTGTCTGGTGTTAGGTTCAGGGCTTAGAGATAGATCCAGTCATAGATATAGGGCAAGCTAAAATTAGCAACAGCTTATTACCATCACATTATCATTATCCATCATTCGCTTGCTACCATCAATTAACTGTTATCATTACCCATCATCCGTTTGTTCACATAATCTATCTGACATCATTATCTTGTTACCATCCCTGTCTTCAATTGGTGAGTTCCTGTTTCTTATATTCCTGTGCCTGCTAGAATTATAATACGTGCTCTATATATTTTTTTCTCTAGCCAGTCCAGTTGGCTCACAATTTGGCACTACTGGTTGTCCTGGGGATAACTGGACACCGAGAAACACTGGTAGTCCCTGGGAAAAGGAGACTGCTATAGGTGAAGCCTAGTTGTGCCATCTTGTGACCAGCTGGTGTACATTTATTCCTGCCTCTGTGTCTTGTCAGTTTGCTTCGTCTACAAATTTTAGCTTTGGGAAGAATATCCAGAAAATTCTCTCTCTATGAACCGATTATTATTATTCTATCTATCTATCTATCTATCTATCTATCTATCTATCTATCTATCTATCTATCTATCTATCTATCTATCTATCTATCTATCTATCTATCTATCTATCTATCTATCTATCTATCTATCTATCTATCTCTATTCTCCATATAGGAAAGATCTTGTTAAGGCTTCTTTCACACTAGCGTTACAATGCGTTTACGTCTCTTCCATCAGAAGACAAGAGGATCGAAAGATTAAAAGGAAAGCAATCGTTCCATTAGAATTACCATTGATTTCAATGGTAATTCTTTTGTTTCAGTTGCTTTCCGTTTGTCTCCGTTCGCTAGGTTTCCGTTTTTTAATGAAAACAAAAGTTCTGCAGACTGCACTTTTGCTTCCGGCAAAAAAATAGAAACCTAGCAAACGGAGACAAACGGAGAGCAACTGACACAAAAGAATTATCATTGAAATCAATGGTAATTCTAATGGAACGATTGCTTTCCTTTTAATCTTTCGATCCTGTCTTCATCTGACGGAAGAAAGGTAAACGTATACTAACGCTAGAGTGACCTTAGTCTAATACAACTAAACCTGACCACCAGCTTTTGCCATGAAAACATCAAAGGAACAACTCCTTTTCAGGATTAAACTGCCACAGCTACCAGTTGATGATCCGGGTCCATTTTCTCTAGCAGCTGCACATCTCTGCAGTAGAAAAATAGAATTTAAGAGTTTGTACAGCATTGTAAAAACATGACAGCTTTTTTCAGAAACAGTGCCACATCTGTCCTCGGGTTGTGTACAGTAATGCAGCTCAGCTCATTAGTAGTAAATAGGGCTAAGCTTCATTACCACCCACAACCTGTGAACAGGTGTGGCACAGTTTTTAAAAGAAAGCAACCAAGTTTTTCTAATCCCGGACAACCTCTAGAGCCCATACAAATAAATGGGTCATCATTTAACACATTGTTACGTCAAGTCTGCTAGAGCAAAAGCCATACTTTCTGGTGCTTCTATGCTCTGGCTCATCGAGCCTAAGGGTATGTTCACACGGCAGTCTCCGTTACGGCTGAAATTACGGAGCTGTTTTCAGGAGAAACCAGTTCCTGAATTTCAGACATAATGGCATGTTGCAGGCGCTTTTCGCTGCGTCCATTACGGACGTAATTGGAGCTGTTTTTCCATGGAGTCAATGGAAAATGGCTCCATTTACGTCTCAAGAAGTGACAGGCACTTCGACGCGGGCGTTTTTTTTGCGCGTAAAAAAAAAGTCTGTCGGCACAGAATATCGTAAAGCCCATTCTAATGAATGGGCAAATGTTTGCAGACGCTTTGGAGCCGTATTTTCGGACATAATTCAAGGCTAAAACGCCCAAATTACGTCCGTAAATAGGGTGTGTGAACCCAGCCTAATAGCTCATATATAGTGTACAAGGATTTCCTATTTCCCAGCCATTAATCATATATTATAGAATGATCTAATTTAAATAATAATAATAATAATAATAATGTGTGCACAGTAAAAACACATTTGTTGATCATGATGATGATAGCAATAATAATAATAATAATAATAATAATAATAATAATAATAATATTTAACCCCTTCCCTCTTTAGCCACTTTTGACCTTCCTGACCGAGCCTCATTTTTCAAATCTGACATGTGTCACTTTATGTGGTAATAACTCCGGAATGCCCTCACCTATCCAAGCGATTCTGAGATTGTTTTCTCATGACACATTGGACTTTATGTTACTGGCAAAATTTGCTCGATATGTTCAGCATTTAATTGTGAAAAACACCAAAATTTAGCGAAAAATTGCAAAAATTAGCATTTTTCTCAATTTAAATGTATCTGCTTGTAAGACAGGCAGTTATACCACCCAAAATTGTTTCTAATTAACATCACCCATATGTCTACTTTAGATTGGCATCGTTTTTTGAACATCCTTTTATTTTTCTATGACCTCACAAGGCTTAGAACTTTAGCAGCAATTTCTCACATTTTCAAGAAAATTTCAAAAGGCCATTTTTACAGGGGCCAGTTCAGTTGTGAAGTGGCTTTGAGGGCCTTATATATTAGAAACCCCCAAAAAGTCACCCCATTTTAAAAACTTCACTCCTCAAAGTATTCAAAACAGCATTTAGAAAATGTCTTAACCCTTTACACATGTCACAGGAATTAAAGCAATGTAGAGGTGAATTTTACAAATTTCATATTTTTTTGCAGAAATAAATTTTTAGTACAATTTTTTTTATAACACAGAAGGTTTTACCAGAGAAATGCAACTCAATATTTGTTGCCCAGTTTCTGCAGTTTTAGGAAATATCCCACATGTGGCCGTAGCGTACTACTGGACTGAAGCACCGGCCTCAGAAGCAAAGGAGCACCTGGTGGATTTTGGGGCCTTATTTTTGTTAGAATAAATTTTAGGCACCATGTCAGGTTTGAAGGGCTCTTGCGGTGCCAAAACAGTCAAAATCCCCCAAAAGTGACCCCATCTGGGAAACTACACACCTCAAGGAAATTATCTACGGGTACAGTGAGCATTTTGACCGCACAGCTTTTTTACAGAAATTATTAGAAGTAGGCCGTGAAAATTAAAATCAACATTTCTTCAAAGAAAATGTAGGTTTAGCGATTTTTTTTCTCATTTTCACAAAGACTAAAGGAGAAAAAGCACCGCAAAATTTGTAAAGCAATTTCTCCCGAGTAAAACAATACCCCACATGTGGTAATAACCGGTTGTTTGGAGACACGGCGAGGCTGAGAAGGGAAAGAGCGCTATTTGGCTTTTGGAGCTCAAGTTTAGCAGGAATGGTTTGTGGAGGCCATGTCACATTTACAAAGCCCCTGAGGTGACAAAACAGTGGAAACCCCCCACAAGTGACCCCATTTCGGAAACTACGCCCATTGAGGAAATTATCTAGGGGTATAGTGAGCGTTTTGACCCAACAGGTTTTTTGCATAAATTATTGGAAATAGGCCCTGAAAATTACAATCTAAATTTTTTCAAGGAAAATGTAGGTTTAGCTAATTTTTTCTCATTTCCACAAGGACTGAAGGAGAAAAAGCACCGTAAAATTTGTAAACCAATCTCTCCCGAGTAAAACAATGCCCCACATGTGGTAATAAACGGTTGTTTGGAGACACGGCAGGGCTGAGAAGGGAAAGAGCGCTATTTGGCTTTTGGAGCTCAAGTTTAGCAGGAATGGTTTGCGGAGGCCAGGTCACATTTACGAAGTCCCTGAGGAGACAAAACAGTGGAAACCCCCCACAAGTGACCCCATTTTGGAGACTACACCCATTGAGGAAATTATCTAGGGGTATAGTGAGCTCTTTGACCCCACAGGTTTTTTCCAGAAATTATTGGAAGTAGGCCCTGAAAATAAAAATCAACATTTTTTCAAAGAAAATGTAGGTTTAGCTTATTTTTACTCATTTCCACAAGGACTGAAGGAGAAAAAGCACCACAAAATTTGTAAAGCAATTTCTCCCGAGTAAAACAATGCCCCACATGTGGTAATAAACGGCTGTTTGGAGACACGGCTTGGCTTAGAAGGGAAAGAGCGCTATTTGGCTTTTGGAGATCACATTGAGCAGGAATGGTTTGCGGCGGCCATGTCACATTTGCAAAGCCCCTGAGGGGAAAAAACAATGAAAACGCCCAAAAAGTGACACCATTTAGGAAACTACACCTCTTGAGGAATTCATCTAGGGGCGTAGTGAGCATTTTGACCCCACAGATGTTTCATAGAATTTATTAGAATTGGGCAGTGAAAATAAAAACAATCCTTTTTCTTCAATAAGACGTAGCTTTAGTGCAAATTTTTTCATTTTCGCAACAAATAAAGGAAAAAAAGAACCCAACATTTGTAAAGCAATTTCTACCGAGTACGGCAATACCCCATATGTGGTCATAAACTGCTGTTTGGGCACACGGCAGGGCTCAGAAGGGAAGGACCGCCATTTGGAGTGCAGATGTTTCTGGATTGGTTTCTGGGCGCCTGTGGGCCCAAAACAGTGGAAACCCCCCAGAAGTGACCCGATTTTGGAAACTACACCCCTCAATGCTTTTACCTACGGGTGTAGTGAGCATGTTAACCCTGCAGGTGTTTTGTAGAAATTAGTGTGAACTCGATGTTGCAGAGTGAAAATGGGATTTTTTCCACAGATATGTGGACAATATGTGGTGCCCAGCTTGTGCCACCATAACGAGACAGCTCTCTATTATGCTGGGTTTCCTGGTTTTAGAAACACCCTACATGTGGCCCTAATCTCTTGCCTGGACAGTCGACCAGGCTCAGGAGTGAAAGGGTACCATGTAAAATTGAGGCCTAATTTGGCGATTTACAAAGTATTGGTTCACAACTGCAGAGGCTCAGATGTGAAATAATAAAAATAAACCCCTGGGAAGTGACCCCACTATGGAAACTGCACCCCTCAAGGCATTTATTAAGGGGTGTAGTGAGCATTTTCACCCCACAGATCTTTTCCATAAATGAATGCGCTGTGGATGGTGCAAATTAAAAATTTATATTTTTCCCTAGATATGCCATTCAGTGGCAAATATGTCGTGCCCAGCATATGCCACTGGAGACACACACCCCAAAAATTGCTAAAAGGGTTCTCCCGGGTATGACGATGCCATATATGTGGAAGGAAACTGCTGTTTGGGCACGCTGTAGGGTTCAGATGGGAGGAAATGCCATTTGGCTTTTGGAGCGTGGATTTTGCTTGGTAGTAGTTTTGTTTGGAGTCTTACTGGTGTTTCCGTTTATAATGTGGGGGCATATGTAAGCCGGGCGGAGTATATAAGGGGCATAGTCAGGTGGTATAATAACGGGGTAAAAAAAAACAATAAAATAATCCATAGACGTGTGTTACGCTGTGAAGCAATCCTTTCTGCACAGGCCGGTGTCGCACTGATAAATGGTGTCATTTCTTATCCCCCTTTTGGTCCACACTCCGCGCCTTTGTAGTTTGGGGAATTTTGCTGGGAAGTGTTGTCCTGGTATAATACGGGCACCGTCGCTTCCAGCGGATATGTTTGGGCCCTCCCTTTCCTGGTTCCCTAATTTTAGGTCCTTGATAAATCGCCTCTTCAAACAGAAGAAATGTTCCCCTCGGACCTGCACAACTGCATATTTTTTTATTTCCTGAATTATTGGAGCCATAACTAATTTTATTTTTCATAGACGTAGTGGTATGAGGGCTGGTTTGTTGCGGGACGAGCTGTAGTTATTATTGGTACCATTTTGGGGTACATGCGACTTTTTGATCACCTTTTATCCTATTTTTTGGGATGCCAGGTAAACAAAAAAACGCAATTCTGGCACAGCTTTTTTCGTTTTTTTTTTATACAGCGTTCACCATGCGTTATAAATTACATGTTAACTTTATTCTGCGGGTCAGTACGATTCCGGCGATACCTAATTTATAGCACTTTTTTATGTTTTACAACTTTTTTGCACAATAAAATTACTTTTGTAAAAAGAATGTATTTTTTCTGTCGCCAAGTTGTGAGAACCATAACTTTTTAATTTTTTTGTCGACGGAGGTGTATGAGGGCTTGTTTTTTGCGGGACGAGCTATAGTTTTTATAGGTACCATTTTTGGATACGTGCGACTTTTTGATCACTTTTTATTCTAATATTTGTAGGGCAAAGTGACCAAAAAACAAACTCTGGTAACGTTTTTTACGGTTTTTTTTACGCTGTTCACCGCGTGCAATAAATAATATAATATTTTGATACCTCCGGTCGTTACGGTCGTGGCGATACCAAATACATATGGTTTATTATTATTTTTCAATAATAAAGGACTTGATAAGAGTAAAAGGGGGATTGTGTTTTATTTCATTACTTGAAACTTTTACTGTTTTCAAACTTTTATTTTGTGCACTTTTTTTTACACTTTTTTATACTTTTTTTACACTTTTTCTCAAGTCCCACTAGGGGACTTGAAGTTCGAACGGTCAGATTTTTTTTTTTCTAATACATTGCACTACCTATGTAGTGCAATGTATTAGATCTGTCAGTCATTCACTGACAGCAAGCCGATTAGGCTTCGCCTCCCGGCGGGGCCTAAATCGGCTTCCGTAATGGCAGAGCAGGAGACCATTGTGTCTCCTGTTGCCATAACAGCAGTCGCCAGTCCCGATTGCCTGTCAGGGCTGGCGATCTGCTAGTAACCGCTACGATGCAGCGATCGCTTTCGATTGCTGCATCGAAGGGGTTAATGGCAGGGATCGGAGCTAGCTCCGGTTCCTGCCGTTACAGGTGGATGTCAGCTGTACAGTACAGCTGACTTCCACCGCTGATGACGCCGGATCAGCTCCTGACCCGGCGCCATCTTGCCGACAGCTACGGAAGCCGATCAGGCTCCGCCGCCGGGCGGATCTTGACCGGCTTCGGTGCTATGCAGACCGGGAGGCCAGTATTAGGCCTCCGGTTGCCATTGCAGCCACCGGAACCCCGGCAATTTCATTACTGGGGTTCCGATGAGCTGCAAACACCTTAAGTGCAGCGATCGCGTTTGAGCGCTGCACTTAAGGGGTTAATGGCGGGGATCGAAGCTAATTTCGGTCCCCGCCGTTACAGCCGGATGTCAGCTGTAAGATACAGCTGAGATCCGGTGATGATGGGACCGGCTCAGCTTCTGAGCCGGTCCCAAACATTTGGCGTACATGTACGGCAAGATGCGGGAAGTCAGTACTTTCCATGACGTACATGTACGGCAAATGTCGGGAAGGGGTTAAAGATTTTTCAATTAAATATAAGCAATGTTTTAATTTCTCATATTTTTAGTGTTACATTTTATTGATTTGTCTTGTTAATGATCCATGCAAGGACATTTTCACATTGCCTTGACATTCAGCAAAATGAGAAAAACTAATTTAAATTAATCATTAGTTTTATTGCAACCACTATTGATATTTGAGCCTGACTGCTCATAATAAATGTTCCATGAATCTCCATATTTATATCTCCACTATTCCTAAAAGTAGTGCTTACAGAATGAGCCTTGGTTTCATTAAATATTCACAGAATATGACAGGGCAGTGTTCCCAGTGGCCACAGTGGGTTCTGGACAGTGGCTCCTTTACCTTATCTCTCTCCTCCTTGGTTCTTCCACTTTATTAGGACACTTTCACACAGCTGCATTTTGGTTAGTGATTTGCATCAGTATTTGTAAGCCAAAACCAGGAGTGGAACGTTAAGGCTATGTTCACATCTGCGTCAGGGTTCTGTTCTGACGTTTCATCTGAGCTTTATGTCAGAATGGAGCCCTGACTGACACACCGTTGGGCAAGGCTTCCGTCATTTTGACGGAATCAATACCGTAGTTGACTACTGTATTGTATTGATTCCATCAAAACGACGGAACCCTTGCACAACTAAGACAAATGGAAACCATTGGCACTGGATCCGTCACCATTGAAATTTATAGTGAACCTATGGTTTCGGTTTGTTTCAGTCAGGGTCCCGTTCTGACAGTAAACTCAGACGGAACGTCAGAACGGGACCCTGACGCAGATGTGAACGAAGTCTTACAGAGATATAAGTATAATGTAAAGATTTGTAACTGTTCCATGTTTTGGACTCACTCCTGGTTTTAGCTTACAAATACTGATCCAAAATATTGACCTTAGCCTACCCTCCATACAGTGAAGGAAATAAGTATTTGATCCCTTGCTGATTTTGTAAGTTTGCCCACTGTCAAAGTCATGAACAGTCTAGAATTTTTAGGCTAGGTTAATTTTACCAGTGAGAGATAGATTATATATTAAAAAAAAACAGAAAATCACATAGTCAAAATTATATATATTTATTTGCATTGTGCACAGAGAAATAAGTATTTGATCCCCTACCAACCATTAAGAGTTCAGCCTCCTCCAGACCAGTTACACGCTCCAAATCAACTTGGTGCCTGCATTAAAGACAGCTGCCTTACATGGTCACCTGTATAAAAGACTCCTGTCCACAGACTCAATTAATCAGTCTGACTCTAACCTCTACAACATGGGCAAGACCAAAGAGCTTTCTAAGGATGTCAGGGACAAGATCATAGACCTGCACAAGGCTGGAATGGGCTACAAAACCATAAGTAAGACGCTGGGTGAGGAGACAACTGTTGGTGCAATAGTAAGAAAATGGAAGACATACAAAATGACTGTCAATCGACATCGATCTGGGGCTCCATGCAAAATCTCACCTCGTGGTGTATCCTTGATCCTGAGGAAGGTGAGAGCTCAGCCGAAAACTACACGGGGGGAACTTGTTAATGATCTCAAGGCAGCTGGGACCACAGACACCAAGAAAACCATTGGTAACACATTACGCCGTAATGGATTAAAATCCTGCAGTGCCCGCAAGGTCCCCCTGCTCAAGAAGGCACATGTACAGGCCCGTCTGAAGTTTGCAAATGAACATCTGGATGATTCTGAGAGTGATTGGGGGAAGGTGCTGTGGTCAGATGAGACTAAAATTTAGCTCTTTGGCATTAACTCTACTCGCCGTGTTTGTAGGAAGAGAAATGCTGCCTATGACCCAAAGAACACCGTCCCCACTGTCAGCATGGAGGTGGAAACATTATGTTTTGAGGGTGTTTCTCTGCTAAGGGCACAGGACTACTTCACCGCATCAATGGGAGAATGGATGGAGCCATGTACCGTCAAATCCTGAGTGACAACCTCCTTCCTTCCACCAGGACATAAAAAATGGCTCGTGGCTGGGTCTTCCAGCACGACAATGACCCAAAACATACAGCCAAGGCAACAAAGGAGTGGCTCAAAAAGAAGCACATTAAGGTCATGGAGTGGCCTAGCCAGTCTCCAGACCTTAATCCCATCGAAAACTTATGGAGGGAGCTGAAGATCCGAGTTGCCGAGCGACAGCCTCGAAATCTTAATGATTTACAGATGATCTGCAAAGAGGAGTGGGCCAAAATTCCATCTAACATGTGTGCAAACCTCATCATCAACTACAAAAAACGTCTGACTGCTGTGCTTGCCAACAAGGGTTTTGCCACCAAGTATTAAGTCTTGTTTGCCAAAGGGATCAAATACTTATTTCTCTGTGCACAATGCAAATAAATATATATAATTTTGACTATGTGATTTTATTTTATTTTTTTATTTTTATATAATCTATCTCTCACTGGTAAAATTAACCTAGCCTAAAAATTCTAGACTGTTCATGTCTTTGACAGTGGGCAAACTTACAAAATCAGCAAGGGATCAAATACTTATTTCCTTCACTGTATATGGAAAGTGATCGTCAGAAACGCACATTGGACTTTTTGATCACCTTTTATTCCTTTTTTTTTTTTAGGCGGAATAAACAAAAAATAGCAATTTTGCCATTATTATTTTTTACAGCATTTACTACACAAGTTAAATAACATGATCATTATTTTTTTCTTTGATCTTATTTCTTTTTTTTTTTCTTTTTTGTTATTCTAGGGGACTAGACTGCTCATATAGTACACTGTAATATTTCTGTTTTGCAATAATACTGACAAGCATCCTTTTAGGCATCCTTAGGTGTACTAAGATGGTAAACCTAGAAAGAATTGTTAGGCCCCCATCTGAAATAGCAACCCATTGGCACCCAATGCGAGGAGGCTGCGAGGGGGCCAATTGGTTGAAATAGGGAGCCTCCTCCCTCTGTCTAACCACTTACATGCCACTATTGCAAATGATCTCAGCATCAAAGGAGTTATCTCTTTTCCTAGCCCATTGCAGCAGAGTGTCAGCAGTAATGCCGCGACTCCAAACCCCCAATGGCTCAGCTTCTGACCAGAGGGATGCGCACACCCCTTGACGGCAGCACAGTGCCGCACCTGCCATGAGGCGAGGTGAGCCGTCAGGAAACTGTTCCAGGAAACTGTTCCAGGAAACTGTTCATCTAGGAATGCTCGGACCTGACACCCATAATGTGGTGGTGCACCATCTTGCTGGAAAAACTCAGGGAACGTGCCAGCTTCAGTGCATAAAGAGGGAAACACATCATCATGTAGCAATTTCAAATATCCCGTGGCCTTGAGGTTTCCATTGATGAAGAATGGCCCCACTATCTTTGCACCCCATATACCACACCATACCATCAATTTTTGTGTTCCAACAGTCTTGGAGGGATCTATCCAATGTGGGTTAGTGTCAGACCAATAGCGGTGGTTTTGTTTGTTAACTTCACCATTCACATAAAAGTTTGCCTCATCACTGAACAAAATGTTCTGTGTAAACTGAGGGTCCTGTTCCAATTTTTGTTTTGCCCATTCTGCAAATTCAGTGCACCGATCTGGGTCATCCTCATTGAGATGCTGCAGCAGCTGGAGTTTGTAAGGGTGCCATTTATGAGTAGCTAATATCCGCCGAAGGGATGTTCGACTGCCACTCTCCAGTGACATGCGGCGAGTGCTACGCTGTGGGCTCTTGCTGAATGAAGCTAGGACAGCCACTGATGTTTCTTCATTAGTGACAGTTTTCATGCGTCCACATTTGGGCAAATCCAACACTGAACCAGTTTCACAAAACTTGGCAAGCAGTTTGCAAACTGTAGCATGGGAGATGGGTGGTCTCGTAGGGTGTCTTGCATTGAAATCTGCTACAATGACCCGGGTACTGCGTTCACCAGACATCAACACAATTTCTATCCGCACCTCACGTGTTAACCTCTGCGACATGTCAATGGCTGTAAACAAAGAGAAGCTTGTAAATTACTCATGAAAGAATAAAGAAATGTTAAAACCAAGCACACCATTGTTTTTCTTGTGAAATTCTCGATAAGTTTGATGTGTCACATGACCCTCTTTCCATTGAAAAAACTAAAGTTGGATACAAAATGGCCGACTTCAAAATGGCCGCCATGGTCAACACCCAGCTTGAAAAGTTTCCCCCCTCCCATATACTAATGTGCCACAAACAGGAAGTTAATATCACCAACCATTGCCATTTTATTTAGGTGTATCCATATAAATGGCCCACCCTGTTTATACACACACACACACACACACACACACACACACACACACACTTTTTTAAAGGTGTACATAGCCTTTAAACTGTAACTAAACTTTTATCATGTCATAGTGACTGTAACGTCGGTGGTCGCTGACCAGGAACTCCTTCCATCCAGTCGACGCCCTTCTCTCAAGAGATGTCTGCACATACGGCCCTCCTGCTCCACAGTGACCACCAGGGTGCGCTCACGAGCTCAATCCAGACTTAAGAAGCCAGAGCGCACGCATGTTGATGATTTCAGCTAATTGCTCCAGATCACCCTGGTCTATAAGAAGACCCCAGCCCCATCCTCCCACGCCTAAGCTTTGTTGTTGTATTCCAAGTCTGTTTTGCAAATGGTCCCCTAGTGTTTCCTGCTCCCAGTGTTCCTGTTCCTGTTCCTGTATCCTGTAACCTGTATCCTGATCTAGTGCCGTGATTAGCTGTAGCTGTGCCATGCTGTGCTGTATACCACGCCTGTTCTGCTTCTCCGCGCCTGACGTCTACCTGCTGCCTAGTTCCTGCCCAGCCTCCCTTGCTACTGTCCGAGCTGCCACAGGTACCCTATATAAACTATAGACTCTGACCTGCGCCCTGTTGGCCAGCTGCCATACCGCCAAGGCGGTACGGCCCAGTGGGTCCACGAACCCTATGTCACAGTAAGCTCAGGCCATGGACCCCGCCGCTGTTCGATCCAAGACCATGACGACGTCACAAGAGATGCGGGCAAATATGCTAGACCTCCGGTCTCGACAGGACCAACGCCTCCAGGCCTTGAACATTCTCGCACGTCGGCAGGAGGCATAAGCTGCCGTTCCTCTTACTACACCTCCTGGCAGTGTTGATCCTCAGACTACACCTCCTGGCAGTGTCGACACGCGTTTTTCTTTGCCACTTCCAGACCGCTATGATGGAGACGCAAGTACCTGTCATGGATTTTTGAACAAGTGCCAGATCCACTTCAGCCTGAATACTAGGACATTTTAGTCTGACGGCGCAAGAGTCGCTTTTATCATCTCTCTCCTCACTGGCAAGGCTCTTGCATGTGCGAACCCTATCTGGGAGAGACAAGGACTAGAGACCCGTGACTTCCAGGGCTTCTTCCGGACTTTTCGCATGGTGTTTGAGGAGCCTGGACGGGTCTAATCTGCAGCAGCTTCCTTGATTAACCTACGCCAAGGAGACACCTCTGTGAGTGAGCACGCCATCCACTTCCGCACCCTGGCGGGAGAACTGTTATGGAACAATGAGGCCCTGGTGGCTGAATTCTGGCATGGACTGGCTCCTAAAATTGATATATGGATCGGAGAACGCCTCCAAGAGGTTCGTTGGGAGGGAGGCCTTCCTAGTCTGGTCCCTACTTTGCTGCAACCCCTGCTGTCCTCAGATGTTGATCCTAATAAGGAGTCTGTAATGATGGACTAGTGTAAGCTATCCACCCAGGAGAGACAAAGCAGACGCACTTGCGGCCTCGGTGGCCATCTTGTGCGCCTGTGTCCCCAAAAATCCCAAAGTCTAGTGTTGCTAGGAGAGGGTAAGAAAGGACTTCTGTCTAAATTGTCCATACCAGTGACCATAGTGTCCGGCGAGAGAACGCATCAGGTCTCTGCGTATCTGGACTCTGGATCCACTGCTAATTTCATCCGTAGAGACCTGGTGGATCTTCTTCAATTACCCACCACGCCCCTTGAGAGGCCGTTGACGGTTGCATCAATGAATGGAGTACCTCTGCCAGACCCAGTTATAGCTGTGACCAAACCACTAAGGCTCCAAGTGGGAGCTCTTCACTCCGAACTCCTGTCGTTCTATGTCCTATCCAAAGCTGTTAACTCTGTGTTGCTGGGCCTGCTTTGGCTCCGACTACATGCCCCAGTCCTGGACTGGAATTCTGGAGAGTTTCTCCAGTGGGGCCCTGAGTGTCAAAGCCGATGCCTGGTGCAGATTCATTTGGCTCAGCCTTCGCTGCCTCGTTCATTGGCAGGATTGCCGGGTCATTATGCTGCATTTTCGGACGTCTTCAGCAAGAGGGAGGCGGAGACATTGCCACCACACCGGGGGTATAACTGCCCTATCGAGCTGACTCCTGGTGCATCCCTTCCCCGTGGTAGGGTATATCCTCTCTCCTTGCCAGAGACTCTGTCCATGTCCACCTATGTGAAAGAGAACTTGGAGGGAGGCTTCATAATCGTTCTCTTCGTCCTTGTATTGACTACCAAGGTCTCAACCAGATCACGATGAAAAATAAATATCCGTTGCCACTGATCTCAGAACTGTTTGATCGTATACGTGGTGCCAAAATGTTTTCAAAACTAGACCTGCGTGGGGCTTACAACCTAGTCCGGATTCGCCAGTGTGACGAATGGAAGACTACATTTAACACCCGTGATGGACACTATGAATATCTAGTAATGCCCTTCGGCCTGTGTAATGCTCCAGGTCTTCCAGGAGTTTCTTAATGACATTTTCAGTGACCTCCTCTATGTTTGTGTAGTAGTCTACCTTGATGATATCTTGATTTTTTTCTCCAGATCCTATGACGCATCAGAGACATGTCCGTTAACTTATGCTGCGGTTAAGGGAAAATCGTCTTTACGCTAAGTTGGAAAATTGCGTGTTTGAAAAAGATGCTCTACCCTTCCTGGGCTACATCGTCTCGAATCGAGGTCTCAAGATGGATCATGAAAAGGTAAAGTCTGTCCTGGAATGGCCACACCCTCAAGGCTTGAGGGCCATACAGCACTTTCTGGGATTCGCCAATTTTTACAGACAGTTTATTCCAAACTTCTCCTCACTGACATCTCCTATCTCTAACCTCACTAAGAAGGGCATGAACGCCAAGGTGTGGACTCCTGAGGCACACATCAGCCTCTATCCTCCATCATCCAGATGTCTCTCTACAGTTCTCGTTGGAGGTGGACACATTCTCTGTCGGTGCTGGTGCACTCCTGTTCCAGAGAGGCTCCAAGGGCAAGTCAGTGGTATGTGGATATTTTTCTAAGCTCTTCTCTTCCGCAGAACGCAACTACTCGATTGGGGATCGGGAGTTACTGGCTATTAAATTGGCTCTGGAGGAGTGGAGACATCTACTAGAGGGCACAGCTCATCCCATCCTGATTTTTATGGACCATAAGAACCTTACCTATCTTCAGACGGCCCAACGGCTGAACCCTCATCAGGCCAGGTGGTCACTGTTCTTTTCCAGGTTCCAGTTTGAGCTCCATTATCGCCCGGCCGACAAGAATGTGAGGGCCGATGCCTTGTCCAGGTCTTTCGAGACAGAGGACACCATGGAAATTCCACAGAACATCATTGATCCATCTAGCATTGTCTCTGTCAATCCCCTGCAAGTTGGGGACATTCCTCAAGGGAGGACTTTTGTGCGCCTGGCTGACCGTGGAAAAATCCTCCGCTGGGGACACTCCTCTAGACTGGCAGGTCACGCAGGGACCCGTAAGACTCGGGATCTGATTGCTCGTCATTTCTGGTGGTCCACGCTGTCCAAGGACATTATGGACTTTGTTTCTTCCTGTTCAGTATGTGCAGCCAACAAGGTCGCTCGCTCTAGACCTGCTGGTCTGCTCCAGCCATTGCCTGTGCCCAATGCCCCCTGGCAGCATATAGCTATGGACTTTATTACGGACCTGCCTCTCTCTGCCGGATACAGTACTGTCTGGGTGGTGGTGGATTGATTTTCAAAGATGGCCCACTACGTTCCTCTGACCGGTCTTCCTTCTGCTCCTCTACTGGTCAAGCTTTTCATCCAACACATCTTCCGCCTGCACGGCTTGCCGCAGCATATTGAGTCTGATCGGGGTGTTCAGTTCACCTCGAAGTTCTGGAGAGCCCTCTGCGGACTCCTAGGTATAAAGTTAGACTTTTCCTCGGCCTACCATCCTCAGTCCAATGGTCAGGTCGAGAGGATCAATCAGATCTTGGAGAACTACCTACGCCACTTCATCTCCAAGCAGCATGATGACTGGCTGCAGTTGCTTCTGTGGGCTAAGTTCTCTTACAACAATCATACCAGCGAATCCACACAGAAGATACCGTTCCTTATTGTCTATGGCTAGCACCCACAAATTCCTCTCCCGGTCCCTGTTACGTCCAAGGTGCCAGCTGCTGACACGGCCTTTGGGGACTTTCTGCAGATCTGGCAGCAGACATCCTGCTGGCGGTCGACCGCATGAAGAGGAAGGCGGACACCAGGAGAAGAGAACCCCCTCAGTTTCTTCCTGGCATGAAGGTCTGGCTGTCTTCCAGGAATATTCGACTGAAGGTGCCGTCGTACAAATTTACTCCCAGGTTCCTCGGTCCCTTCAATATCCTGCAGCAGATCAACCCTGTCGCCTACAAGCTTCGGCTGCCTCCTACCCTCAAGATCCCCAAATCCTTCCATGTTTCTCTCCTGAAGCTTTGCTTGGGGTGTAACAACTGTAAAAACATGGCTAAGGGTGAGGTTTTTGTTCACCCGACTAAAAGTACTATACACAAAATTAAACATAATTTAACATGCAAATCGGATTATGTGGTATATATTATATAATGCCCCTGCAAATTATTATATGTAGGTGAAACTACCCTTGAATGTAGAAAACCCATTAATAACTAAAAGTCAACAATCCGTACTAAAAAAATTGACTTACCTTTGCCTAAACACTTGGTGGAAAAAAATCATGGTAAAAACGATTTTAAATTGTTCATCGTGGACCATGTGCCCTGCCATAGATGTGGCGGTGATAGGATCTCAAAATTAAAACGGCTGGAGCTTGAATGGATCTTCAAATTAGATACCTTATCCCCTAGAGGCCTCAATATGTATTTTAAGATCTACCCTAGTTTCTCTAGATAGTCCAGAGTCGTACTCTGATGTGAATATCTGCCGGCGGTTCCATCATGATTCTATGTCCCTCCTCTCTCTCTATGGATAGGAAACAATACCAGTTTGACTATTGATTAACCCCTTCAGGACTGAGCCTGTTTTGGCCTTCAGGAAGAAGCCGATTTTTCAAATCTGACATGTGTCACTTTATGTGGTAATAACTCTGGAATGCTTTTACCTATCCAAGCGATTCTGAGATTATTTTCTCGTGACATATTGTACTTTATGTTAGTGAAAAAATTTGGTCGATAAATTCAATATTTATTTGTGAAAAACATCAAAATTTAGAGAAAATTTGCAAAAATTACTATTTTTCGAAATTTAAATCTATCTGCTTAGAAGACAGATAGTATTACCACACAAAATACTTACTAGTTTATATTTCCCATATGTCTACTTTATATTTGCATCGTTTTTGGAACATACTTTTATTTTCTAGGACGTTACAAGGCTTAGAACTTTAGCAGCAATTTCTCATATTTTCAAGAAAATTTCAAAAGGCCATTTTTTCAGGGACCAGGTCAGTTCTGAAGTTAGTTTGGGGGCCTTATATATTAGAAAGTCTGCATAAGTCAACCCATTTTGAAAACGGCACCCCTCACAGTATTGAAAACAGCGTTCAGAAAGTGTTTAACCCTTTAGGCATTTCAGAGGAATTAAAGCAAACTACATGTGAAATTTACAAATTTCATTTTTTTTGCCAAAATTCATATGTAATCCATTTTTTTCTGTAACACAGAAAGTTTTTTCCAAGAAATGCAACTGAATATTTATTGCTCAGATTCTGCACTTTTTAGAAATATCCCACATGTGGCCGTAGTGTGCTAACGGACTGAAGCACAGGCCTCAGAAGCAAAGGAACACCTAGGGGATTTTGGGGCCTCCTTTTTTTAGAATATATTTTAGACACCATGTCAGGTTTGAAGAGTTCTTGTGCTGCCGATACAGTAAAAACAGAGAAAAAGTGACCCCATTTTAGAATCTACACCCCTCAAGGAATCTTTCTAGGGGTATAGTTAGCATTTTGACCCCACAGTTGTTTTGCGAAATCTATTTGAATTTGTGTGTGAAGATGAAAATCTACTTTTTTTCTGAAAAAACATAGACATTTTTAATTTTTACAAGGAATAAAGGAGAAAAAGCACCACTAAATTTGTAAGGCAATTTCTTCCAATTACGGCAATACCACATATGTGGTAATACACTGCTGTTTGGACCCACAGCAGGGCTCAGAAGAGAAGGAGCGTCATTTGGATTTTGGAGCACGGATTTTGCTGGAATCGTTTTCAGTGCCATGTCGCGTTTGCAATGCCGTGGAGGGACCAAAACAGTGGAAACCCCCCAAAAGTGACCCCATTTTTGAAACTGGACCCCTCAAGGAATTTTTTCTAGGGGTGTGATCAATTTTTAACCCCATAATTTTTTTGCAGAATCTTGTGGATATCTGGCGTGAAAAATAACATTTAAAAAATTTTCAAAACTGCTTTATTCATAGGACAGATTTTTCAGACACAGAGCATGCAAGTGAAGAAAAGCATTATTGGCCCATTTGTACCGAGTTCAGAGATACCCCCAAAGTGGTCCAAATATGTTGTGTGGACACATGGCAGTGCATGGAAGTGAAGGAGAAGCTTTAGGTTTTCAGGACTCAAGATTTGCATGAGACTCTGAGCCCCCATAATGATGGGAAACCCCCAAAAATGGACCCATTTTGATAACTACACCCCTCTAAGAATTTCTCTCGGTGTGCGATCACATTTTTGACCACACATTTTTTTTGCAGAATCTTGTCGAAATCTGGCGTGAAAAAAACTATTTTCAATTTTTTCACCAATGTTTCATTTATAGGACAGATTGTTCAGAGCATGCAAGTGATGAAAAACACCTCAACGTTTATTGGTTCATTTGTACCGAGTTCAGAGATACCCCCAAAGTGGTCCGAATATGTTGTGTGGGCACATGGCAGTGCCTGGAATTTCAGGAGCAGCCTTAGATTTTCATGGCCCAAGTTTAGCATGATTGGTTCAATGGCCCCATTTGATCTTTGAAGAGACTCTGAGGCCCCATAATGATGGAAAACACCCAGCAATTACCCCTTTTCGCATACTACACCCCTCAAGGAATTTATCTAGGGGTGTCATCACTTTTTTGACGGTACAGTTTATTTGCAGAATCTTGTGGAAATGTGGAGTGAAAAAGAACATTTTCAAATTTTTTCACAAATGCTTCATTTATAGGACAGATTTTTCAGACACTGATCATGCAAGTGAAGAAAAGCACCTCAACACTTATTGGCCCATTTCTTCTGAGTTTAGAAATACCCTCAAATTGGCTCTAATCTGCTGTTGCTGGACGTATGGCAGGGCTAGAAAGTATTATAACACCACAAGGATTTTGAGGCCTTATTTTACTTGGATGATTTTTGGGCACATGTCATGTTTGCAAAGGCCTAAAAAATTGTGCAGATACTACACGATATTACAAATCCTAGATATTCATCTAGGGGTATAATGAGTATTTTTAGTTTTGTTATGGGGGATTTTCAATTTTTAAATGGTGAAATGGTTATGGTAAATCAAAGGGACGGTGTTTGTAAATGGAAGGGACTATAATTATAAATGAAAGGGACGGATGAAAATAAAATGTAGAACTCCAGAGAGGTGTGATATATTTGGAAGCACTCCTTGATACACAGTCCAGGGTGGGTGGGACAGGTGTTGCACTGGTATGTCGTGTCTTTTCTTATGCCTCTTCTGGCACAGACACGACACTTTTTCTGGGGGCGCCTTTTTTTTCTGTGGGCGGCACTTCACCAGGAAAGTGCTGCCCTGGAGCAATCCTGGGGACATCCGTACTTGCAGAGACAGAACTTTCTCCTACATCTGCCACATTCCCAAAGAGAAGGGATTTGATCACCTTCTCCTGGTACTCCAGGTATGTCCCCTCCTGACCAGTGCTCCTGTAGATGACAAAGGAGTTGTACAATGCCATTTGGATAAAGTGCACCGCAAGTTTTTTATACCACATTTTTGATTTCCGCATGGCATTGTACGGCTTAAACATCTGGTCAGAAAGGTCCACTCCCCCATGAACTTATTATAGGCCTGGATGCAGACAGGCCGTGACGTGGTGGTGGGTGTTGCACCACGCACAGGGACAAGAGAGCAGGTGGCATCATGGATTGATGTCAGCATTAGGACATTCTTCTTGTCCCTGAACTTCAAAGAGAGGACCACTTCGCTAAGGAGCGCCCTGCTCTCCCCACGCTGCAGGGGTTGGCCGAGAAGGTTTTTTGGGCGCTGTCTCTGGTTTTTGCGGACCGTCCCACATGCCACTGTTTTTTGCTCCACCAGGCATTTGAACAGGGGTACACTTGTATTCCAGTTGTATACAAGTGGTACCCCTTATTAAACAGTGGGTGAAGGAGGTCCCAGACAATCTTCCCAGTTGTGGTCAGGACGGCTGGACAATTTGGGGGCTCAATTTGACTGTCCCTTCCCTCGTATATTTTAAACGTGTGTGTGTGTAGCCCGACTCCGACTCACACAACTTGTACATTTTTATGCCATACCTGGCACGTTTGTTGGGCAAATATTGCCTGAACTTCACCCTTCCCTTGAAATGCACCAGGGACTCGTCAATGGTAATTTCTCTGCCAGGGGTATAAGATGCTGAAAATTTTTGGGCCAAATGGGAAATAAGGGGTCTAATTTTGTAGAGTCTATCAAAATTGGGGTCATCCTGGGGGGGGGGAGCACTGGGAATTGTCACTGAAATGTAAAAATTTCTGTATTGCCTCAAAACGAGCCCTGGGTATTGTGGTGCAGTATAAGGGGCAGTGGTACAGAATATCGGTGGACCAATAGGCCCTCACCGATGGCTTCTTCGTTAGGCCCATATTCAGTACCAATCCCCAGTACTGCAGCATTTCTGCTTTGTCAGTGGGATGCCACCTGTATGGCCTGGCATAAAAACTTTCGGGGTTGACAGCAATAAATTGTTGAGCACATAGATTAGTTTGCTCAACAATATTTTCCACAAGGCTGTCCGAAAAAAAGAGCTGGAAAAACTCAATCTCAGACAGCCCTGCTGTCTGGACTTGGACCCCTGCTGCAGCAGTAAAGTCCGGTACTTGGGGGGTGTAGGAGGTTGGGGGCAACCAATTGGGTTCAGGTGCAGGTGTAACCTGAACACTAACCCTCCTGCGACTGTGAAGGGGTTCCTCGGTGTCGCTTGAGGAGGACAGAGCAAATGCGGACCCAGCATCACTCGCAGTATCTGTGTCCGATGCGAGCATCTCATATGCCTCCTCTGCAGTAAAGGTTTTGCGGGCCATTTTTATTGAATGTATATGTATACAAAAAATATATTTTTTGGTCTTTTTTTTTTTACGTAAAACACTAAATACTAACACTAATGTTTTTTTATTTTTTATTTTATGACACTAACACTGACTAAACTAAAAAAAACAATAACTAACTGACAATCACACACTGACTGACGCTAACTAACATACGGTCGGAGGCTGACTGACACGAAATAAATTGACGCAGACTAAATTGACGCTGACTAAACTACACTGACAAAAAGACGATGACTAACTGATGCTGACTGATTGACAAACAGACGGTCTGACGCTGACTAAAAGATGGTCTGGCACTGACTAACAGATGGACTGACTTAACACTAACGTACACTAACATTTTTTTTATTTTATTTTTTATTTTATGACACTAAAACGGAACGGTCTGATGCTAACAGACGGTCTGAAACTAAGTGACGCTGACACTGATTGACACTGAATAAATTGACGCTAATCAACGCTGACTAACACTGACTAAATGGACACTGACTAACACGGACTAAATGGACGCTGACTAATACTGATGCTAACTAACGCTGACGCTGACTAACGCTGGCTAACGCTGACTAACACTGACTAAGGGCAGATTCAGACGAACGTTGCGTTTTTGCGCGCGCAAACAACGCGGCGTTTTGCGTGCGCAAAAACCATTTGACAGCTGCGTGTGTCATCCGTGTATGATGCGCGGCTGCGTGATTTTCGCGCAGCCGCCATCATAGAGATGAGGCTAGTCGATGCCCGTCACTGTCCAAGGTGCAGAAAGAGCTAACTGATCGGCAGTAACTCTTTCAGCACCCTCGACAGTGAATGCCGAACACAATATACAGCAACCTGTTAAAAAAAAGAAAAAGTTCGTACTTACCGAGAACTTCCCGGCCGTTGCCTTGGTGACGTGTCCTTGGTGACGCGTCCTTGGTGACGCGCCTCTCTTGACATCGGGCCCCACCTCCCCGGATGACGCGGCAGTCCATGTGACCGCTGCAGCCTGTGCTTGGCCTGTGATTGGCTGGAGCTGTCACTTGGACTGAATTGTCATCCCGGGAGGTCAGACTGGAGGAAGAAGCTGGGAGTTATCGGTAAGTCAGAACTTCGTTTTTTTTTTACAGGTTCATGTTTATTGGGATCGGTAGTCACTGTCCATGGTGCTGAAACAGTTTAACTCTTTCAGCACCCTGGACAGTGACTATCTCCTGACGTCGCGTACCGTAAATTTTTTTGCCGGGTTCGGCCAAAACGAGTTCGGCCGAACCCGGTGAAGTTCGGTTCGATTGTCCGGGTTCGCTCATCTCAAAGACACTCCATTTGGATGTTTGGAAACAGAAAAGCACGTGGTGCTTTTCTGGTTACATTCATCCTTTTGACAGCTGGTGCGCTGTTTCAGTCGGTTCGCACGGAAGTGCTTCCGTGCGACCCGCGTAGTTTTCACGCACCCATTGACTTCAATGGGTGCGTGATGCACGAAATACGCGGAGATATTGAACCTGACGCGTTTTGTACGCAGCGAACAAACGCTGCGCACAAATCACGCACTGTTTGAACTACCCCATTGACTTCTATAGGGCTGTGCGTGGCGCGCAAAAAATACGCGGCCTGCACGCACGAAAATCACGCTCGTGTGAATCTCCCCTAACGCTGACGCTGACTAACGCTGACTATGGGTATGTGCACACGATGAGAGGCTTTTACGTCTGAAAAGACAGACTGTTTTCAGGAGAAAACAGCTGCCTCGTTTCAGACGTAAAAGCTCCTCGTATTATGCGAGGCGTCTGTGACGCTCGTAAATCTTGAGCTGCTCTTCATTAACTTCAATGAAGAACGGCTCAAATTACGTTGCAAAGAAGTGCCCTGCACTTCTTTGCCAAGGCAGTCAATTTACGCGTCGTCGTTTGACAGCTGTCAAACGACGACGCGTAAATTACAGATCGTCGGCACAGTACGTCGGCAAACCCATTCAAATGAATGGGCAGATGTTTGCCGACGTATTGTAGCCCTATTTTCAGGCGTAATACGCCTCGTTTACGCCTGAAAATAGGTCGTGTGAACCCAGCCTAACACTGACGCTGACTAACACTAACGCTGATGCTGACTAACGCTGACCCTAACGCTGACCCTGACTAACGCTGACTGACACTGACTAACACTGACTAAATGGACTTTTTTTGATTTTTTTAAAAAAAAAAGCACAAAAAAAAAAGCTCCCTTATAGACTGGGAGAGGAAGGGGGGGGGGATCACAGTTACACACTGTGATCAAGGGGTTAATGGGGATATTATGGGGTTTTCTGAATTTCACTTTTCTCTTCACACGACGACGACGCTACAGGCTCTGATCTCCTCGACTTTCTGACTCCAACAGAGGAGATCAGAGCCTGTGACGTACTTCCTACTCAGAAGTGAGCTCCGATTGTTAAGTCTGCACAGACTTACCAATCAGAGCGATCTACAACAAGGGACAGCTTCAATTGGCCCCTTGTTGTCAGCCCGGACCTCAGGGCAGACTGCCTGAGAAGTTAACCGCCGATGCGGTGTAGCGCCGCGTGGCGGTTAACTTTTAAATTATGGACGTAACTGCATGCCCAGGTGCGCAATGTTACTGCTCACCTGGACGTGCATGTACGCCAAGGTGCGGGAAGGGGTTAAATATGTATATTATTTATATTTGATAATATGACCTTATTGGATATGCTGTCAACATATTATTTTTTTTAAAATATGTATTCTATTTCCTCTCTTTTAGAGACAATATTCTCAAGTTCCGCCTCTAGAATCGGCTGAAGATACTTATACACCTCCCTCGAAATGTCTATATGGATTTTCTCTATTTGTTTTTACAAAACAATGTATTTTATTTATGTAGAATTGTATCTTGCTCCATTCTTTCATTATTTGCCATTTATTTGAAATAACCATCATCCTCTATAATAGAGTGGTCTCATATATATATATATATATATATATAAAATGCTGCAGATTATACGTATAGATATAATATTGAAATAATCCTCGTTCTCTTCTACAATAGGAATATATGAGGGGATCTGATATACATCGTCATGGAGATGAGTTACATATATACTCAATATACTGAGTCTGTGGGTATATAAAATAATGCTTTATGCATTATATATTGCTAGAATAGTACTAGATATGCATATAGTTGATCATTATATTATATCACTTACCAGTCGAGTAATGTCAGTTTGGGATAGATACGAGTTATGAGTAAATAGAGTTGCCCTCTTCTAAAATGGCGATATACATTGTGAGTGAGTAACACGCATGCGCGATTTGACGGTACGCGTCATAGCGCACATTAACGTCTAATAGGATGTGACGTAGTCTACGGACATGCGCAGTGGAAAGTGTGAGACGCCATCAGCCGATCCAGCGAGGTTAGGATGTTTTTAACCCCTTCCCGACATCCGCCGTATATATACGGCGCTGCCGGGAAGGTGTTCCCGCAAAGCGCAGTACAGTTACGGCGCGATGATGGTGCGGGCTCAGAAGCAGAGCCGGCACCATCACCGCGGGGTGACAGCTGTATTATACAGCTGGCACCCTCCTGTAACTGCCAGGACCGGAGCTATTCTCCGATCCGGCAGATTAACCCCTCAGATGCTGCGCTCAATATTGCGCAGCATCTGATAGGTTTTCACCCGACCGGCAACTCAGTGACGCAATCGCTGGGTTGCTGTGGCAATCGGACGCCAGAAAATGGCGTCCGAGTCTGCTTGTACGGGAGCCGATGAGGACCCGCCAGCGGCGTGTCCTCATAGGCTTGATGTCAGTGAATAACTGACAGTGCTAATACACTGCATTACGTATGTAGTGCAGTGTATTAGAGTAGCGATCGGGGCATCAGGCCCTCATGTCCCCTAGTGGGACAAGTCAGAAAAGTAAAAAAAAGATAATAAAAATGTGGTAAAACAATAAAAACACACACATTTCTAATAAAAATAAAGCTAAACTGACTTTTTTCCCATAGTAAGTCTTTTATTACGGGAAAAAACGTAAAAATTAAAAAAACTATACATAATTGGTATCACCGCGTCCGTAACGACCCAAACTACAAAACTATTATGTAATTTATCCCGCAGGGTGAACGCCGTAAAAAAAAACACATGAGAAACAGCGCCAGAATCTTTGTTTTTAGGTCACATCTCCTTCCAAAAAATGCTATAAAAAGTGATCAAAAAGTCACATTTACTCCAAAATAGTACTAATAAAAACGGCAATCCGTCCCGCAAAAAATAATCCCTGACACCGCTTTGTGCACGCAAAAATAAAAAAGTTATGGGTCTTAGAATATGGCGACACAGAAAACATTTTATAAAAAAAAAGTGCTTTTATTGTGCAAAAGCTGCAATACATAAAAAAAACTATATAAATTTGGTATCGCCGTAATCGTATCGACCCGCAGAATAAAGCTAACATGTAATTTAGGGCGCACTGTGGATGCCGAAAAAAAAAACAATAAAAAACTATTCCAGAATTGCTTGTTTTTGGTAATTTCCTTTATCAAAAAATGAAATAAAAAGTGATCAAAAAGTTGTATGTGTTCTAAAATGGTACCAATAAAATCTACAGCCAGTCTCGCAAAAAAACAAGCCTGCACACCGCTCAATCAACTGAAAAACAAAAAAGTTACGGCACTAGTAATGCGGTGATGAAAAAACATCTCAATGTGCAGGCCGGAGGGGAACATTCCTTCAGTTTCAGGGCCCTAGTATTTAGGAACTAGGAAAGGGAATGGACATAGCACATCCGCTGGAAGCGAGGGTGCCCGTATTATACCAACGCAAAACTTTCCCAGTAATATTTCCCAAACTACGAAGGAGAAAAAGTCCCCAAAAGGTGCAGAGCGTTATAAAAGGGGGATAAGAAAGAATACCGTTTATCAGTGTGACACCGGCCTGCGCATAACGGATTGCTTCACATCGTAACACACATCTATGGATAATTGTATTATTTACCGCATTATTATACCCTCTTATTATGCCCTGATGTTCTCCGCACAGATTACATATACCCTGATGTTCTCCGCACAGATTACATATGCCACCACATTATAAACTGAAATACCAGCAAAACCCCAAACAGAAAAACTATCAAACAAAATCCATGCTCAAAATGGTGGTCTTTCCCTTCTTAGCCCTACAGTGTGCCCAAACAGCAATTTATGTCCACAAGTAAGGCATTACCATAGCCGGGAGAACCCGCTTAACAATTTATGGGGTAAGATTCTCTAGGGGCACAACATATTGTGCGGTGAATGGGCAGATCAGTGGAGAAATTGCAATTTTCACTTTGTATCATCCACTGCGTATTAATTTCTGAAAAACACCTGTGGAGTCTAAATTCTCACTACACCCCTTGATAAATGCCTTTAGGGGTGTAGTTTCTAAAACGGGGTCACTTTTGTTTGGTACATCAGTAGTTTTGCAAATGCAACATGGCGTCCGCAAACCATTCTAGCAAAATCATACGCTCCAAAAGATAAATACCGCTCCTTTTCTTCTGAATGCTCCCATATATGTAAACAGCTGATTATAACCACATATGAGGTGTTACCGTACTTGGAAGAAATTTCTTTACAAATGTTGGGGTGCTTTTTCTTCTTTATTCCTTGTAAAAATGAAAAATGTTGATCTAAAACTACATCTTGTTGGGAAAAAAAAATATTTTTCATTTTCATGGCTTAATTCTAATTAATTCAGCAAAAAACCTTTGGGATCAAAATTTTCACTATACCTCTAGATGATTCCTCAAGGGGTGCAGTTTCCCAAATGGAGTCACTTTTGGGGTGTTTCCACTGTACTAGTACTACAGGGGCTCAGCAAATGTGACATGGCGCCCAGAAACCATTCCAAAATCCAAATGGTGCTCCTTCCATTCTGAGCCATACTGTGTGTCCAAACAGATGTTTATGACCACATGTGGTGTATTGTTTTACTCGGGAGAAATTGCTTTACAAATGTTGCGGTGCTTTTTCTCCTTCAGTCCTTGTGGAAATGAAAATAAAATACCTAAACCTACATTTTCTTTGAAAAAATGTAGATTTTCATTTTTACGGCCTACTTCCAATAAGTTCTGTAAAACACCTGTGTGGTGAAACTGCTCACTGTACCCCTAGATAATTTCCTCATAGGGTGTAGTTTCCAAAATGGGGTCACTTGTTGGGGGTTTCCACTGTTTTGTCCCGTCAGGGGCTTTGCAAATGCGACATGGCCACCGCAAACCATTCCTGCTAAATTTGAGTTCCAAAAGCCAAATGGCGCTCTTTCCCTTCTCAGCCTCGCTGTGTGTCCAAACAGCCGGTTATTACCATATCTGGGGTATTGTTTTACTCGGGAGAAATTTCTTTACAAATTTTATGGTGCTTTTTCTCCTTTAGTCCTTGTGGAAATGAAAAAAAATTTGCTAAACCTACATTTTATTTGAAAAAAATGTAGATTTTCATTTTCGTGGCCTACTTCCAATAATTTTTGCAAAAAAACTGGCAGGTCAAAATGCTTGCTACGCCCCTAAATAAATTCCTCGAGGGGTGTAGTTTCCCAAATGGGGTCACTTTTGGGGAGTTTCCACTGTTTTGGCACCGCAAGACCTCTTCAAAGCTGACATGGTGCCTAAAATATATTCTAATAAAAAGGAGGCCCAAAATCCACTAGGTGCTCCTTTTGCTTCGGAGGCCGGTGCTTCAGTCCTGTAGCACGCTAGGGCCACATGTGGGATATTTCCTAAAACTGCAGAACCTGGGCAATAAATATTGAGTTGCGTTTCTCTGGTCAAACCTTCTGTGGTACAAAAAAAAATGGATTCAAAATGAACTTCTGGAAAAAAGTAATGAGCTTTGTAAATTTCACCTCTACTTTGCCTTAATTCCTGCACAATGTCTAAAGGGTTAATAAACTTTCTAAATGCTGTTTTGAATACTTTGAGGGGTGCAGTTTTTAAAATGGGGTGACTTATTGGGGGTTTCTAATATATAAGGACCTCAAAGCCACTTCACAACTGAACTGGTCCCTGTAAAAATAGTATTTTGAAATTTTCTTGAAAATGTGAGAAATTGGCGCTAAAGTTCTAAGCCTTGTAACGTCCTAGAAAAATAAAATGATGTTAAAAAAACGATGCTAAATTAAAGTAGACATATGGGTGATGTTAATTAGCAACATTTTTGTGTGGTATAACTGCCTATCGTACAAGCAGATACATTTAAATTGAGAAAAATGCTAATTTTTGCAATTTTTCGCTAAATTTTGGTATTTTTCACAATTAAATACTGAATGTATCGGGCAAATTTTGCCAGTAACATAAAGTCCAATGTGTCACGAGAAAACAATCTCAGAATCGCTTGGATAGGTAAAAGCATTCCGGAGTTATTACCACATAAAGTGAAACAGGTCAGATTTGAAAAATGAGGCTCTGTCAGGAAGGTCAAAAGTGGCCAAAGAGGGAAGGGGTTAATGTTTAATAATTAACACCTGTTGTTATATTGTTCACATGTAACCACACATATGTAGCCTATCATATTGATTGGCCTTATTAATGTAATATGATGTTTACATTATTCACATGTAATATTTAATATATATACCCCCATGTGTATGTGACTATATCCATAAGGGATTCTATTGACACAATATTGTGTATGTTAACCTTACAGTTTTATCACTTTTTTATGAAATGTGTGTAATTGGATTTTTGATTTTGAACTGCATATATATGAGCTTTGTGTGTCACACTGTTATGCTTGAGAAAGGCTCACACTGAGCTGAAACGTCGCACGTGGAATAAAAGGATCTTTTTCCAAATATTTGGTAGTGCTGCCTCACTTTCTTCTGTCTTATTTAGATATCGGTGCCGTAATATTTGGTGCCCAATATTTAAATAACCCCATGAACTGTCAATGGGGAGGTAATTGGCAAGGGGGCATGTAACATTGCTCTGACACTGTCCAATCAGCTACGGACAGTGTCAACAGCAAGAGCTGGAGAGAGAAGAGCGTGTGCGCGCGCATGCTCTCACTCTTCAGCTCTCGGCAGGCAAGTACAAGACTGTGTGATCTCTCGCGAGAGATCAGTCTTGTCCTTGTCTGCCGAGAGCTAAAGAGTGAGAGCGTGCACGCGCACAGCTTCGATAACATGGAACAGAAGAAGAGTTCACACTCTACTTCTCCTCTTCTGTTACATAGTGGTGGCGGAGCTGCGCGCACACGCTCTCCTCTCCAGCTCTTGCTGTGACACTGTCCGTAGCTGATTGGACAGTGTCACGGCGATGTTACACGCCCCCTTGTCAATTACCTCCCCATTGATAGTTCAGAGAGCTCTTTAAATATTGGGCGCCAAATATTACGGCACCGATATCTAAATAGCAAAGGAGGCTAGAAAAAAAATGTAAAGTGCCCCAGAGTTTGTGCAGCCCTGCCCATTACATGCTGCACATGTATGGGGAGGTGAAAGCTTCTCTTTAAAGGAAAGGTGTTATTTTTTCATTTTTTTTTTATTTTATATGTTTTACTTTATAGGCCTATTTTTTCTAATTATTTTAATACGTTCCCTAAAGTATCTATTTATTCGTATGTTTGTAATTCTCTTGGGGCAGCCATTTTTATGTCTCTGTTTTTTAATACTTCATTACCAACTTAGTAATGGCAGCTGTCTGATTGAGAGCATCCATCACTAAGAAGGGGCTTAGTGTTAGCCAGTAAAAAGGCTAGCACTAACACCCTATTATTACCCTGGTACCCACCGCCACCCAGAGTACTGGGAAGAGCTGGGTACGATCCAGCACCATGTGCCCCGGGTGCAACATAGAGGGGGGCATCAGCAGGGCCGTACTGGCCGGCGAACAGTGGGCTGGGTGCTAACATAATCAATGTCGGATAGTGTTGGGCTCGGGTTCCGCCCCCTGGTGTTCACAACTACACTTTGCTTAGAGATGCTCCTCTGCAATGATGGGAGTGTGCAGTAAAGAAGTCTAGTGATTATTGGCTGTGCTTCGGCTAATCAATGCTAGTCTTGTTTTCTGCAAAGGTTCCCAGCTAATCAGTAGAGTCCTGCCTGACTACATGTAGAAATCAAGCCTAACATTGATTGGCTGAGCTTTAGCCAATCAGCGCTAGGCTTGCTTTCTGCTCTGCCCACAGAGCACAGCTTCAGTTTTGCTGCCGAGAAGAAGAAGACTCGTTCCCATGCCAGGTGTGTAGCTCACAACTACTGCACAGCACCAGCAGGTTTATCTCTTCAGCAAAGCTGCAACCAGCCTGCTAAAGTGATGGGGGATCAAACAGTAGTGTGTGAGTGGTGTGTATTTAGTGTGTGAGTGGTGTGTATTTAGTGTGTGAGTGGTGTATATTTAGTGTGTGTTTAGTGTGTGAGTGGTGTGTGTTTAGTGTGTGAGTGGTGTGTATTTAATGTGAGTGGTGTGTGTTTAGTGTTTGAGTGGTGTGTGTTTAGTGTGAGTCGTGCATTTAGTGTGTGCGGTGTGTGTGTGTGTGTGTGTGTGTGTGTGTGCGTAGTGGGTATTTAGTGTCTGAATTGTGTGCACATTTTTTGTGTTTAGTGTGAGTTGTGTGAGTATAGTGTGAGCTGTGTGTGTTTGGTGTGAATTGTGTGTGTTTAGTGTGAGGGGTGTGTGTGTGTGTGTGTGTGTGTGTGTGTGTGTGTGTGTGTGTGTGTGTGTGTTTTAGTGTGAGTTATGTGTCTGTGTGTTTAGTATGTAGTTTATGTCTAGTGTATGCGATGTGATGTGTGTATTATGGTTCCAGTGTGTTCTGTACTGATTGTGTCCAGTGTGTGAGTGGTGTGTGTGATATAGTGATGGGGGATCAAACAGTATATGGGTCATGGGTGGTGCACACTGGTAATGGTCTGCATCTGCAAGCAGAAAGAAAGTAAATACAGGAATGTGAGTGAAGTGGTGTGTTTGATTGATTTTTGTAGTGTGATTGGAGTAGTGTTTACAGTGTATATCCTGTGTATGGTGCTATTATAATTAGAGGTGCAGTGTGTGGCGCTATTATATTATATTTAGGGGCATAGTGTGTGGTATAGGTGTAGAAATGTTTGAAAAGTGAGAAGCTGAAGACATCTGAGCAGCAAACTGTAGAAATGGGCTGTGACCGGGAGAAGTCATCATAGAGGTCTGGACCGGATGGAGAATAAGAAATAGAATCTGAGACGTCACCGGTGAGTCACTTAATGTAAATGTTCATTCTGCCTCTTCATTCTGCCTTAATGTAAATGTTCATCAGTACTGTAGTCAATGTATGATCTGCAGCGAGATGATGGGTGGTATGATTATGATATAATTTTTTTTTTAAACAGCAACTCCCAGCATATCCTTACCATTGTTCGGGCCATGCTGGGAGCTGTAAACAATTTAGTGCAAACCTACACTACCGTTCAAAAATTTAGGGTTACTTAGAAATGTCCTTATTTTTGCAAGAAAAGCACAGTTTTTTTCAATAAAGATAACATTAAATTAATCAGAAATACACTCTATACATTGTTAATGTGCTAAATGACTATTCTAGCTGCAAATGTCTGGTTTTTAATGCAATATCTACATAGGTGTATAGAGGCCCATTTCCAGCAACCATCACTCCAGTGTTCTAATGGTACATTGTGTTTGCTAACTGTGTTAGAAGGCTAATGGATGATTAGAAAACACTTGAAAACCCTTGTGCAATTATGTTAGCACCGCTGTAAACAGTTTTGCTGTTTAGAGGAGCTATAAAACTGACCTTCCTTTGAGCTAGTTTAGAATCTGGAGCATTACATTTGTGGGTTCGATTAAACTCTCAAAATGGCTAGAAAAAGAGAGCTTTCATGTGAAACTCGACAGTCTATTCTTGTTCTTAGAAATGAAGGCTATTCCATGCGAGAAATTGCCAAGAAACTGAAGATTTCCTACAACGGTGTGAACTACTCCCTTCAGAGGACAGCACACACAGGCTCTAACCAGAGTAGAAAGAGAAGTGGGAGGCCCTGCTGCACAACTGAGCAATAAGACAAGTACATTAGAGTCTCTAGTTTGAGAAATAGACACCTCACAGGTCCTCAACTGGCAGCTTCATTAAATAGTACCCGCAAAACGCCAGTGTCAACGTCTACAGTGAAGAGGCGACTCCGGGATGCTGGCCTTCAGGGCAGAGTGGCAAAGAAAAAGCCATATCTGAGACTGGCTAATAAAAGGAAAAGATTAATATGGGCAAAAGCACACAGACATTGGACAGAGGAAGATTGGAAAAAAGTGTTATGGACAGACGAATCGAAGTTTGAGGTGTTTGGATCACACAGAAGAACATTTGTGAGACGCAGAACAACTGAAAAGATGCTGGAAGAGTGCCTGACGCCATCTGTCAAGCATGGTGGAGGTAATGTGATGGTCTGGGGTTGCTTTGGTGCTGGTAAAGTGGGAGATATGTACAAGGTAAAAGGGATTTTGAATAAGGAAGGCTATCACTCCATTTTGCAACGCCATGCCATACCCTGTGGACAACGCTTGATTGGAGCCAATTTCATCCTACAACAGGACAATGACCCAAAGCACACCTCGAAATTATGCAAGAACTATTTAGGGAAGAAGCAGGCAGCTGGTATTCTATCTGTAATGGAGTGGCCAGCGCAGTCACCAGATCTCAACCCCATAGAGCTGTTGTGGGAGCAGCTTGACCGTATGGTACGCAAGAAGTGCCCATCAAGCCAATCCAACTTGTGGGAGGGCCTTCTGGAAGCATGGGGTGAAATTTCTCCCGATTACCTCAGCAAATTAACAGTTAGAAAAATATAAGTGTGAGTTTTGACACGTCATTGATTGGTAGAGAAAACAAACATGGCGAGGGGGAAGGAGATGTTGGGAAAGAGGTTGGGGGGGGTGCCAAACTGAATCTTTGCCCCGGGTGCTGGAGATCCTAGCTATGCCTCTTGGCAGAAGGGTACCTGACCTGCAGATCCAGTAACAGGCCCTTCACTCAAGCAATCTATGGGGGGGGGGGGGACGACACAAATTTAGCTTTATCTGGGCACACACTCGCCACTTCCTTAAACATTTTAACCACACCATCAACACAAGAAGGAAGATAA